>NC_133827.1:13343333-13646363 GCF_047830755.1 Zonotrichia albicollis
ATGACCCAATGGCTAGTTATGGCACAGCTGTGGTATTTCTAGTTGAGGCAGTAAGGGCAATGGCATTTGAAGGCAAAACCAAAGGAAGAATGAGGCAGCCCAAACATCTTGTGCAGATGCAGGCCTTCAGCTGTGACTGGAGAGCATTGGGGTTCCTGCCACTTGGATTTGTACCCCTAAATGCAATAATCTCTTTGGCTAGAGGAGAGCCTTGCTCAAGTGAGAAAGCAGAAAGATCAGAGAGGGTGCTCGGGAAGGTCTCCTGTGGCGCAGAGCTGTCAGCGCCTGTGAGGTGAGAGCGGGCCCAGCCTTGCCCGGGCTGGAGCCCCAGCAGAGCCCCGGCAGAGGCCGGAGCAGCCTGAGCCCCGGCAGAGGCAGGCTGGAAGGAGGCCCTTGGAGCTGCAAGAGGCAGCAGCCGGGCCCTGGCTGCCTCTTCCTGGGAGCGGGCGAATCCTCGGCTCTCAGAGCCCAGGTGGCAGCTGGCTGCTGCCGAGGGGAAGCGCAGCCCTGCTGGGCACAGCCCAGCCTGGAGGCATTGGCCGTCTGGAGTGTGCCCTGGAGCAGGGAAAGGCCAAGGGCAGCCACGAGCTGCTGGGCTGGCTGAGGATTCCTCCTCTTCTGCCGGCTGCCCTGCAACTCCTGGCAAAGGCCAGCAGTGTGTGCAGCACTCTGGGCACCAGGGCAGGGAGCCGGGTTGCTCAGCAGGCTGGAGCACAGGGCAGCTCCTTCAGGCCCGGCACTTGTGCCAGGGAAGCGAGGCCAGCGTGAGGCAGGAACAGCTTGGCAGGGCCCATCTGCAGGAGCCAGTGCCTCACGCAGCTCCGGGAGGAAGCGCCTGCAATCCTGCAGTTCTGCACTGAGCCAGAGCAAAGGTGTGAGATTCAGAATGTTACAGGTTAGTTGCGGTGGGGAATGAATCACCAACTAATAAGTCCAAATAAAATGAAATTTATTAATTGATAGAGCAAGCGATAATAGGCAAAGTCAGCGCCCCGGGCACGCTGGGCGACAGGAGAGTCTCCGCTCTACCACTGCCGCACTGTTTTGATATTTCGTGGAGTTCTTATACAGTCCTGTTTCCGGGTTGATGTGTAGTACTCTGCGTATTCTTCTTTTGTGTCTAGGTGGTCATAGTCCACCCCCCGGAGGTCTAAAGATGAAGACTGGTATTTTCCTTTGTCTGGTTCCTGGAATTTTAGGCTCAATCTGCTGAGTTCCTGGAATCTTAGGTTTACTGAGCGGATAAACTGATACTGTGCTATCAATCATAGCAAACCCCCCACCCACATTCACAGTTTACTAAACAGATAAGCAAATGTTTGTGAAACCTATTGTCTTTTGGTTTCACCTTCCTTATCCTTTTAAGTCTGGAAATTTACTTAAACAAACTAGAGGTGGTGCAACAGTCTTACTGGAATAACTTTGTCAGCTTTTGATGAACAAACTTAAAGTTTTACCCATTACACAGAATGTTTGGCAGAAATATTCAGGCCCACCGGGCCAGCCTGCTTTGTGCTCTCTGACGCACAGCAAGCGCTGTGCAATGCAGCTCTGAGCTGCTGGGAGAGAGGCAGTCGGGGATGTGCCTGAGGTGAGCCAAGGGGTTAGCTGAAAATGCAATTAGGATAATTGAAAACTACAGATGAGTCGAGGGGCCAGCTAGGAATAGAATTGGGATAGTAGAAGATTGCATGTTTAGTTAAGATTTTCAAATGAGGTAAGAAGCTAAGTTAGTAATACAGCTAGCAGAAATCACGTACCTTAGTTAAAGAGTATCAAATATATTAGGAACATAAAGCTAGGAGTGACAGGGATAGAGGAAGCAATTGTGAAGAAGCAGAAACCATAGAAATACCTTGCCTTAAGAATAATTGAACAGTCAGGAGAGGCTTGGACCATGAGCAGGTCAAAAGGTCTTGCCAGCTGGCCATGGGAGAAGAGTTCACCATGAGGAAGACAGCTTTCTTCCTCCCATAAAACCACTCCCTCATTTCAAAATCCCACCAACCCAGTTAGGGGAATATAATTGTGCAGCTGTAATAGATATTCAGCTGATAAAAATGTGAAGCAGGCAGGTAATAATTATGTATTATGGGTCCTTAGAAACCTAATGTAAACCCTTTTCTGTAGAAATAGAGAGCAGGAGTCTGCAACTCCTTGCACGTGTCTTTGGAAACTAGTTCACATGTGACCAGGGCTGCAATAAATACCCTTCTTTTCTACTATAATTAGTTGAAGAGTCATCTGTCCGTACTTCAAGGGTTATGCTGGAGTAGTGAACTGATTTGGATGGGAGCTGAAGAGTTTCAGCAGGCAATTTTTGGAAGAGATGGAAGCCTCTTGTGACTGAAGGGAAAGCCATTTGGAATGGAGAAATGAGATCAAAGTCCATTCAATTGTATCTTTGTGTCTGAATTTAAATCAGAATGATTATAGATGGCTTCATGCAATTTTCTAAAAAATTATCAAAGTCTTCATTCTTTTTTTGACAAATTTGTGTAAAAGACGTAATGTGTAACTGATCTGGAAGTGCAAGAAATGCATTACATGCTAGTTGTTGGCTCATCTGTAAGACTTGATCAATGCTGCTAGCCTTGGCAGTGGCAGTAGCCCAGGGCCCTTTGCCATGTAACTGTTGTGCTGTTGAACCATACAGAGGATCACCCTGCACTCTAGGTCTTGCTGCTTCTTGAGCACACTTTTCCTCCCAGCTTTTATGAAACATCACCTGCTGATGGGGTGGCCTTATAAGTCATATTAGGGTATGCACATCAGCTGGAATTTATGTGTTAGATGTAAAAATATACTGCAGAAGTGACTGTGCACATTGGTATTTTCAAGCAAATTGTGAAATTGCGGCTCTCAATTTTTCTAAAATCTTCCAATTGAAAGGTTCTCAACTCTACTTGCAGCATTAGTTACTACAGGAAAAGCTTCTACACCATTGGAGAGAAAAGTCCCTTCTACAATAGCTTCTGGACTAACTTTTTTCTACTGTAGTTTCTGAGCTGCTTCTATTTCAGGGTCACATTCCAACTCTAATTCCACATTCTTTACAGCGTGAGAGGGAGGATTTTGTTTAACCCTCTCAAATGCTGGCTCAGAGACAGAATGGAGGAGTTTTTGCTAGACAATGGCCATATTCAGCCGATGCACAATCCAGCCTGCTTGTAATAATGGACAATGGACACCTTCACAAAGAATTAATTGTGGACATATTCAGAAATGAGCTTGGTATATCTTTGAAAAAGATACAAGAAGAAGAGTCATCAGGACGCAGCAAGTTTGTCTGCAAGCTTGGGAAAGTGAGTCATGGGTAGGCCAGACAACCCCAGCAAGATGCTGGGGTTGAAAAATTAGGTGATCCAATCAGCATTCTATTTTAGACGTGTGAACAGCGAGGATTAACCAATCATGTATTAGCTAGAGACACGTGGGCAGTAAAGATTTATTATAAATAGAGTCTTTGTAGGAATAATAAATTTAGCTTCACTGGATCATATTGGTTATGTTGTGATGTCCCTGAACCTCCGCACCATGCACTTAAGGGTGTGTTGGTTTTCCCCATGAAATGTACACATCTGGGGAAGTGCCCTTGGAAGAGAGGGGCTTGATTCCCAAGGAAACTGCTTCCCCAGGAGCCCCCAGTGAGACAGGTGCAAGTGTCTCCATTTGACTCCCTGTGTTTCCTTCAGTCCTTGAGGCCCCTTGCACTTTGCAGAGGGGCATGCAAAGGGAGAAGGCTGTGAAGAAATATGATTTATGTTCTCTTGATGCAGAGTGTGATTTTATACACTCTCTCCTATGGTGCAGATGCTCTGCATTTCTACTGTGTTGGTTATTCTTATCAATACATATTTTAATTTGCTCTGGCATTCTTCCCATAGAAAAGTTTTCCTTGTGTATTTGATTTACGTCTGCAAATGTTGATACGTAACTTTAGGTACCTGAATTTAGCCCATTTCTCCTCTCACTTTAATTTCAGAAAATGTCAGAATTACAGATGTATGCACTAAAGTATCCAAGATTTCTGTGCAACAGAAAGATGAGTAAACAGTAGTACAGCCCAATCTACATTACCTTTAGCAGTTACCAAAGCCAGTAGATATTTAGAAAAGTGTGCCTTTTTTCAGCAATATTACAAATAGATGGTTATATACAAATTATAATATTATAATATTGGCTTTACACAAATATTAAAATGGATTCTATATGTGTGATGTTAATTAAACTTAGAGAGCTCCCAAGGCCTTGAACATACTTGAGACTGATTTTGCAATAAAATATCTTTTAAAACTCTGTTTGGAAAGCAGAAGGTAGGAACATCAGTCATCTGTTGTGTTTGACTTTATTGTTATTTGAGATTGTAGTAAATACTGAGCATAAGCTGGGATGCAGATTGTAATTGCTCATCTTTCCAAAGATAGATATGGATACTATTAACATGTGCCCTGTTTATTGTTCCTAACTGACAAATTTACTGCAGTAGTTTAATAGTGCATTTTTATTGTTGTAATATTTAAATGTAGTGGGAGAATATATATTTGATTTGGGGAAGTTTGGCTTTTGTTTTTCAAATAATAAAACCACTCTCTTCAGCCTGGTGAAGAAGAAATCTGCTTCTGTCCTTGTGTACAGCTATGGGTTTGTTCACATAGCTTCTCCTTCCCTTTTCTGCCTAGGCTTTCTCACCTGCAGTTTTTAGTAGAAAAGCAACAAACCTTTGAAAGGCTAAACCTCAACATAACTGTGACCCTCAATCAGTACTTCCTTCTTCCAATTTCTAAAGATCTCTTTTTCCTGGGCACTCAGTATGGCCTTTTTCCTCAAAGTTCTTTGGCTGTCTTGAATGCTTACAGTGTAAAAGGTAATCCCTGATCTATTTTCAACTCCCTGCTCAGATGCAGACTGCTGGAAGGGAGCTAGGACTGGTACTGAAGACCTGGCAGCTTGTCCAGGAAGCAAAATTTTTGAAATAATGTTAATGTGGAGAAGCATGCAAGTCCAGATGGTGAACTCATATATGCAAGTACTTGCAGTTTCCTGACAGGACTTTACAGTTCAAGGGTATGGTCTCTTCTTATTTCTGCCCCTTAATGCTCAATGCTTGCCACATTTCTTCAACTTATTTTGCATTGTCATCTTCCGTGTTTTCTTCCTCTCTTCTTCTCTCTGTGACTTTCTATGCAGGATGGATAACCTGTCATACACTGTCAGCTTGCTCAGTGACCGAGTAGTGATATGATGGTGTAGAAATTGTAGGCACACAGTAGGCAAACGTGTCATGCTTCTGTGTGCCCTCTGCAGGCAGACCTGCTTCCCAAACCTTCAGTCAGACTTGGAAAAAAGGCTGGTCACCACTACTTTGTTGTGGTTTATGCATTGATGAAGAAACACTTCCATCTCAGCCCGCTTAAGCCACTGCAGAGCGGGAATTGTTGCTTTGGTAGCAGATGTGCTGTCAAGGTCCTTACAGCTCCACAAGATGTGCCTCTCCTAGAACAGATTTTTGCATTTTTGTACAATAAAAACTATGTTTTAAATCGCACCAGTGTAAGTCAGGCACTCCTGTAGATGTGTTTTCAGACAGAGATATTCATATATATGCCTAGTGAATGGCCTTCTGGGCAGCAGGAACAAATGAGGAAGGAAACTGGGCTGATAAAACATGCTTCTGCTTCAACAAAAACCCCCCAGTCTTCCCTTTCCAGAGAAGGCTATAAACCTTTTCTTGATTGGCCTAAAGGGGATAAACAAGTCCTCCATGTCCTGATCTTTTACTAGTCTCAAATTATTTAGAAAATTTTTTTTTTTTTTTTTTTTTTTTTTTTTTTTTTGGTGGGGGGTGGTGGTGTTCGGGTCTGTACTTCAGACCTGTTCTCCCAGCAGCCAGGGACCTGTGGGTGGGGCAGGTGCTCAGGTAATTACCAACAGGTGCTTGGTGATTGCTAACAGCAGTTGAGGTGAGAAGTTGGCTTGTGCCTGGCTGAGGGCTTGAGGACTGTGGTGAGAGAAGGGATAGGGAGAGGAGTGGAAAATATTAGTTACACAAGCAAATCTGAGGTGTAGGTGGGATTTAACTGGATTAGGTACTGCATTTCATGGTCCTAATCACAATTTATGAAGAACTGAACATTTAACTATGAGATAGGACTATTTAGTTGTTATACTAGATGCTGCAATTACTAATATGTAATGTAGTTTCTTTGTATTTTGCTCAGAAGCTGTCTCAAAAACATTGAAGTCCAACTAAAGTCTTCATAAACACAAGTTAATAGCTTACTTTTTGTTAAAAACAGAAGCTGAAAGGGCCAATGGCTCTTGCATTCAGTAATTCACACAATTTAAAAGAAGTGGCTCTCTCCTCTTCCTGTGGCTAGCTTGTCTCTGCAGGCTAGAAAACATTTCTGGGAGCATTTCCTTGCTGCTCCTATATCTCTATGCCCTTGGAATCTGATGCTAATACTATATTTTTCTAAAATTAGAAAATTTTAAATTTCTGTAGGCCCTTTCATTTTGTAATTTGCACCTGTCACTCAGGGGGGGAGGGGAAAGTCTGATAAGTTTTTTTTCTTGTAGGCCTCTCAAATTGCAGCCCATTGCATTTAGTTGCAAAATCCTGGGTCATGCTAACAGGATGCCTGAAATGGACACTGGTAGAGGGTAAAAAAAAATTGCCTGATACAGATGCTATCAACTATTTTTAGTTCCTGACAGTCCAGTATTTCCCTTACTGAAGGGATACCTGTTCATATTTCTTTCTCTTTTTCTTGCAGCTCTCAGTTCTGTGATGACTGAGAAACAAAAATACAAAGTAAGGGTGTGCAGAGTAGATGGACTTTATGAGAATTAGGGGGCAATTTGACTATACACTGATCTGTATGATTGCCTTCTTCTGTGAGATTGTAGTGATGTTGTAATATATGTTGGGAAATAATTCATGCTATAAAAGCCTGTATTTCATTAAGATTGCAAAATCCAAACAAGTCTCTGACCGCAAGCAGCCTGAGAGGCAGGCGTCTATTCAAATTCCGAAATTCCTGAAGGTGGCCAGATAACGATCGGCACTTTAGCTCAAGAATAGACACACCCTGTGTGATGATCACCATTATCCTGAGAAATCGCCTAAGAGTGATCACTGCCCTGTTGATAACATCGATCAAGATAGCCAAAGTCACCAGAAAGATATGTGTGAATACCTGACTTCCCTGAATCCTCAGTGCTGGCTATCAACAAGGAAATGGCGATTGTCAGCTCTGCACAGTCAAAGAACCAACTATGAATATGCAGTTACAAAAGAAACTGGGACTTCTTTGCTCAGGCATAATAAACCCTATAAAGCATCCCTGCAAGCGGCTCTCGTGAATGGTGGAGGGTCCGATGCAATAGAGGTGGGATCCAGGTTCACCCAGCACCACCCCCGGGCTTGACACTGTCTCTTTGGCTGTGGTGGTTTTGAAGACCATATTTTAGTAGAGGAAAAAAATAAAGAAATTTTTTCAGATTTTTTATAATTTGGCTTTCGATTGATCATTCGTAACAGTTCCATATAGATGATTCCACATTTGGTGTCTTGGTGCGTAAATCAAGAGCACAATCAGTTCATGATAAGCACCAGTACAAGCTGGACTTCCCAGAGCAGCCAACTGAAAGAATCTGAAAAGAAAAAATGCAGGAAATGACTTGGTAAACCTTGCCTGAAAGATGGGTGAATTTTCTTTTTAGTTATCTATAATCCATTCCCTTGGCCTTTGGCTTTCTTTCTGGCCATCTGCATCCCAGATTCTCGATGAAGTGCGAAGCCTGAGCTTGTTCAAGTGCCTGAAAGATGCCCTGTTCCTCTGCAGGGACACTCAGGCTGGAACAGGAGCTGAAGCCCTCTCTGGGGCAGCCTCCTCCAAGCTGGAATTTGTGCCGTGCTGGGAGAGGAGGAGGAGGGGGAGAAGGCTGGCGCTGTGTGGCAGGAGCAGGAGGTTTGGGCCGCAGGACATTCCGTCTGCGCCGCTGCCCCACAATGGGCGGCTGTGCCCGAGGCTCTGGGCCTGGCCCCGCCTGCGCTGAGCTCCCTGGGCTGGGCTCAGGTTAACGCTGGGACTGGGCAGAGCCTGGGCTCAAACTGGTGGCAGCAGCAGTGCAAAACACCTCTGGGCATCTGTGTTTCCTGCTGCTGGGAAGGAGCAATGACATGAGTCGAGAAGTTCGGGTTTCTGTTTCTCCTGGTGGATTTTTTAATTTAACTCCACACTGCGGAGGCGAATTCTGTGACAGCCTCTCTCAGTTTATTCTATTTCAACAGTGCCAGCAACAGGGCTCTGTTTGAGCGCTGCAAATGTGGCCTGTGAAGCTTCAATTCTCCTCATCTTAGTGTTCAGGGGCCTGTGAGCATTCCAGTATCTGCTGATCTTTATGCCTGTGACAAAAGTACTGACTTCACTGTCATGAAAGCACCGTGGGTAGCACCGACTGAAAGAGGCATTTGCATTTTTATGGTTAAAATTCAGGTTGCAAGCAGAAGAGGGCCAAGAGCAGCCATGATCTGCAATTCCCAAGGCAGAGGCACCAGCAGCCTCCTCCTGTCACCTCAGGGTGAGTCAAACAGAGCTGGAAACAGCGCTGGAATTCAGTCCTTTCTTCCTCTGAGGGCTGGCTCAGGGCAGCACAGACGGGCCCTGAGCAGTCAGGGCTGTGTGTGGGTGCTGGTTGCTCTGCTCCAGAGCTGAGCTGGAAGAAGCCCTTGGGAGCCGAGGCAGGAGCAGGCGGGAAGGGGCCGGCGCTGCTGCTGCTCCTGGCCGGGAGCCCCGGCTGGGCCGGGCCGGCGCCCCCTGCGCTGCGGCTGCTGCTGCTGCCAGAGCCGGGCGGGACTCAGGGACAGGGAACGGACACGGTGGGGACAGCAAAGGCCTGGCAGCTGCAGGGATGGTGGCACTGGGGCCAGCGCCAGCACAGAGCTTCAGCCTGCAGTTAACCCCGAGGGAAACATTGGAGAAAGGCTCCATTTCAGCCTTTCTCGACTAGTGGCTCTGAAAGGACTGAAATGAAAGGAGAACAAGGGCCTGACCCTTTCTCCTTTGAGAGGAGCCCCAGGCCTGGGGCTGTGAGGAGCCATGAGGGGCTGTGAGAGGCTGTGAGGGACCATGAGAGGCTGTGAGGGGCCATGAGGGGCTGTGAGGGGCCATGAGAGGCTGTGAGGGGCCATGAGGGGCTGTGAGGGACCATGAGGGGCTGTGAGGGGCCATGAGGTGCCATGAGCGGGATGTGAGAGGCTGTGAGGGACCATGAGGGGCTATGAGGGACCGTGAGGGGCTTTGAGGGACCATCAATCATGAGGGGTCATGAAATGCTTTGAGGGGCCATGAAGGGCCATGGGGAACTCAGAGAGGCCATAGTGGTCTGTGAAGGGCTGTGGGAGCCCAGGCCTCTCATGAAAACAAGGGTCCATTGTGACACTGCAGAACCAAGGAGATCATTTTTGACAGTACAGAACCTCATGGAACCAAGGGGCCATTGTGGCCCAGCAAGGCCTTGTGGAAACAAAGAATCCATGGTGACAATATGGAACCTCATGGTACCACAGGTCCATTGTTACACAGCAGCCACAGCAGGGCCGCAGAACCAAGGAGATCACTGTGACACTGCAGAACCTCATGGAATCAAGGTGTCCATGTTACGCTACTGAACCTCATGGAGCAAAGGGTCCATTGTGACACTGAGGAACCAAGGAAGACTGTTGTTGGCAGTAAGCTCATGGAACCAGAAGTCCATTGTGTCATTGAGGAGCCTCATGGAACCACGGAGACCATTATGACACTTCACATCCCACTGGAACGAAGGGGCCATTGTGACACTGCAAGGCCTTATATTACCAAGGGGCCATTGTACCATGGCAGGGCTTCATGGAATCAAGGCGATCAAAGTGACACTGTGGGACTCCATAAGGGGCTGTGGGACTCCATGAGACCTCAGGGCCATCCTGACTGTGGAACCAAGGACATCATTGTTACACTACAGGGCATCATGGAACAAATGAGGCCATTGTGAACCAGTGGGGGAACCTGCTGAGACTATTGTGACACTTCAAGGGCCATTGTGGAACTGCAGAGCCTCAAGGAACCAGTGAGACCATTGTGACATGGCACGGCCTCATGGGAGCAAGGGGCTGTTGTGACACTGTGGGGTCTTGTAGAGCTGAGGGGGCCTTGTGAACCTGTGTGGCACCATGGAACCAAGGAGAGCACTGTGACACTGCAGTGCTCTGTGGAACTGAGAACTTGTGTGACAGTGAGGAGCCCAATGGAACCAAGGGGCCATTCCCTACTTCAGGGTTTCATGGAACCAAGGTGCCATTGTGATACTGCAGAACCAAAAGAGACCATTGTGACACTGAGGGGCTTCATAGAACCAATGAGACCATTCTGACACTCTGAGCCCCCATGGAACCAAGGGGCCATTGTGACACCACAGGGACTCACAGAACTAAGGCAACCACTGTGACACTGCAAGATCTCATGGAAGCAAGGGGCCATTGTGACACTGCGGGTCCCCATGGAAGCCTGAAGCCAGTGTGACACATCCAGGCCTGGTGGAACCAAGGGGCCATTATGATCCTGGGGAACCCAATAGAACCAAGGGGCCATTTTGAGACTGTGACCTCATGGAACCAATGGGCCATTGTGGCATTGCATAGTCCCATGGAAACAAGGAAACCATTTGGAGACTGCAAGGTCTCATGGACGCAATGGGCCATTGTGCCACTGTGAAGCCAAGGAGACCGTTGTTATATCACTGGGCCTCATGGAACCAAGGTGCCCTTGTGATGCTGCAGGGCCCCAAGGATCCAAGAACATGGAACAGGTCTGGCTGGCTGGGCCTCCTGGGGGCTGCCTGACTGGCCCAGCTGACCTTGGCAAGTTGATGGTCACTTCTCATCAGCCCCTGAAACCCAGGAGTTCTGTGCTCTCTTTCCTGTGGGAAAGAACTGTCCTTCTCCAGGGGTTCATGGCCGAAATGGGGATTTCTCCTCCAGATTTGATTAAATACAAGGATTATTCCCATATGAAACTTGCCAGGACAGACAACTCTGGCTGGCCTTGTCTTCAATACACTGGGGGCCTATGCTTTTCTTCCCATTGAGAAAGACATCTTTCAAGTCCAGGCATCCATGGCCAAAACTGAGAATCCACCTTCAAAATTCCTTATATCCAAGGATAGCTCCCAGACAAAAGCTGCCAGGACTGTCCAGGTTCCCTTGGTTTCCTGAGGGCCAGCTCTCATCTGCCTTTGAAACACTGGGGCTCCACCCTTTCCTTCCCATGGAAAAAGAACTGTCCTTCTTGTCCAGTTGCCCATTGACAAAAGTGGGGTTTGGCCTCCCAAATTCTGTCCAAGGATTCTTCCCTGGCAACATGTCTGGCTGGCCTTGGCCTCCTTGGGGCTGCCTCTAATCAGCCTTTGAAACACTGGGGCTCCACCCTTTCCTTCCTATGGAGAACTGTCATTCCAGTCCAGGAACCCATGTCTGAAATGGAATTCCACCCCCAAAACTCCCTGAATATCTAAGGGTTACTGTAAGACAAAAACTGCAAGGACAGACAAGACTGGCTGGCCTTGGCTTCTGGTGACTGCTTCTCATCTGCCTTCAAACCCTGGGATTCTGTGGTTTCCTTCCTATAGAAAAGAACTGTCCCTCTTGTTCAGTTGCTCCTGGCCTCAAGCACTTGACAACTCTATAGGGACACAGGAGCTCTGTGTTCAGTGGGATGGAGACTGAGGACAGCAGAGGAGAGCCCTGGGAGGGACTGAAGGGTGGTTTCAGAGATGGTGGATCCTTTTCGCATAGTAGAAAACAGCCTGAGAAAGAAAATATTAATGCCAAGGGCACCTGGGCAGGCCCAGACTGGACAGCAGGAGAAAGGAATTTCCCTGCCAGGACAGGGCTGTGGTGCAGCACGTCCCCCGGCAGGAGCCTGGAGCAGCCCCAGGCTCTGTGTGGGCAGGCAGAGGCAGGCAGGAGGCAGAGCTGTCAGCAAAGGAAGGGCCCAGCCAGGTGGGGCAGCCAGGGGATGCCGACAGCCTGAAGGGACAGAGGCACAGCTTTGCTTAGCATCAGAGACACCTTTCCCTTGCTTGTCCCCACCTGTCATCACTGCCACCAGTTCTCTCCTCTACCTTGAACCTGGGGACACTTTGTCAGTCTTGTGCCTCACAGGAATGTACTGAAAGTACAAGAAATTTCAGTGTTTCAATCTTACATTGAATTCTTGAGAAGTTCTTTGAGCCCTCTCTGAGGGACTGGGTCTGATGCAAAGAGCACCAAAGCCCCAGAGGGTCATTAAAGTCCTTGTGCTGTGTCTGTGCTGCTGAGCTGGGCCAGGCTCCTGGCCCAGAGGCAGCTCCTGGCAAGGGCAGCGCTGCAGAGAGACAGCTCTGGCCAGGAGCAGCTCCTGTGCACAGCCCAGCAGGGCTGGGGCACTGCCAGGGCCCCTCAGGGACACCAGCAGGGCACAGACAGAGCTCACAGGGGCTCAGCACTGGCAGGGGCTGTGGGATGGCCCAGAGGGAGCTGTGTCACAGCAGCACCTCTGTGGCTGTGTCACAGAGCCACAGAGCAGCTGTGATGTTAGCAAAGAGCTGTGTGACAGCGCAGAGTGTGTTGTGTGAGGTCACAGATTGGGCTATGACATCACAGACTTTTTTGTGTGAGGTCATCAAGCAGCTACACCATCATAGAGGGGATTCTGTGACATCACAGAGAAGGCTTTGACATCATGGCATGGCTGTATGACATCATAGAGAAGCCTGTAAGGTCAAAGTGTGTGCTGTGACAGTACAGAATGCCAGTATGACACTACAGACAGGATTTTTTGACAACAGAGATCTGGCTGTGACACCACAGAACAGACAATGACATCCCTTGGTCACTTATTGACATCACAGAATCTTCTGTGACATCACAGCACAGCTGTATGACATCACAGAGTGATACCGCAGAGCTGGCTCTGAGACATCACAAGGGTGTGATGTGATACCCCAGAGTGGGCTGCGACATCACAGGAGGCTGTGTGATATCAGAGGGGCAGTGTGACATCACAGGGGCTGTGTGACATCACAGGGGCTGTGTGAGGTCACTGGGGAGATCACTCTGTCCCAGCCCCCCTCACAGCTCCCCCCAGAGCAGTCCAACCCTGCTCGTGCACAGTGGGGTCCCCTGTCCCCCCGGGTCCCCCCGCCCCCAGCCCTGCAGCCTCCCCCAGAGGATGTTCCACGAGATCACCCCAGAGCCTGACATGGGGATGGGGAGCCGGAGCCCTGGGGGTGGCACAGGGGGACAGGGACCCCCCGGCAGCGTCCCTGTGTCCCCCAGGGCCAGAGCCTGGGCCAGGGCTCCTTCACCCTGCTACCAACGAGGGTTGAGAGCGCTGAAAAAATCCCCAGCAAGGGAACAGCAAAAACCAGATTTAATATTAGGGACAGCAGCACAGAGTTCCTTGGCAAGAGTTGCTCTGCTCCTGACTGGACACTTCGGGCACACCAAGGAAACAAAGCAACAACAAAAGCAAAGAAAATCCAGGCAGTCAAATCACACATTAACCGAGAACTGTCCCTGTGTGTGTGTGTGTATGACACAAGGATAGTGAGGACAAGGATAAAAGGAATATGGCCTAAAGCTTAAAAGAGCTCAAACTTAACAGTACTTAACTTATACCTTAACCCTAACTGATGCCTTAAACTCCACAATTTAGCAAAAGAGTGGCACTTAACAGCATTTGACCTAACTTATAATGCATGACTTAGCAATTTAATGGAGTAACACTTAACAATATTTAACTTAGCTAATAACTTAAACATAACAGCTTAGCAAAAGAAATACTCTAGCAGTATTTAACTTAGCTTAGACCTCGTGACTTAACATTACTTACTTATATCTGGATATCTGACTGACTCAGCTATCCAAGACTCTCCAACCCCTCAGAGAGCAGCATTTCTGCCACATTTCCCCAGCACAGGCACTCCTGTGTGCACACAGACACAGAGTCAGTGTAAGGCACTTGTGAGCAATTCCCCTGAGGGCAGGAAATGCTCCCTGTGGATCCTTTGGCATCTCCCCAGCAAAGGGCAAAGGGTTGAGCCTGGAGGAGTGGGGGGATCGGCCCAGGCTCCATCATTGTTCGGGATCCCCGAGTACAGCAAACGGGAGAGTTCCCGGCTGGGAGAGGCCCCACTCAGAGGGAGTCGCTGGCCCAGGAGAGCTCCAAGGGCTCCTTTTGGAGCGCTGTTTGCAGGGCCCCAAGAGAGGGGCTTCAGCCCCAGCAATGGTTCATCCTGGTCACACTTGGCATCAACAGCTTTCTTTGGCAGTGTGAGAACAGGGATGTTGTGCCACTGAGGGAACAAAAACAGTTCCCAGGGCTGCTCCTACAGAAACCAGGGGCTGGTTGGGCAGCAGCAGTGCCTGGAGCAGACAGTGTTTGTGATGAGCTGCAGAGGAGCTGAGCCCAGGGGCTGCTGGCCAAGGCCGAGGCCCAAGGAGCATTTCTCAGCTGGCAGGGCCGCCTGAGAAGGGGAGGGGGGAATACAGCAGCAGAGGGCCATGGAACCAAGAGAGCATTGTGATACTGTGGGACCCTGTGAGACCAAGGGACCATTGTGACACGGTGGGATCCTGTGAGACCAAGGGACAATTGTGACACTGTGGGGCCTCATGGAATTATGGAGAGCACTGTGACATTGCTGGGCCTCATTGAGCCAAGGGGACTGTACTGATGCTGTGGGGCTCCATGGAATGTAGGGATCATTGTGACACTGAGAGGCCCCATCAAACCAAGGGTCCTTTGTGACACCGTGAGGCCTCATGGAATGATGGAGACCATTGTGACGCTTTGGGGTGTCATGGAACCAAAGGACCTTTGTGACACTGTGAGACCCCATGGAGCCAAAGGTCCATTGTGACATTGCAAGGCCTCATGGAACCATGGAGAGACCAATAAGGCACTTCACAACCTCATGGTTCCAAGGGTTCATTGTGACACTGCAGGGCAGCATGGAACCAAAGATCCAGGGTAACACAGAGAGGACTTCTGTCATCAACGGTCCAATGTGACACTGTGGAGCCAAAGGAGACTTTTGTGACACTGCAAATCCCCAGGGTCTAAAAGTCCATTGTGATATTGCAGGGCACATGGAATATAGGAGTCATGTAACATTGTGGGGCCCGGGGAACCATGGAGATCATTGTGACACGCAAGGCTCATGGAACCTTTGGGACCATTGTGACACTGCAGGGCCTTCTGGAACATGGGGCCCACTGTGACACTGTGGGACACCGTAGAAACAAGTCACCTTTATGGCACTGTGGGGCATCATGGATCCAAGGTACCATTGTGACACTGTGAGGCCCCACAATACCAAGGGAACACGGAGCAGGTCTGCCTGGTTTGGCCTCCCAGGGGCCACCTGACTGATCCAGCTGACCTTGGCATTTTGAGGGCCTCTTCTGCTATTGAAACACTGGGGCTCCATACTTTCCCTTCTATGGAAAAGAACTTGTCTTCTCCTCCAGGCACCCATGGCCAGAATTGGGATTTTACCTCCAAACTTCCTTATATCCAGGGATTGTTCCAAAAGGAATATTGCCAGGACATGTCTGGCTGGCAATGGTTTCACAACGATCACCTCTCTTCTATCCCGAAAACCCCTGGGAAGGCTCCATGCTTTCCTTCCTATGGGAAAGAACTGTCCTGCTTCTCCAGGTGCCCATGGCTGAGACTGGGGTTCCACCTCCAAAATTCCCTATATCCAAACACTGATCCCAGACAAAATCTGCCATTACTGGCAAGTCTTACTGGCCTTGACCTAGTGAGGCTCTCACCTGCCTTCCAAACACTGGGGTCTGTGCTTTCCTTCCTATGGAAAAGAACTGTCCTTCTCAGCCAGGTGCCCCTGGCCAGAACTGGGGTTCCACCTCCAACATTCCCGGTTGTGACAGACTGGAGGAGATTGTTGGCTCAAAACATTTCATGTGTGGGGGAGGAAGGGGCAGGTCCAGCCCTGCCCTGCCCTGGAACCCCAATCCCCCCAGAGCCTCTATCCCAGCCCAGCAGTGGCTGCCAGTCCCTGGCACAGCACAGGCAATGCTCCACAGCCACCTCTGCAGCCCCCAGCCCAGCTCCTGAGGGACCAAATGAGCCCAAGGCCCACCTGGGGGAAGGGCCCAGGAAGAACAAGGGGTATAGAAGGCTGCTCCCAAGGCAAGCACACATTTTGACCCTACCTCCTCTTGGATTTTCCCTCAGAACACAGCTGAACTCCAGGGTTTAGTAGCTGTGTGTGTGCTTCTCTAATTTTTTTGTTTCTTTCTCTCTTTCTGTGTCTTCTTCTAATTCCCTGCTCTTGCAAATTTTGATTAACATTCCATTAAACAGGCTTAGACTTTGTCAAGTTGAATGGGCCAAGTTAATGCAAAATGTTTTCTTGATTGATTGAATGCTATATTAAACTATTAGCCAAGTTTCTCTAATTTTCTAAAGTTGCCAGTAAAGTCTGTTTTGTTGTTTTGAGCTCCTGTGATTCTCTTCTTGGTATTTCTCCAGTGTGTCCAATTCAGAGAACACAAACATCTGTAATTCTTTTTAAATATCTCATTGAGGGAGTTGTTTGTGGAATGGGGTCAGGCTTGTCTGTCCTGCTTGGCACAGCCCAGGCAGGGCTTTCCCAGCCACATTCCAAACTCCATTTCCCAGCTGGAACCGCTGGTGCTTCTGAGTTGTGCTGCCCCAGCCCCAGGGACGCTCTTCTTGTCTGCCCATTCCCCCACAGTCTCTGGGCAGGGATGGCCTCAGTGGGGGCTGCTGACATCCTCAGCACCTTGGAGGCTGCTGCTGAATTTTCCTGCTCCAGAGGCTTGTTCAGCCTTCAGCTCTTCAGTGCAGGAATTCAGTGTCCCAGGGCTCATTACCATTCACAACACCTGAACAAGCCAAGCCTCTGGGAACAATTTGATTTTAATTTTCAAATCTTTTGTGGTTAATTCAACAGATCTCAGTAGTATATAAAAAGTGTATGCATTATATTTAAAAAGACAGTAAGAATAAATTTTTTACATCCTCTTTAGGTTTTTTTCCCTGTTAATACATTGATATGTGAAATCTCCAATTGTCACTGAATCCAAGTACATCCTCATGCAGTTTGAATAGATATGAAAATCAAGACCCTTCATGGCTGACAATCAATCTGACTCTGTCCCTACCCCCATCCCACCATTTCCCCATCCAAGGCCTGGCACTCAGAGCAGCCTTGTGCAGATCTGAGCTCCCTCCAGCTCAGGTTGCACCTGCAGCTTTCAGCTCCTTGGCTCCAACTCCCACCGGCTTTCCTTGGAGAAGGAGCTCACCGAGACCCAGAGGGATGTTCATTTATTGCCAGCCATCAAAGCCAAGGGAAGGCACGGCTCCATGAAATGCAAAAGTCACTCCTCTGCTGGATATTAAATCCACTTTCCACAGCAGACAGTCTCAGAGAAATGGGAAACACCTTCTGTGCCCAGCACAGATCCCAAGGTCCCCCCAAACCGTCCCTGCCCCAATTCTGCCCAGATTTGCTCTTTGCACATATGAGTCACACACTGAAGTCAGGAGATCCTGCCATGCCCAGATGGAGGAAAAGAGTGAAAGGGGATGAAGAGCTCTCCTGTGCAGAGCCAAGGTCCAAGTGCAGCCCCTGCAGTGGGAGCCGCAACTCATCAGGTTTGTGTCCTTTGGGCTCAGGGCCTGGTGACACTCAGAGGCACAGAAAGGTTTCTTGCTAACAAAGGCAAGTTGAACATTTGACCAGTTTAATAACCATCACAGCTCTTCGCTCAGCTAATCTGGGATGTCCCAGCAGCATCTCACACGTCCTCCATCCGCCAGGCATTCCCATACAGAAGCAACTTTAGACAAAGATATAAAAAAATGCATTTCTGTGATAGATATAAACACAATGAAGATGCTGACTAATGTGATATTTATTTGAACTTCTAAAAGACTGGGCAAATCCCAGAACCTCAAAACATGAAACCAGTAAGTTGAGAGGCACTTGAATGACCAGAGAGCATCTGGAGGAGCAACTCTGGGAGCAATGGGAAGAATAAAAGATCCAGCTGGTGTAGTGAAGAGATGTTCTTAGACATGGCCATTTAACCAGGAGAACTGGAAACACTTGATGGAAAAGAGAGTGATTAAATATTACATTGAATATTGGTGACACAAGTAGATGGGAAGATCAGTATTTCTTCTCCTTTTGCCATCAGTATATTTCCAGGAAATCCTCATCCTGATGGGAAAACTTTGCCATTTCGTAAAAGTACTCAAATGACCCAGATAATAAAGAGTTGCTTGTATATTATGAAACGAACAGGTATTAAAACCTGTGCCCATTTCCAGGGAGAGAACAGTTGTGTGCCCATGAACAGGCTGTGCCACTTGTGCCCTGAGGTGCCCAGCTGGGATTGGATCTCTCCCAGAGCACCTGAGGGAGACCAGAGCCCCTTGCAAGCTGCAGGTCCCTGACACCCCCGCAGGGCTCCTGTCCCATCAACATCTGCTCTGCACCAGTCTGAAACAGGGCCCAGCATGGTGCTGGGATCATCAGAGAGCTGAGGTGTGTGCTGGAATTCAATGCCCTCCCCATCCCACAGCAGCCCTGCATTTCCCTCCTGCAGCCTGGTCTCCAGTGCAGCCATGGAGGCTCTTTGGGCTCTGGATTGTTCCTGCAGCCCCCAAGGGCAGCTGAGCTCTGCCTTTGGCACAGTCAGGCCTGGCCAGCACAGGCCATGTTCAGCAATTGCTTGTGTGTGCCTGGCCTTGCTGTCAGCCCCGGCAGTGGCTGTGTGGCCCCTTTGTGGCCCTGTGCTGGCCCAGCCATGGTGGCCCAGCCCCTGTGCAGGCCCAGCCCAGGCCAGGAGCATTGCAGCTGGGAACGGCCCCTGTGCCGTGGTGCCCACAGCAGCCTTGGGGCTCTGTGCCCCATGGCCTCCCTGCTGGGCAGCCTCTGCCAGCTCCTGCAGAGCCCGTGGCACCTGTGGGGCTGCACAGACAGCCCTGCCCCAGGCTCTGCCGGTCTCTGGGCCAGCAGAGAGGCAGCCAGGGCTGGCCATGGCTGGGAACAGGCCCTGAGCCCCACAGGAGGATGGAGCTGGGCCACAGCCAAACTCAGCCCAGGCCAAAGCTGGCCTCAGCAGCCAGAGCTGCCAAAACATGGGGACAGAGGCTGGCGCCGACAAATATCCTGGGCCCTTTCCCTGCTCTGTCCATGCCACCAAGGGCACAGAGCAGCCTCCTCTCTGGGCCACTTGCCTGTTTGCAATGCCTTGCACAGGCACTGGCCCTGTCCCACAAGGCCTGGCCTCAGTCCTGCCCCTGCACGCTCAGCCAGGCTGAGATGGACACTGATGGTTTCTGGGCCAGGCTCTCAGAGCCCAGCCCAGCTCCCTGCAAGCTCTGCCAGCTGCCCTGAGCTCTGGGCAGCACCAAGGGCCTCTCCCCAGCCTAGCCCAGCCGGCTCTGGCCCCACAGCTCTGCTCAGGCCAGGCTGCTCTGGCCACTGCCCCACAGCCTCAGCCCCTGGCCAGGGCACAGCAGCAGCTGCAGCTGCCACAGGACTCAGCCCCAGCCATGGGGGAAGGTGCTGGGCCAAGGCCAAAGGAGGCTCCCTGGCTGCCCTGCTCCCCTTGGGCTGAGGTGCTGAGAGCTGTGCAGCCCCTGCTGCCATCCCATCTACCCAGGGCAGCACAAGAGCCCCGGCCTTGGGGCCCTCAAGAGCTGCTCCTGTTCCAGGCCCAGGACCCATGCCAAAGCTGGGACAGTCACAAAGCCATGCCCATTTCTGTTCATTGCTGCTCTGATTAGGATGGATCCTCAGCCACTTGGAGATTGATGACGAATTTTAATACTCCAGAGGCCTCTTCATTCTTGAGATCTTCAATTATGGAATTCAGTAAAAACGGGTAATAAACATTTGTTCTAAAACACCTGAAGAATAAAAGCCCGAAAGAGTTATCTAAATGTTCAGTTCTACTGTGGTTAACTAAAAAATTTCCAAAGTGTATTCAAATTGAATATACACTATTGAGAACAATGCAAAGAGAACTGTTTTGTCCTCTTTATTTTCCTGTTTATAAATTGATATCAGCAATGTCAAATTGATATGGACCCCCAACACCTATTAACGCAGCCTGAAGAGATAGGAAAATCAAGACTCTACATGGCTGACAATCAATCATATTTTGTCCCTACCCCCGCTCCACCATTTCCCTCATCCAACCCCTGGCGTTCCTATGGATCAAGAATAGTTTGGCCAGCAGGAACAGGGCAGTGAATCTTCCTCTGTGCTCAGCACTGGTTGGGCAGCACCTCCAGTGCTGTCTGATTCTAGGCTCCCCTGGGTGGGCAATAGAAAGAAATTTGTATCAGGAAGAGTAAAGAAAGCAAAGGTGAAGCCAAGGAAATGCTCATGGCATTTTGGGGGTGGCTGCCAGGCAGCCCTGGCTCTGAGTAACAGCATCTGCAGTGGGACAGGAAACTCCCAGCTGATGGGAACAAACTTTCTGGCTGACTGCAGAGGCCACGACAAAGCTGAGTGGTTTCCCTAGTGTCCCCCAGCCCTTGCTGGCCCCAGGGGCTGATGGCATTTGTGCTCCCTCAGGTTCATGTCCCCACACCAACAGCATGGGGTGCTCCCCCTGCTCTGTGCAATGCAAACAGGGGCTCCTGAAGCAGTGCTGCCGTGTCTGTGCCTGCAAGGATGGGGCACCTGTGTGAGCTGGGGGAGAGGCCAGGGCTGCAGAGGGGGGATGTTGTTGGCAGCTCCATGAGGACGCTCTGGGACGCTGTGCTGGGCTGTGCAGCGCACTGGGGATGGATTAGCCCCTGCTCTACTGCTCCTTCCCTTCTGCCCCAGGGCCCTTGCAGAGCCCCAGCCATGCTGTTTGCCCCCAGCCTGCCCACGGCCAGCCTGGGGCTGCTCACGGGGCTTTTCTGTGCTGAGCATTGGCCTGGGCGTGTTCTTGAGAGAGCCTGGGCAAGGAGCCTGGAGCCCCCAGGGCCTGGGCTGAGGCGTCAGCGCTGCCCCAGCAGTGCCCATGGCCTGTCCCTGCTGCAGCCCCGGCACTGCCACCCCAGGGCTGTGCCCAGCCCCGAGAGCACTCAGGCCCTGCAGCAACACCAGGGCAGCGGGGCAGGGCCATGGCAGCAGCACTGACAACACCAAGTGCTGCTGCTGCTGCTGGGCACAGCTGCTGGGCCAGCACTGATCTGCCCTCAGTAGACATTGCTGCAGCAGCTCCAGAGAAGGCAACAAAAGGGCAGAAAAGTTCTGCAGTTTTCTGCTGAAAATTTTGTTGGTAGAGATCATAATTTCATTTAAGGGCACCAAGAACACAGCCCCGCATTGCCACAGTCTGTGGCCACAGGGATGGTGGAGAGGAACAAAATGACCAATGGAACAAACAATGACATTTCTTTTTGGACAATAAGAAAAAAGTAAAACAAAGGTAAAGAAACTCTAAAATGAAACCAAGAAGAAGTATCAAAGATTACTTTTATTACAAGTGATTTGCAAACACTGGCCAGCAGTTTAATGTTCCTGAAACCATCTAGTCATCAGTGTCCACACTGCAGCCTTGAGCTCCTGGTTCCTCAGGCTGTAGATGAGGGGGTTCAGGGCTGGAGGCACCACTGAGTACAGAACTGACAGGGCCAGATCCAGGGATGGGGAGGACATGGAGGGGGGCTTCAGGTAGGCAAATGTGCAAGTGCTGATAAACAGGTTGACCACAGCCAGGTGAGAGAGGCAGGTGGAAAAGGCTTTGTGCCGTCCCTGCTCAGAGGGGATCCTCAGCACAGCCCTGAAGATCTGCACATAGGAGAAAACAATGAACACAAAACAGCCAAGTGCTAAACAGGCACTGACAGCAATGAGTTCAACTTCCCTGAGGTAGGATTTGGAGGAGGAGAGTTTGAGGATCTGTGGGATTTCACAGAAGAACTGACCCAGGGCATTGCCATGGCACAGGGGCAGGGAAAATGTACTTGCCATGTGCAGCACTGAATAGAGAAAGGCACTGGCCCAGGCAGCTGCTGCCATGTGGGCACAAGCTCTGCTGCCCAGGAGAGTCCCGTAGTGCAGGGGTTTGAGGATGGACACATAGCGGTCGTAGCACATAATGGTCAGGAGACAAAACTCTGCTGAGATAAATAACATAAAGAAAAAGAGCTGAGCAGCACATCCTGAGTAGGAGATGTCCCTGGTGTCCCAGAGGGAATTGTGCATGGCTTTGGGGACTGTAGTGCAGATGGAGCCCAGGTCGCTGAGGGCCAGGTTGAGCAGGAAGAAGAACATGGGCGTGTGCAGGTGGTGGCCGCATGCTACGGCGCTGATGATGAGGCCGTTGACCAGGAGGGCAGCCAGGGAGATGCCCAGCAAGAGGCAGAAGTGCAGGAGCTGCAGCTGCCGCGTGTCTGCCAATGGCAGCAGGAGGAATTGCCTGATGGAGCTGCTCTTGGACATTTGCTGTTCCTTGACATTGGGATCTGTTCATGGAGAAAGGGACAGTGAAGAGTCAGAGGAGATATCTGTAACCAAAATCAAACCATATACTCTCCACTGTTACATACACAGACACTTTTTTATGTTTAAGAGTTGTGAGGTTTTCTTTTTGAGCTCCCCCCATGTCTGTCCTGCTCTTCTTCAATATCAGATACACTCAGCATTTCTGCTGCCCTCTGGTAGAACAAAGTGAGTTCCCTGAAGCCAGATGGTGAGTGCAGACTGGGAGCAGATGATCTGTCACTTCATTCTGTTTTGAGTTTCGCTGGGCTTTCAATTTCTTAAATGGAGAATGTTCACACTCACAAGTTTCTCTTACCAACCCCCAGATACTGCTGAGAGCAGATGGATCCACCACAGCCCAGGTAGACATTTGCAGCCAAGGACTCACATTGCTCATTCCATCAACCCAGCAGCGCTTTCAGTGTCACAACACCTCTGCCTTTCCCCATCAATCCTATAAATCAAAGTTGTTCTAGGACAGGTTTGCATCCTGGATTGAAGCTCCCAGCTTGGACTGAAATCTCAGAGAAACTCCCAAGTGTCCTTATGATGGCATTGGATTGAGGGAAATGCAGCTCCTTCCCTGGCTGCCCTGACAGCATTGCCCAGAGCCGGTCACTGGGGACAGCGTCACCCTGAGCCAGCTGTGCCCCCTCCAGAGTCCCCAAGGCCGGGCAGCTGCTCCCAGCCCTGTGCTCTGCAGAGGGAACTGGGCCCGGGGCTGCAGAGCTGCCCCACGGCTCTGCTGCAGCTCTGCCTGCACAGGAGGGGCTGCACGCCTTGGAGCACCGGCCCTGAGGGCAGAGGCTTGGCTGGGGGGACAGGAAGGAGGGGGCCTGTTCAGAGGGAGGGGCTGCACTGGAGGGGATCCTGTGGGCATCTCTAAACTCTCCCTGCCACAGTATTGCTGGGTTTTGTTTTCTCTCTTTCCCTGATTTTCTCTCTGCTTCCTGGAGATTTCCCTGCTGCAGGTGTTTCCCTGTTCCTGATCTCTCCCTGCCAGCACTCACAGACCCAAAATCTCTGTGCACTCTCCTTGGCCCTACAGAACCCTGCCTGTTTGCAGGGCACTGGCTGGGGCAGGTTCTGTTTGCAGCTTGGAGAAAGGACAGCTCAGACTGAGCCTGATGGTTAAGAGCAAAGGTGTTGCTGGCGCAGTCCATGGGCAGAGTGGCTTAAAGCACATTAGGAATCTCCTGTGAACCTATTGATCACAAAAAGTAACAGTTTGGATGTCTCAGACGCTTGTTAAAAATTCATATTAAATACTTCATAATCAACCTTTACTATTCATCCCCACTACCTTTCATTCTGCAATAGTAGGAAGCTGACTACATAATCTTAGAAAGATTCCTCATTTTTATCAAAATCCTTGACTTGGAAATATTCTATGACTGATCAGAAACCCTCAGTATGTCAGAGCTTCATGAGCATTTCACCTTTCCTGCACCAGAAATACCCAGAGAATGTACTCACAGGTTCTGTAGGCATTGGGATGTCCCAGCTTTAGGAGATCACTCCAGGAGCTGCAGCTGCATTGTCCTGCAGCCAGAGGTTCCTGTGCCAAGGGCTGGCAGTGATTGTGCCCCAGGCACTTCTCAACACCTTCCCAGCCCTGACTGATTGAAGCTCTCTGTGCCTCTGTGCTGTGCCCAGGGTGGCTGCAGGCAGTGCCCCAGCCCTGCTAGGCTGAGAGAAAAGCTGCTCATCAAGAGAAATATGCTTTTGAAGCTCTTCTTGGTTACCAGGAGCTGCCTCTGTGCCAGGAGCCCGGCCCAGCTCAGCAGCACAGACACAGCACAAGGACTTTAATGAGCCTCTGGGGCTTTGTGCTCAGGCCCTGAGCATCAGTTCTTGAGAGGGAGCTGAAGAAACCTCTCCAGAACTCCAAGTCAGAATCCAACTCAAAACTTTCTTGGACTTTTAATGGGTCCCACTGAGGTTAACGACTGAGAAAGTGTCCCCAGACCCCAGGCAGAGCAGAGAACTGGAGGCACTGATGACAGGTGAGGACAAAGAGAAGCCAAGTCCTGGTGCCCTGGGGCACAGCAGGGTCTGTGCCACCAAGGGTTGTGAGGAGACACCTTGTCCTGAGGCACTGGGGCCTCCTGGCACAGCCCCAGCCAGGCTGGGCACTGTCAGCCCCTTGTCCTGCCCTCAGCATCCCCCCCTAGCCCACATCCCAGTGACCTCAAGGATCTGCTGGAAGGAGTCCCTGGGGAGCCTTGCTCAGGAATGGCCCTGGGGGCTCCTTCATGCTCCCAGGGACTGCAGGTTTTTCAAAGGACTTTGGGTTTGGCTTTTGCCTTGGAGTCTCTGAGAGGTTTGTGCAATCATGGCCTCCAATTATCTGCTTTAATTAGTCCCTGGAGAGGCTTTGTCAGTAACAACACTCAGTGGGGCTCATTAATGCTTCGGGGTACCTCAGTTTTTTTAAGGTACTTGGTGTTTCCCTTTTGATACAGACTCTGGGAGTGGTTTGTGTTTGGGGCAATCATGGCCCCAATTATCTGCTTTAACAAGTGTGGTGGTTTGACCAGGAAGGAGTGGGAATTCTGGGAAGCTGTGGTCAAACCAATGAAGGTTTTGGGTTTGAGACTGGCACCTGGTGTAGCCAGTGGGGTTTGGACACACCTCCGAGAATACACAGGGGTTAAAAAGCAGGGCACTGCCCTTGGCACTCTCTCTTGGGACGTCGCAGCGCAGAGGTCAGATCTCTTCCCCCGTCCAGCCTCTGCTGCTGGGCGGGGGGAGGGGCAGCCATGCGGTAGGCCCGGGGCCTGGACAGAGATGGGGGTGAGAAAGCTTTCAAGGATGGAAGGGTGGAGGAGCCCCAAGAGACATCGGGCAGCCATTCCCCCCCCCAGGAGGGAGAGAGAGGAGAGCCGGCGTCTGAATGTGATAGCAGCCAGCCCGGGAGGAGAAAGGGGAGGGAAGAGTGCAGCCTGGCCGGCGGAGCAGCAGCACCTGTGGGAGTACCAGCATTCTGAGATAGACAGAGACTGAAAACTTTTAACCCTTTCTTTCATGATTGGGGCCTTGCAAAAATGCTAATCCTCCTCGAAGCTGAATAAGAAGGGAGATAAGAGATGAGATGAGACAAGGACCTGGCCCGAAGAACGTGGAGATGATTGGATGGGGAGAGATGATTTGGAGTGGCCTTTTGGCTGGACTTTTCTTGTGGCCATGGACTCAGTTGTTCCTGTGACACAGAGACTGCATTTAGGGGGAGGCAGTGCCTCAAAACCAGGAGGGTTCATTCGTGAGGACCCCCTGGCCCCAGGGGGTTGGAAAAATATGGGGGGGACAGATGTCCCAAAGCAGAGACTGTGCCTTTTTGGAGTGAGACAAGGCATCCTTGAAAGACAACCCTAAAAGCAGCTCTGGCCATGCGTCAGTGGTGAGAGCACTGGGCATGGAAGGAAGATGTCACAAGCGGCAAAAGGACTTTTTTCCGGGCGGTGCCGAAGTGACAGGGAAGCACACGAGGTTTCAGTGTGTTTCCAGGGGAAGCCTATGGAACAAGAAGGACTCCTTTCCTCTTCATGAACTGCAGTTTGAGTATACTAAAATGTGGGGCCAAGGCTGGGCAGTTGATGATTTGGGAGAATGTATCGGATTGGGAAAGTCAGGTAGTTGGGGAGGGGGGAAAGTGGTTTTTGTAAGGTTTTCAATTTTTTTTTTTTTTTCTTTTCCTTATAGTCTTTCCCTATTTTCCTGTAGTTTAGGTAATAAAGTGTTCTTTATGTTTAAGTTGGAGCCTGTTTTGCTTATTCCTGGTCACATCTCACAGCAGACACCAGGGTGAGGCATTTTCATGGGGGGCACTGGCTCTGTGCCAGGCTCAAACCATGACAACAAGTCTCTTGAGAGCTTTGTACTGACAATCAGTGGGGCTCATTAATACTTTGAGATACTCAAGGTTTTTAAGGTACTTTGGATTTTCTTTTCCACACTGAGTCTCTGAGAGTTTTTTGTGCCATTCTGGCCTCCAATTCTGTCCTCCAAGGAGTCCATGAGGAGCCTCTGTTGAAATGGACCTCAGTGGGAGCCATGAATGCCTTGAGACACTTTGGGGTTTTCTTCTGACTGTGACTCCTGGAAAGGTTTGTCCAATCTCCTCTCAGGGCCTGAGGTTCCAGGGCTCAGCTCCAAATGCACAGTGAGGCGCATGAGGATCAAGCAAACCCTGACAAACCATGGCTCTGCCTTGATTTCCCTCTGCTCTCATGGAGCTCATCAGGAAGCTGTCTGTAGTGGTTTTTGTTCCCTAATTTGAGATTTCTTGGAGAATGCAGCAATGATTGTGGTGGGTCCAGTGTTGGCTATATACCAGTACACTCACTAGATTATACTTATTTCCTGCTGTGAGGTAGGATTAGGAGAAAGGCAAAGCAGGCTCAAAACTTTAAAAGGGTATAAAGAAAAGTTTATTACCAGTAACTAGAAGAAAGAGTAATATGAATGCGAAAAAAACTTTTGGAACACTTCTCCTCTCCCTGCAAGCTTTTCTTTCTTACTGACAATGCAAAGAGATAAAACCTAAAATTTTCATTCACTTTGCCACCTGTAGAATAGTTTTTCTTCAGTTCACGTAGGGAAAGGAGTCTCTCTTTCATGCTATGGAAGCTTTACAAGAAAACATGTTTCTCATGGCTCTCAATTCCCATGAATAGCAGCCACCCAGAAAATCTGCAATTGTGAAGTCCCTCCCATTTTTTCACATCTCTTTCCACATCTGTGTTTATGGGCCATGTTAGTTTATGGGGTATTAGTTTAAAGATGAGCTGTTTAGGAGCAAAGGTTCTCTTCATCTATTTCTGAAATAATCTTCATCTCTACAAACAGAGGTCTTCTCTTCATGAGGCACAGGGTCTCATCACTTGTTTCTCTTTCTCTGTTCAAACTTCTCATGGGATCATAGTACTTCAAGGTTTGCTTACTTTAGCATGGAGGTTTTTGCTGAATAAGTAATCTTCCCATGCTTTTCAATGCCTTACAGGGAAAAAGAGAGTCTGATGTATCAATTACATCCTTCTCCATTGCTTTACAAGAGGATTTCAGCCCCAAGATCAAGACATCTCCTCATCCCTCCTATCTGGGGCTCAGCTTCCACTTCACTGACCTCCATGTCTTTGTGCTGCCCATGTATGTATCTGCACTTTGTCCTTTTCTCTCACTCGAGGGAGGATGGAAGCACTGAAAGAGTTTATATCTCACCCTGGGCCTGCAGATGGTTCCGTGACCCCGGCCGGGCTCGGTGCTTGGGCTGGAGCTGTTTTATGATGGAGGTTTCTGCAGCGGCTGCGCTGGGGCTGTGTCAGGATGGGCCGCACTGGGGCAGGGCCAGGATCTCAGCAGCCAGGCCAGAACACAGCAGCAGCAGCACGGCCGGGGGCCGATGGCTTCTCCTCCCCCTGCCCGGGGCTTGCGGCTGAACCCCAATGGTGGCAGAATCTTGGCCGAGCGGGCCCGGCCCGGGGCTGCTCCTGGGGCCCGGCGGATCCTGGCTCGGCCCGGGCTGGTGGCGGGGCAGGGCTCAGCAATGCCCAGATGGTCACAACTGCAGCCATGGCCCGGCCCGGCCTGGGCCCCGCGGCCTCCCCTGCCCTGCCCGGCAGCCGATGGGGCCTGGCGGGGTCTCTGGGAAGGGGCCCGGCCCCACGGCAGGAGCCGCCCGGCCTGGCCTGGCTGAGACGGGGCCGGGTCGGCCTTGTTACCTCTTTGCCGGCCAGAAGGGAAAGAGACCCTCTGGCCTGGTTTGAAAAGGAACTGAGTTTTCTGGGATACTGTGGTTAAACCAATAGGTGCCCAGATTTGAATATTGGCACGTGGTGTTGCCGCTGAGGACATGGATACGCCTCTGAGAACACAGGGGGTTAAAAGCAGAGAACTGCCAAGAAAACTTTCTTTTGTTTCTAGTGGGTGAAAGAAACCTATGTTGTTAGCTTTTTCTGCTATTTGAAATATTCCTGATTGTTGGATCCAAATTATTCCCAATTGCTGTAAGTTTCTTGTTCACTGCATGTATTATTTTGCTATGATGTTTCATCATACTTATAAAAAAAGACATGCATCTCATTCTTAAAAAATAAAAAAGAAGAGGAATTAACGCCTTATGAACATTCAAGTAATGCAATATGTACATGAGAAATCTGGACAACTAATCATTTTGAATAATGCAATATTTACATGAGAAATTTGGAAAACAGATCATCACATCTAAATCCCAATAGGCTGTGTCACAGTGAAGCCCAATTAATTCATTAACTTCAGGAGAAGATGTGCCTGTGTTTTATCATCAGCAGTTCAAAGCAGTCACCTGTTCATTCCATCAGATACTGATCAGTTCTGAAAAAACGAGGCCCAGTGAAAGGAGAAGTAACCTCATCACCTTGCAGCATTTGTGGCCAGAGCAGGAGCAGGAGGAGGACTGCCAAGACATGGCTGTGGCTGGAAACTGACGGAGGCAATTTGCCAACAAAAGCCTCATGGCATCCTCATGGTACAGTGCTCCTACGAACCTTCTGCAGGTATTCCCTGTTCCAGCTCCCAGGAGGATATTCAGTGATGTCAAAGATCAGCATTTCCAGCTCACAGACTTTCTCATCCTTCTCAACTAATTGGAAACAATGGTCATTTCTTTTCATTTCCCTAAGAGACATCTTCTGTTTTCTCATGCTTCAAAACCCTGTGTCAATGACTTGATAGAATTTGGTAGGTTTTGTTGATTGTAATTGGTCTTTTATCTATCTTATCCCATATCTAACAGATAACCAGTGACAACTGTGATGAGATAATATCCTCACAAGAGTGAGCTGTTTCAACATCAGAACATAGAAGCCTTTTTTAAATGAATGAAAAGGGGGAGATGTCATAGACCAGTAGAAAAATGATAAAAGAAAGGCCTTTTGAAATCAGGCCTTGTTCTGCCATATTAATAGCTGGCCTGTCATCTCTTCTGAGTGCAACTAAGCAGTTACAAGTTCCCGTGTGAAGCTATTTTGAGAATGAGACTTTGTGAACAATCTATTCTGAGGGTGAAAAACAAATGCACCTGCAACAACAAGGGATTTGTCCCATGAGAATCAGTGAAGAGGTAAACAATACAATAGAGAGATTTGACACACACATAAAATCTATTTTATTAACCAATAATAGAATAACTGGCAAGAAATCTATGAATTAACTAAAGTTGCATACAAGGTCTGCCAACCTGTGTAAAATTAGTTGTGTGAATAAAAACTAAAGAGTTCTCCAGCTCAGGTGGTTCCTCTGGGATTTCAGTTCCCCCCTTCTTTGAGGCTTTAGGTTCCACCTTCTTTGGGGCTTTGGTTTCCTTCTACTCTGGGATTGTGGTTTGCTTTTCTGGGATTTTGGTTTCCTTCCTCTCTGATGCTTTGGTGTCTTTCTTCTCTGGGGATTTGGTTTCCTTATTCTCTTGAGGCTTGGTTTTCCCCTTCACTGGTTTTGGAGGTTGCTTCCCAACAGAGACACTCTTCTTTTCCTTCTTCTGCCTCTCTTCCTCCTCTAAGGCTTTTTCCTCCTGCTCAAGCTGTTGAGCTGGCTGCTTCAGCTCCCATCTGCAGACAAAATAGGAAACATGGCTGAGAGTCCAACCAGAACCGTGGGCTCCCTAGTCCTGGCTGGCCCTGCACTTCATTCCTTGACCCTGAGGCCATTTCCGTGAATTCTCCTCAACCCACAGAGGCTGGGAACATCCCAAGTGAGGGCATGGGTGGAAGGGGACCTCCAGGACCAGCCAAACCTGAGCTTTGCCATCATAAGGTGTTGACTGTGCAAGCTCCCTCTGAAGGCACAGCCAGACCCCTCCAGCCCCTGCCAAAGGCTGATCCAGCAGCTCTCTGCGCTGGTGCCTGGAAACGCCCTTTGTCTCTTGGCTTCCCAGTTTAAAGCAGAGCACAGATTGCTGACATCTGCTTAGCTCTCCTACAGTTCTTACTCAGCTCATTCAGCCCCCTTCTCCCTGGGCATAGCTGAGGCATGATTTTAAAGAGTTCAGATTTCAGCTGAGGGTTAGAAGCAAATCCCATTGATCAGGATGTAGGTTAGATAGGCAGACCATAGGTTAATGATTATGAGATGCTTAAGCTGGAGCTGATTGTTCTATTGTTTACCATTAGGAGCATCTTTCTAGAGGGAAGTGGAGGAAGTGAACTGGTATAAGAACATCTTGAAACCAGTAGAACAATGGTTAGCACCTGGGTCTGATGTCAATCAATCACTAAGCAGGGGACCGTGGATGGTGCCAGAGGGTCACAGAGACCTGATAAAGACCACTGACCCACTTCAAGACCATTGACCCAGTTCAAGGGAAGAATTGCACAGGAGTGAAGGACCAATGACTTCATTTGAATACAGAGCAGGGATGGGAGGTGCTGGGGTTGTGCAATGTATTGTATGTAAGATCTTGGGAAATAAAGAGAGGGCAAAGAACCTTGGACAGAGCGGTCACGCCTTTTAGGGATGGCTCTGGTGCCACCCACCGGTGTTAATAAACATCCCACTGTCTAACTTTAATTAGTTAGAGAGTCTCTGTCCGTGATCTTCAGTTTTAACGACTCCTAGCCTGCTCCTTCATGAGAACAATCCTATCAGTCAGAAAGCAAAGGCTGCAGGAACTCCTCTCCTGCAAGACCGGCTCTTGTCAGCCAGATTTCCTGCTGGAACCCAGCTGGGGCCAAGCAAACCAGTGCTGGCTGCCATGGAAACCATTGGAAGCAGCCTCATCCATCTCCTCCCCATGAAACCAACTTCAGCCTGGCCTGAAGAAGTCCTGCTGCACAGGCTTGCTTTAAGCAGCCTCCACTCCCAGCTCCACACTTGGCCTGTGTGTCCTGAGCTGGGCTGCCTTGCTGGAGCTGAGCTGCTCCTGTGCTTGCCTATGGCTGCAGCTGCAGGGGAGCTTAAAGGACAGAAGCTTTTCTGGCTGCTGTCCCACCATAAGGAGAACCCTGGCAGATCAGCATTGCAAGGACTTCATCTGTGGCAGGAGCAGGACCCAAAGCAAGGTTTGCTCTGTGCCCCACGCCTGCCCATACCACAATCCCACTGTTCTGGTGAAGAAGGCAGATGATGAAGAAGATGCCACTCAACACCATGGACTTCAAGACACCTCTAGAGGTGGTGCCAACCCAAGCCCAGAGCCCAGCTCCCTGCAGGCAGCAGCTAAGCCAGCAGGGCTCAGCACTCAAATAGAGAAAAAGATGTTCTGTCTCAACAGAAGAAGGTCCTTCCTCTCTTGGCATCCAGGGAGCTCAGAGTAGCCATCCCTGTGTTGCTGCTGGCCTTTGCTGTGCAGCTCCTCTGAGCTCAGAGGCTTTGGAGCAGGGAAGCCCTGCAGGGACAATAACCCATGGCAGAGCAGGAACCCACGGAAGGCTGACTCACCTGTCCCTGAGAGGGGCCTGAGAGCCACAGTTGATCTCCTGGGGGCTCAGGGAGGAGCTGACACGTGAGGCTGCCCTGGGCACCAGCACGTCGGAGGTGGAGCCTCCCTCCATGTGGCACAGCTCCAGGACATTGCAGGTGGTGGTGAGGTGGCCAGAGAGGGTGGAGGAGACCTGCTGGCTCTGTCCTGGCTGCAGCACACCTGGCAGTGGCAGGATACTGAAAGCCTGGACGGAAGACAGGAGAGATTGAGGTGTTGAGCATGGAAATGGAGGCAGAAGAGCATCTTGGAGCAAAGTGCAGCTGTATCCAGCCAGAGGGGCCTATTCCCCAAACACTGCCAGAATCACCCTCACCTCATCCTGCATCCATGCCACTGACCAGTGCAGGGACCATGGGGAAAATCTTCTCCCATACTCACGGGTCAATGCATTAATTAGTACATGACATGAAAGTGAACTGGGATGGCTCCTGGCAGTAGAAATTCTCTCTGATGCCCAACTTGGCTTTAAAAAGTGTCAAAACTTCCTGCTTTTACAAAAGGAGGAGACTCAGAGTGAGAGCTCTTGGAGCTGAGGGAAGGAGTCCAGCCCAGCTCATCTGACTCCTGAGGCTCTTCCCCTCTCTCTCTGATTTAAATGCTTCTTTCTCAAGGTGCTACAGCAAAAGCTCCTGCAAAAATTTCCTGTGGAGCACCTGAGGAGTTGCAGGGGGAGCAGTGCCCTCCACAGGTGCCGCACAGCGTCCTTGGGCAGCCGTGCAACGTGTCCTGCACGGCCTCTCCAACAAGCAGCTGCTCCAGCAGCACTTTGTGATGGGCCTGCAGGGATGGGAGGCCCCTCTGTGGCCAATGCCGAGGGCCCCCAGTGGCACTGGCAGCTCCAGCCCTGCTTGCCACACTGACAATGGGCAAGGGAGACAGATTCCCTCTTGCCTTCTCCGCTCCCAGGGGAGTGTGAGCCACGTCTAGGGAGCACCTGAATCCCTCCAAGCCTCGAGGGAGGTGAGGGTGCTCAGGAGTTGGTGCTGGCACCCAAAAAACAAGCCATTTTCTATGCTAGGAGGAAGAGACAGCCCCCTGCAAAGTCTCCCTTTGTCAGACAGCTCCAGGGCCAGCAGTGCAATAGCAGCTCTGGGTGAAAGCAGAGCCCTGCAAACAGGGAGTCTGGCTGCCTTGGGAAGAGGATCCATGGAGATCAGGATCATCCCAGCTTGCTCTGGGAGGGAAGCTGGAGGTGTTACCATGATGATGCAGAGAAAAGCCTCATCTTACATGGGGAAGGAAAAAAGGCAAAAAATCCCACACTCAGCACAGGCCTGTAGGATCTGAGTCAGCTTCTCCAAGGAAAACTCTCCTATTTCTCCCTCCCCCTCAGGCAATGTCCAGCCACTGGCCCTGCTGCCCAGCCCACTGTCAGGGCACAGCACAGCAGGGCAGCAAAAAGGGAGCTCAGCATGAGCAGGACTTGGTGCTGGCAGGCTGGGGAGGCAAAACAAGCAGTAGGTGTACAAGAAAATCTATCTCTGCTCCTGAAGAGTGGGTAAAATCCTGCACTTCTTTCAGGGCTCTGGCTGCCTCCACCTTTCCAGTCCTGAAGTGCCTCCATCGAGTTGCCGGGGATTCCAGACTGGTTCTCCTCTCCTTTGGTGGCTGGGGTTTGAATTTAGGTGGGTGGAGCTCATCTCTGGAAAATAAATAACTATGAACAGGGACCTGCAGTGGGAGGGAGGGAGGGAGGGAGGGACACCTGCACGAGCAGCTCCTGGCCAGGATGCAGCCCCTGGCTGAGTGTTGGCACGTTGAACTGAGAAATGGTTTGATCCAGCCCTTCCCAATCCAGGCTGGGGCAGGTCTGTTCTAAAGGCAGCCCAGGGATGGCACTGAGGTGCTGCAGCAGCTGCAACTGCTTGCATTGAGCAACTACAGAGGACAGGCATTAACACCCAGTGGGGATGCAAAAAGCACAGTGGGAGAGGAAAAGACAGAGAAGGCAGCAAAAAGGTGACATTTGAGACACCGAGGGGCAGACCCAGCCAGTGCCCAGCCAGCACAGCCCAGCCAGTGCCCAAGGCCAGAAACTCTGCAGCTCCACCAGGGATTTATCAGGAATGTTCCCCTGACACCGCTGGGGGCTTGGTTGACATTTTCCAACACTCCCAGGTGACTCAGGTCTTATTCCCCATCCATCCATCCTTCCATCCATACATACACAGGCTGTGGTGCTGGGATCCTGCCAAGCTCTGCCAGCCTTGGGCTTGGGGAGATTTCCGCCAGCCGTCCTGAGCTCCGTAATTGTGCTCTCTGTTCCAGGAAGCAAGCAAGAAAGATTTTAAAATCCCCAAAACAAACCACAACAGACAAACCTAAAAAACCTTCAACAGCTCAACCCTGCTCAAGTTATTTCTTTAGGGACAGCTACCACTCTCCAGCTGAAATGCTGGGCTTTTGGGGAAAAAGAAAATTACATGTTCACCTTCAAATTGAAAAGGATTAAGGTTAGAGAACCTTTCAAACTAAAAGTTTTTGGCCCAAAGCTTTTATTTTTGCAAGAAATCTCTAGGTAAGACCAGCCTGACTGTTAAACAACTGGTTCTTCTGGTGGGGAGAAACCCTCCTCTTTAAGGGAAGCAGCCTGGTAGTTAAAAGCAACTGTTTGGTCAAACTTCAGGCTCCCTGGCACAGCCTGCATTGCCTTTCCTTCCTGTTCACTGATTTACAGGCAGTGCCACAATGGCCCGGGTTCAGATGTTTGGTGCCATCCAAGGAATTTGGCATTGCCATTTCCATATGTTTTAATCGAAGTTTCAATCCTTTCAACCAGTCTTCAAATGCCAGCTTTCCTTTCTTTTACAGAAAGCTCAAGGTTCCTAGAAGACTTCTGACATCCTCTTTTGTGCTCAGAGAGATGACATTTTCAAACAGATGTTTCCAAAGTTAACAGCATTTGAAAGAATAATGAACTCAAATGCCCCTGGATTCCAGCTTAGCCCAGCTCCATTCTGTGTCAGACACTGAGATTCCCACCTCTAAGGCAGGAGCTGTTTGTGCCCCCCATCCCTCCTGTCCTTCTCCCCAGCAGCCTGTGCCTGTTGTCCCCGGCAGAATCCCTGTCCCTGTGCACCCTGCCAGGAGCAGCTGCACACAGGCTCACATCTCCCCTTGCCCTCACCAGGGGGTTTCTCTCATCCCCGAACACGCCAATGAGAACGTTGGTGCGATGAGTGCCCAGGGCCTGCACTGCCACCACAACTGGGATCTCTGCTGTGCTCTGGGGCTGCACAATCCCACAGGGCTTGGGGCTGGAGTAGAGATCAGCAGAGTCCTCCTTGCGTTTCTGGAAGGGACACAATGAAATGCAGCTTCAGAGGGACCTCTCAAGAAACTTTAGGCTCCTTAACAGCCACCACAATAGCAACTTACACACACCTTTAAAACTCCCCAGGACAAAGGTCAAAGGCACAAACAAGATGCAAGAATTGTAGGGTTAGCACTCCCAGGGCATCCTGCAAGGAGGCTGCCAGCACCGGCACTGGTGTCTGTGGGTGCAGCAGCTTTTCACAACCCTCTATGATCTCCCACAGGAAAACACCCTGAGGACTAGAACATCAGCTGTTTCCTCAGGAGCTTCAACTGCCTCCTAAAGTTTACAGTTGGGTAGGATCCTGTTCTCAGCAGATCTTTAAGACTGAATAGAAACCAGCAAGGTCTTATCCAAACCCTTTTTTCCCCTAATAATCTCCTCAGGAATATTTGACAGGAGGAGGTGGATGTGATGCCAAACCTGGGGAATAAGTCCGTAGCAGCCAGGAAGGTGGCTGGGATTCCTAATGAGGATCTTCCTCTCATAGGGCACCTTCAGGTGGCACTCATCACACAGCAGCACTGGGGAGGACACTTGGAGCTCAGGAACGAGACATCTGGGCAAAGAGATGACCCCAGAACAATCAGAGATACTGAGAGAATGGAGAATGCCTACCCCCAAAGATTGTGAAATGGAGCAGAACACATTGGTCACTGTCAAATGCACATTGAAGAGCCCTACAGGGATAAATTGCCTTCTACCTCTTCCCACTCCAACACGTCTTGTCAAGGAGGGGCAAACCCTGAGAGGCAGCACCCAGAGGCTGCCAAGGGCCCCAGGCAGAGCACTTTGCCCCACAGCTGCCTCAGCCCCTCCTTTGCCCAAGAAGGGTTGCAAGGACTCCTGGAACAGTCCCAGTGACCCACGAGCTCTGGGGGAGCCTTCCCAACAAGGATCAGTGCTTGCTAAGGCTCAAGGAACACACAGCTCCTGTGTCTCAGTCAAAACGACTCAACAAGGATCAGTTCTCCCTAAGGCTCAAGGAACACACAGCTCCAGCGTCTCAGTAAAAATGACTCAACAACGATCAGTGCTCCCTAAGGCTCAAGGAACACACAGCTCCAGGGTCTCAGTAAAAATGACTCCCTTCTCTGCCATGGTGCTGTTGCCCTGCCTGAGAACTCAGCTCTTTGCCCCAGCCCTGGAGGGCACAAGACAGCAGCTGCCCCACAGAGGGGCTGATCAGCCCCTGCCAGGCCCTGCAGCTCCCTGGCTCCTTCACTGCACAGCTCCAGGCACTGCCTGGCCCCAGCTCCACCTGCTGTACACAATGGCAGCCCAGGCACTGCCTGGATGGCTCTGCCTGGCACAGGGAACAGCACCAGGGAGCTGCATCCCTCTGGGCATCACACTGACACCCACAGCAGCACAGCACCATGGAATTCTGCTGCAGCAACAACCACTTTTGCTCTCAACTCTGACAACATTAAAGCTCAAAATGGGAAGCACAGGGAAGGACAAAAACTGGAGCTGACCTGCCACATCAAGGGCTGCTTTCCCCTTCTCAGACCTTGCCCTCCCAACTCTTGCTGGGAGCCACTTCCCCCTGCCATGTGCCCTCATGGACAGAGCCAGAGCCTGACTCTCAGCAGCTGCTTGGTGTGGCCCAAACCAGTGCACGGTGCTCACAACCAGCACAACTCCACCTCTTGCAGCCAGAAGGAGAGGAGGCCCTCGGGAAATTTGTTCCACCTCAAGCACCAAAAACAAGGCCAATCAATGATAGCTTTCCTGGTGCCTTTAGAAGAGGGCCCAGGACCGTGCTGGGCTGTGAGCAAACGTGCTTTTCACCAAAGCACTGCTGTTCTCGTGTCCAGCTGGCACAACATGAGGGCATTCAGCAGCACTTCTCCTTGGCAGCTGCAGCCAGCACAGCCTGGGCAAGGCAGTGCCTGGGGGAGGCCAGGCAAGGGCTGCTACCTGGCTGTGATGATCAGGGCTGCCACTCCCTTGCCAATACCCTCCAGGTCCACCAGCAATCTCCGGTAGAAATCCATCACCGTGTTGGAGCACAGGGTCACCTGGAGGAAGAGAAGAACAGTCGATTCTTCCTTACAAAAGCTCATTACCCATGGGTGATACCCTCTAGTTCCTGAGGGAGGATTTGCCCTTAATTCTTCTGCTGCTCCATGTGTAGAGCACAGTCTCAGAGTAGCAAAAGCCTTCTGGCAATACCAGATTTGTTAAACACACCTTGCTTTCAGGGCACAGGTCAGCTACATTAAAACATTAGACTACAGCTCCATGCACCACTGCATTCAAATAAGGGGCCAATTTCTCATCTGACTACAAAGACATCCATGCAGAGGGAATCTGACTTGACCACAATGAGTTCAGCTTTACAGCAGGAGGCTGAGGGCAAAGGGTGGCCCAGCAGGTGCTGGGCAGTTCATGGCTGCCCTGGGAGCCTGAGCCCGGGCTGGCTCTGAGAACTCCAGCCCCACATCAGGAGTGGGGAACTGCCCCAGGGTGGGCATTGACCACAGGCAGAACCCTCAGAACTGCCCCAGGGTGGGCATTGACCACAGGCAGAACCCTCAGAGCCTCTTGCTCTACACTGCAAGAGACAAGCCACCACTGGGACCAGGCTGGGAGAAAGGAGAAGGATCTCTGTCTTGAAGTTCCACAAGAAAGGGTTTATTCCAAGCAAAAGGATCAGAGCCAAAAGAGCCCTGCACACTCCTGTGCAAGGAATTTTGTACAGACACAAAGCAGGGGGTGGATACAAACAGCAAACCAAAAGGGAATCCTCAGGGGAGCACTGAGGGGATTACATCAAGTGTCTGGAGCCACTTTGGGTAAGAGGGTGGGGAGGATGGCTCACATGGGTTAATGGGGCCTCCAGGAATAGGGGAATTCCAAAGGGGTGTTCAGACAGGGATTGGCTCCAGGTTAAATTGGCAAAAAAGGTTGGGGAACAAAAGGGGCTGGGTTTGACAGCAGGGAAAGAGCTGGAACAAGGGGCAGGGAATGGCATGAGGGACAGCTTTGACGGAGGGTAAAACCCAGGGGTAAACCAACTCAGGGAGAACACGGGGTACCAGAGAACAAACCACTTAAAAAGGAATCAATACAATAAATTTGAACCACTACACATGGCTGCAGATGTTTTGTCTCCACTGGAGCTTCCTGCAGTGAATACAAATCATTCTGCTCCCCAGGAGGAGGGAAATGAGACCAAGAAGAAAAGCTCACTGCTTGATACAATGACATCTCTCTAACAGCCACCTTCTGCCCACATCCTTGCTCTGCCCCATTGCAATCAAATCAATCGCTCTCAAAAACACAAGAATGGCTTCAGGCCTTGACCATAAGGTCTGTGAGCTCAGCATATGATTTTGGAAAGCAAACAGTGCTCCTTGAGGAACATCTTGAGTAAGCCAGCTAGCAGAGGCCTCCCAGCAGTGCAGATCTCTCAGTGCCAGGATGCTCCAAGCTGGCACCAGAGCTAAAGCCCTCCCACCCTGCAGTGCAGCTCCAGCCCTGGTGCTGCAGCGGCTGTGGCCGGGCTCTTGCCGTACCTCGATGTCCTGGTGTCCCTGGGGGAGGATGGTGCCTTGGCTGGGATTGATGGTGAACTCCCTGGGCTCCACATGGAAATGGATTCCCTTGCTCCAGGCCGGGTCGGTGTCCCTGCGGATCTGATCCACGCTGTCCACAGCCGGCTGCGTGCCATCGTCCGACATGTGGAGCTGGAACGTCAGGGGCACCGCGGAGCTGTTGGTGAGGCGGCAGCGCTGCGTGTAGGGAAAGCCTGGGCAAGGACACAAATATCCATTCAGGCACCCAGCAGGGCATGATCCTGGAAGCAAGATCCTGGCAGGATCAAAGTGGGATTGGAGCTGAGCTCTTTATTATCTGAACTACAGCTCACCCAGAAGCTGCGTGAGGAATTAATCGTCACTTAGTTCCCTTTGACACAGATTCCAGACTGCAGCCTTGAAAATGCCCACTCCTAGCCCTGCTGAACACTGCAAGCTTCTCTCTTTGTGATGGGGACAAGCTCCCTCACCTGCACCAAACCAGCATCAGTTCTCTCTCAGTGATGAGTGTGCACCCAGACCCAGCATTTACTCTGAGAATTCAAGCTGTCCAATCCCCTGCTCAGCCTGCCAACACTCCCACCTTTTTCAAGACATATAAAGAGTGAGCTGTCAGTGAGAAGAAGCTACAGCAAAAGAAATTGAGGATGGAATCAGGAACTAGAACGTGAGGCAAAGCACGCTACTGCAGCTTCTCTCTGCAGGATCCTTAAGGCATCTCTTGCTTTGGGCCAAACAGACTGAGCACGTGACAGCTCAGAGCCCACTCAACTGGGGCACAGCCAAGCCTTGCTTTGAGATTAGCAATTAGGAACCAGGTCCCACCTCACCCAACAAACAGGGACATCACAGCCATGCTGCTCACTGAGAGTGCTGCCTGCAAGGGTTTACCCCACTTTGGCTCTGAGATTTGCTTTCCATCCAGCAAAGCCACAGATACAGCCACTCATGGTGGGGATGTCCTGCAGAGCGCACAGAGCAGCCACAGCCTGCTCTGCACTGCACATCTGGCTGGGCTGGCCAGCTCTGTGGGGAGGAGACTTCTCCCCATGCCTGCTCACCAAGAGCATCTGGGACACAGATGGGGAGAAAAAACAACTGCAGCTGCAGCCCAGAGCTTCTCTGTGCCCATCCAAGTGACCACTGCCAGCTCCAGCAGGGACTCCAGCAGGGAGGCAAGAAAGACACAAAAAGGACAAACCCAGATGTCAAAACCTCCAACGAGACTGAGGCCAGCACATGCAGACAACAGTCAACAGTTACAAAGAAGCAAAGATACAACAGCTGCCTTCAGCCTAAGAGCCCTTAGGAATGAAATTGGATTCAGCAGGTTCAATCTCCTGCTTCAGAACCATATTTCCATCTCTTGCCTTTCTTGTTTCATTCCTTCCAAAGTCAACTTGACATGTGCCTCCGTGGTGATGCAGGCTGGGGAAGAAGCAGCTCAAAAAAGGCAATGAATTTCCATCAGAAGTTCATGAACTTCATTGTTCTGGGTTTAGGCTTGGCCGTGAATGTTGCCCTTGGTCTGAGAAGGGGGATTGGGGTTCTGTGGGGTTTTGGCCCTGGGCTGGGCTTTTCCCTTGGGGGTTTTTGGGAGTTGTGGCTTGATGCCGTGGGCGGCTGTGCAGTGGGAGCTGAGGCTGGGCAGGGAGCGGGGCTTCCCTTCCTCCCGCTCGGGGATCGCAGCTCGGCCGCTGCTGCTGCGGGAGGTTTGTGCTCGGCCGGGGCTGCCCTGGCTGCAGCTCAGCGCTGGCACCGACCCTGCCTGCCTGCCCCGCTGCTGCTGCTGCTGCTGGGCACTGCCCACATCCCCCTGCCCTCTGGGGCTCTGCAAAAGGAGCATTTCCTCCTTCCCTTCCCGCACCGGCTGGGGGGGATCATTGCCCTGCCAGAGCCGACAGCTCCTCCTGCTGTGACCAGAACTCCACCAAAGGAGAAAAATAGGACTTGGCATCTGGGAAATGTCTGTTCTTGCCTTCTTGTCTGTGCTCTCCTGAGATAGTCTAGCAAAGAACTGTTATTTCTTTTCCCACAGTTTTTCCTGGGACCCCTGTCATTTCAAAGGGATAAGCATTTGGAGGGAGGGGCTCATCTTTCCATTGCAGCAAGATTCCCACCTTCCTTGGCAGACATCTGTCTTTTAAAGCAGCACAGAGACACCAGAAAATACTGCCTTTCTATTCCTTGCTTCCATTGGATCTCACAATGGCAAAATGCCCCCTGAGGCAGCAGCAGCAGCAGCCCTGCAGTTCACAGCCTGAAGAGGCTGCTGGGGCAGAGCAGGAGCGAGGGATGCTTTTGTGTTGGAAGGCACAGATCCCTGAGGCTGTGTCCCAGCCCAGGGAACACTCACCAAAGGAGATGTCCCCGAAGTCGAGCTCAGCGAGGTCGAAGTGTAAACTCGGTGCAGTGACGCTGCCCCTGCAGGCCGAGGACAGAGCAGGCAATGGCTCGGTTAAAGGCATTGCAAAGGTCCGGCTGTCGTGGCTCGGGGGCACAAAACCTGGGCTCAGGGCACCCTGGGTTTCCAACCAACACAGCCCCGTGTGCTCAGCACAGGGCCCTGGGCACAGGAGGCAGCTCAAGCCAAGGGGCAGCAGCCAACAGCCCCTGATGGGCTCTGGGCACAGGGCAGGCAGGAGAAGCCACGGGGTTGCTGGGGGTCCCATGAAGGATCCTGAACACACACCCAGACATGGCTCCGTGCCTCAGTTTCCCCATCTGCAATGGCATGGACATCAAGGTGTCCCCACAAACTTCTGTAAGCAGCCCTTCCAGCCACAGCTTCCCTGCTTTGCTCCCTCTGAGCAGCAACTGCTGTTCCCATGGAGGAGCTTTCTCAAGAGAGTTTGACCCACACAATCATTACAGACACTTTTCTGAGACACGAATCCAGAGCATTCCCAAACATCCTCTGAAAAGAGCAGCAACAGTTCTACCCAGGGCACAGATGAATCCTGAAGGAAAGGACCAGCTGGTCAGCAGTGCACCAGCTGGCACAGCCAAGAGCAAGAGTTTCAACAACCAAACTTGGCTGTCCTGAATCAAGCACAGCACCTCACCTGTCCTTGAACTCAGCAGACACACTCCAAAAGCCACCAAAATCCACTGAAATCAGCACTTGAAGCTGCACAACATTCACCAGTTGATTTCATGGTTGATGCCAATCAGTGTCCACTCTGCCTTTTGGTTCAAAATCAAGAACCAGTGAACTGTGTCCTTTATTGTATTCACAGGACTGACCCTGGCTCTGCTCTGCACATCTCAACAAGAGACATCTGCCCTTGCTCAAGGAGAAAGCTGCTGATGCAGAAACAGCCCATGGCCACTTTGGGGGAGGGACAGAGGAGAATCAATTATTTGATGGTGAAAGGTTCCCTCTTGATTTCCAAATGAAAAAAAGCAGCACTTTTTCTCCCAAAACAAAGGCAGCGTCATTGTTTCTCCACTATGGGCACACCTGCTCACCACTTTTCTCTTGCTAAGGAATAACTTCCTTGTTCTTCTTTACCCATCTCCCTTATCTCATTGGCAATCTTGGCCAAGCAGGGAGCAATCCAAGCACAGGCAGCACAAGAGACAGAACAGACAGGATCACAAACAGCCACTGAGCCACTGCTGAGGAGATCCAGCTCTCACAAGATCCTGGGGGTAAAATGACCTCAGCTCCCCATACTCTGCATCCAGCTGTCTGCAATGAGGCTCAAGGCTCCCACTGCCAGCAATCCCATCAGAGAACGCTTTGTGAAAAGCACAGAGAGGCTTCAGAGCTATTTGCATGCACAGCTTGACACTGATTGCCTCAGGAATTTCTCTTTTCCTGCTGCCTATAAACCTCATCTCAAGAGATGCAAAGGTTATGGCACTCCCTGTCCCGGGAGATTACAGCCTAGGAATCAGACAGGGAGAAGGAACTTTTCCCTGAAGACCAAGGAATAGTTCCTGTTGAATTTGCAGTGTGCTTCTTTGGTTTATTTTACCTTGGAAACATTGTGATTTAGCCTAAAAAGGGCAACTTTTCTAAGCATTTCAATGAAAGCTGCTCTAAGAAAAGGAGCAATCAAAACTCTGAAAGAGTGCAAATACAGATTAGAGCAATACAGTGACATGGAAACCCAAAAGGACGATGCCATTTACAGTCTGAAGGGTCCAATCCCAGCTAAATGAAGCACCATGAGCAGGAGCACATCAAGGAAGCAGAACCGGAGGTTTCTGTGTGTTTACCAGCACTGCAGTCTGGGACTCTGGGCTGTCATGCAGGCTGGTAACTGTTTGCTTGGCCCAGCAGAGAAACTCTGTGCAATGTGTTGGAAATATTGATGCAAATGCGTTGCTGCACTTTGGATTTAACAGGAGCAATCAGGATTTAGTCACCAGGTAAACAGCTCTTGTCTGACAAACACAAGACTCTGTGCTTTGATGCTCAGGGACAGCTCAGGGGAAATGTGCTTCTGCCCAGCAGCTGCTGGGCTTTGTGCCCTTCTACAGCCCCAGTGAGGAAACAAAAGTTCCTGGCCTTGGTGCTTTGTTGCTGGTCAATCTGTCACTTCAAATGTGTCCTGGGGACTTTGCTGATGAATGCATCACACACAAAAACAAAGAGAACATCTGGCAAGCTGAACTTTGTTCACGTCAGTAGTAACAGCTGATGAACTCGCTTCAGGTTCTGCTCATTCAGGACCTCTTGCTGTAATTATGGGCTGACCTGTTCCCATTGCCACTGGTGAGAACATCACTGCTGGCTGATGGAGAAGCCTTGGGCCAGCAATGTTCATGTGCTGAACGTGAGACTTTGGAGGGAGGGGAGGAAGGACAAGGCCCCAGCAGCCCCAGAGCCAGATCAGTGCTCGTGCTCCTGCATCTGCCCCGGGGCTGATGCCAGCACTGCTGCAGCTCTGCTGGGGCTGGGGGGATCAGGGACTGCTGGGGGCAAGGCACAGCATTCTGTTCTTAGGCTTTGGCCAGAAATTTCACCGCAATAGAGAAGCTGCCACTTAGGGGAATCCCTGGCCAGGCTTCAGCACTACCTTCCCTTCCCTTCCCTTCCCTTCCCTTCCCTTCCCTTCCCTTCCCTTCCCTTCCCTTCCCTTCCCTTCCCTTCCCTTCCCTTCCCTTCCCTTCCCTTCCCTTCCCTTCCCTTCCCTTCCCTTCCCTTCCCTTCCCTTCCCTTCCCTTCCCTTCCCTTCCCTTCCCTTCCCTTCCCTTCCCTTCCCTTCCCTTCCCTTCCCTTCCCTTCCCACTCTTGCCCCGTGTTACATGCCCCTGCCTTCAGGTGGCAGGATGGGAATAACATTCGACAGATGACTTCAGGCCTTGCCTGAGAAAGAAGGTGTCTTCTTCTTTTCAAATTACTAAGAGAAGAGTATCTAGCCAAGTTCAGGACTCAGCTGTCAGGACTGAAAAACTGAGTGCAAATCAGCCCCTCCATCTCCTCCATCCCTGGGCTGTACCCACCAGACTCCTCTGTTCCTGCTGCAGCAGTCATCTCTCACACACACCTGGCTCCCCAAGACCCAAAGACACAAGCTCCACAGCTAAACTTAACTCCTCTGAATTTCAGCCAACACCACTAAATTGTTCCCTGAGCCCACCGCTAGAAGGAGACATCCCTGACACTGTAAGAACCAAAGGAAAATCACTGCCAAGAGATGGGCCTGGAAAGCTAAATTTTGGGCTTTTCTCTGTTAATTGTGAGCTGCTCCTTAAGACACTTCTCATCCTGTTAGATCCATCCTCTCAATGAATCACTACTGCACTTGACAGGCAGAAAAGATAAGGTATGGAGGGGGTTTTAAAAGGTTGTTTTCTTCTGCTTTTATAACTAGGTCCATTGACATGTTTGTTTTCTTGTATGGCATCTAAAGACAGGTCCATGTCTCCCAATGGCACCTTGCAATCCCCAGACACTGCTCTTGCTTTGAGCAGTGTGTTTGCTCAGATGATTTCCACAGGCCCCCTCCAGGACCACTGCAAAGCCACGTGCCTGTGGCCTCCCAGAGAATGGCTCTGCTTGGCTGACAGTGCTGAGGAAGCGTTTCAGAAGCTGCTTGTGCTCAGCAGGGTGCAAGCCAGCTCCCAGCATGTTCCAGCAGCCTCCAGGAAATCTGGGACAGAGAAAGCTGCAAGGCCACTGAAAGCAAGAGCAGATGCCTTCCATCCTGCTCACTCCCAGCCAGGCTGCAGGGCAGCAGATCCGATGCTTGGTTCCTTCTGTAGCTCTTTCCCAACTCCGCTCTCACCCAAAGGTGTTGGCACAGGGACAGATGAGCTGCCTCACCTCTGGGTGCTCAGCTGGTACCGAGCTGCCTGGGCACCGACATTGCGCACCAGCAGAGTCTGCTGGGTGCTGACCTTGACTGGACACTTGGAGAAGTCCAGCTGGGCAGGGAAGTCCAGCAGAGCTCGGGCACCAATGGCCCGAATTGGCACCACGATCCTTTCCCTGGCAGTGAGGCACACCAGCTTGTGGCAATAATCCTGCAGGAAAAGAAACTGGCTCAGCACAGGACATTTAGTGCCATCCCCATGGCACAAGAAAAACCATTTCCTATACCCCTTCAAGGGCATCAATTTACCTATTGCACCCTCAAATGAACACTAAGTTCTACTACTATGTCACATTTTAAAGGCACCAGTGCACTTTGCAAAATCTGTCTCAGTGGCATTCAGCTCTTGTGTCACTTGGGTCATACAGATAACAGCCCTAGGCCACCATCATTTTTACTCTAAACTTTAATGATGTTAAAGAATTCCTAAGCCTCTTCTAAGCAACATGGAGCTGGGGAACACAGGACATTGCTCTTTAGGCTTCTATATTCTCACTGTCTGTAAATAGGACAGTGTTCCACTGACTCTAAGCAGCAAAAGGAAGAGGAGAAAACAGCTGCACCCAAAGACATCCTGCACCTCTGGCCTGGTGCAGAAACATCGGTTGGCTCACAACTCCCCTCTAACTTTGCCTGTTCAGGAGAAGAACAGTGCTAAGAGGTAGCAGGATGCTGTTGGAAAGGGCCTCTCTTTGTTTCCCTGCAAGGCTTCCTCCCTTCCATGCCATGCCCTCAACCCTTCTGTATGAACAAGCCTCCAGATCAGAACATGAACCCTCCAGATCCCAGCACTGAGATCAGACTTGCCAGGGCCTCAGCACTGCTGTGCAAACCTCCCCACAAAAGCACCTTTGGCACGGAATGGGTGCCAGAGCAAGCACAGGGACAGGCATGAAGACAGAGCCCCAGCAGTGTCACTGCCATGGGCTCTGGGCTCACAGCTCTGCCTGCAGCTTGTACCTGCCCTGCACCAGCTCCTCCAGGCAGGTGTCCAAGTGCCCTGCAGCTCAGCAACCTCCTGCTGACCGAGGGCACCCAGAGCCCAGTGTACCTGTGCCAGGCCAGGCTCACAGGCACAGCACATCCTCTGCCCTGGCCCTGCAGCTGTGCCATGCTCACTTGTGCTCTGGGACAGCACAGCTGCAAGGCTGCACAACACAGGGGGTGAAAAAGCACCGGCTTTGCTCCAGCCCAGGGGCAGGCAGGGAAGCTGTTGGCAGTCCAGGAAGGAGGAAAGCTCTCTGACCTCTTTGTTCCTCTGGTGTTTTCCATCAGAATGAAACCCCTTCCACTGGACCTAGAGATAGCCCAACATCTATCAACAGCCCTCTGTCATTTTCATCCTGTTTCCTGTGCATCTTCCCTTGGCAATGCTCAGGAATGTGCAGGGAGGGGAAGCAGAGCCTGTCAGGCCTGGCTGCAGTGCCTGCCAGCAGTGCCAAGGTGTGACTGGCTGCAGGCTGCCTGCCCACACCTGGAGCCCAGCTCACAGCATGCAATGGGCTGGAGCCAGAGTGCAGGGCACACAATGGCTGTGGAGATCATTGTGTGCTTTGGCCCCTCCAGCCTCACCTTGTTCTTGCTGGGGGTGAAGCGGATGCGCACGGGGGCAGAGGCGCCCGGCAGCACAGCACGGTACGCATCGCTGGAGCTCACCAGCTGGAAGTAAGGTGAGCTCTCCATGGAGACCTTCACCACGTGAAGAATCTGCAGCAAAAAGACATGAAATTATGATTTTGCCACTTGTGGAAACAGGACGAGAGGAGACCTGTCAATGTCCTGCTAACATCCCTCCCCTGCCCCTTTTCCAAAGCACTTTCAGCTGTGCAGGCAACAGGCACATCATTCACAAGGCTGAACTTGAACCCCTTCTCTCTGGCTCCAGCATTTTGGCCAGGGGCAGCAGGGCAGCACCTGCTGGGAAGGAAGGGCCGAGCAGGTCAGCACCAGCAGGATGGAGACAGAGCACCTGAACCAAGCACCTGCGTATTCAACAAGGCCAAAAAACCTGCTGGCTTCAGCCTGCACACAGCCATGAAGTTGTCATGTTCCAGAAGGGGGAATGTGCTACCTAAAAGCAAACCAGCCCATTACTGTGGGGGAAGGAAGAAATTCCCTTCTGGCAGATCAGGTTTGGGTAGGGGCCTTCTGGGGATACAGTCAGGCAGGCAGAGCAGCAAGACAGGAGACCAAACATTGTGGTCTTACTGGCAATAAAAGCAAACCTGAAAAGCAAAAGAAGGAATGAACACAGCAAGACAATCCCTAAAACAAGGAGATGGCAAAGAGAATTTAAATGGGCAGTAAAGCAGCAAGGAAGACTCCTAAGACCATGACAGCAACCAGCTTGCCAAAAGTAACAGAAACACAGACAGGCGGTGTCTATTGACCATGGGGCTTCAGAGGCATTTTCTGCCTGGAGAAACACGACCAGCACTGACTGACAGTGTGGTTCCAGTATGCAAAGCCAATCTTGGCTCTCCAGGGCTTCCTGCTGCCCGTGCAGGCAAGCTGGGCTGCTGGGCATTCCTGCCTGCAGCCAGCAGGCCAGGTTCTGCCCTCTGGGGTACACATGCACAGCACACATGCATTTTCTAGCACACTGATATCATCAACCCCTGAGCACCAAAATGCTCTCCAAAAGTCTAAACCAGATGATTTGGACTCCCTCCTGTCTCCTCCCACCAGCCCACTCTTGGCACAAGCCTCACTTGAGAAAATATTTCCCTGACTGAAATTCAAATGGTCTCAAGTTTTCCTCTTTACAGTGGAACACAACTGACATTTTTCAACTTTTTCCCTCTCAGCTCTCTTGGGAAGCTGCAAAACAATCCCAGTTTCTTCATGTGAAGGTTGAAACCTCCTGGAGCACATGGCTTTGGATGTGCTGTGCTTCTGCAAAGGGAAAGCAGAGCACGTGTTGCTTTTGGAAAAGCTGAGCAGAGCTGGATGAAGCTGAGCAGGAGCCTCAAGTGGCACCTAAAGGCCTCTCACTGCTTCTGCTCCATCACTCTGATTGCAGGGCTCTTTCGGGACACGGTTCCTGCTGGGCCAATGCCATTAATGAGAAGTGATTCCAGCATAAAGTGCAGAAGGCTCAGCCCCTGAGCTTTGCCTGTGAGCTGCACAAAGGGAGCCAAACCGGCTGAGAGAGGCAGAGATTCCTACCAGGAGCCAAGATTAACCAAGGACACACAGGGTGTGCTATAGACCCAAGGCAAAGCAGGAGAGCAGGTAAGAACTGTACAGCCCTCAACATTCCTGTCAATCCAGAACTTTCAAGAGAAGGAAACTCCTTTGGAATAGACACTATCAACGCCTGGCCAAAACCAAGGGACAATTCCCAGCACAGGAAGATTTCCACCATCTTGCAGAAGAAGGTGCTGAGACATTTTCTTCTGCATGTGCTGCCGCAGATAACTTGCTTTGCTGTACACTGAGGGAATGACAGCACTCTCCTCTTCCAGCACAGTGTCAAAGCTCTGGGTGCCAGCACTTACCTTGTCCTTATTCATGAGAGACAGCACCATTTCAGACACCTCCCGAGCGACGAAGTTCTGAAATACCAGCTCTGGTGGGGAAACCCCAAACCAGCTCTGTTTCGGGGCAGCTGACGGCAGCTGGAGAGGAGAGAGAGCAGGGAGAGCTTCAGCTGCTGGGAGGAAGGTTCATGCAGGAGAATCTTCCATTGATCCCCAGTGAAGTACAGACTCTGGGGGAGCACGTCTGCCCAGCCCACACCGGGCAAACAGTGGCTCCCCCACCTCTGCTCTGAGCTGATCCACAGCTGCTGGGCCACACAGAGCAGGCTCAAGCCAAGCTGCTCTTTTGGCATGGATTTCTCCAGGTTTCTTTCTCCAGAATGCCAGGCAGCACTTTCCTAAAACACAGCCCTGTGCCCATGCGGTCACAGAGCTCTGGGGCACTGACTGAGTACTCATGGAGTAAGTAAAACCCATGGATTTACAGTAGACTCCATGGGAAAGGATTTGGGATGTCTTTTACTCTGAGACAGGGAAACCGAGGCCCACACAACTGCAAATATCTTTTTTGCTCTAGAACTTAGACATCAGGAAGAAGAGAGCAGGACCAGAGGAGGTGTGAGAGATGAGGTGACATTTGGCTGAAGCCAAAAGGTTAAGAAGCAAAAGAATGGAATTTGTTGGTTCTCTGTGTTGTTTGTGGTTTGGATTTGTTCAGGCTGGTTTGTTGAGTGTCACAGTGAGAGGGACAGGGTTGAAGACCTGACCAAAAGGAAGGAGGATGAGAAGGGAGGGCACAGAAAAGTTGGTGCTCAGTAGAGAATGGAAGCTCCTGAGTACCCGTTCAACAGCAAAGGGCACAGGGACCGCCCCAGCCGGGTACAAAGGGGATACAAAGATTGCCATTTTCTCAGAGGGTGTGTGTGTGTGCTTGGCTCTCAGGGAGGGAGACATCCCCAGCTCAGCTGAATCCTTACTAAGAAACACTTTTCTTTTGCTTTGATGATTTTGTTCCTTTTCATTGTACTTAAAAGTTAGTGTGTTCCAAAGAGAGGAAAAGGCAAAAATAAAAAGACAAATGAGCTGAAAATAAAAAGACAAGTGAGGTGAATGCTGAATGAGGATAAGTTTCAGTTATTTTCTCAGCAACTTGGGTAAAAGTGTCATTACAGCGATCTTATTTCATGCCATTGTAGAGGCATGTCTGGAATGACACGACAGCAAATGCTTCTGGAGCAGAGACATTGCTTGGAGAAAACTCTGCCCTGCTTTGTCTGCCTTCTCCAGCCACACTGCTGTCACTGCAGAGACGCAAGCAGGTCTCCTCTGTGACTTCACAGCTGATGCATTCTGCTGAAGGGAGTGGCTGCAGCACACTGTCCCTTAGCTGTGCCCTTCCCTGAGGTGTTCCCAAGGCTCCTCTCCAGGACAATCCTTTACCTGGATTGTGTTCCGTGTCTCTTGCTTCCAATTTCCTGCTCAACAGCCCACCTCAGTAACCTACCCCTTTGGACTGTGCTTTATACCGAGCTACTCCTGCCAGAAACACCGCTTTAAACACACCACTGAGTAGGCACCGATCCAGATAAAGCACATCCATTCCCCTCTGCCCAGGGCCAGTCCCCTGGACATCTGGCAGCCTGCAAAATCCAGCACCCCCTCGGGGTCCAACACACTGTTCCAGCCCAAAGCAGTAATGCAATTTGTATTGTTCAATCTGAAGGAATTCCTGCAGACCCTTGGCCTTCAAAGGCCAACGCTGCCACTCTGGAGGGAATCCTGTGGCCCCGAGCATTTGATGGTGACCACACCAAAGCAAGAGGTGGCTTCTTCAGCAGGAGAATGGCAAAGGGCAATTTTGGGCCTCTGTGTCCCCAGCCTTCCTCCCATTGTTTTAGCAATGGCAGCTGCACTCCAGCACACCCAGCAGCTTCAGCAAAGGGTATTTGTGTTGGCTTAGTGCACATCAGGACTCCCAGTCCACCACTCCCAGCACCTTGCAATGACAGCAGGACCTGGACACTGAGGTATTTTGCTGGAGGCAAGCCTGTCACAAACACACACCCTCTTCAAACTTCATGTGAAACAGAAAGGAAAAGAGCAGGAAAAGGCTACCTTTGGGCGAGTCTCACTCCTGTCTAGAAATGGGCCAATTCTGGGCAGAATACTCCCCCCAGTGCTGGCCTCCTTCTTCCTGCTGAGAAACTTCTCCCTCTGGAACTTAGAGGGAAGCAGCTGAAAGGCAAAAGTAAACCAGCTACAGCCTCAGAGTTGTGCTTGTTCAGAAAGGCTTTTCTTGAACAAGTGGCACTGGTGAATAACTTGTGATCACAGCCACTAGGACAGTCCTGGAAGCCCTGGGAGTTTCCTGCTGAAATACTTAGCATCAGTGAATTAATAATGCAGAGTGGAACACACATACTCCAGCCATATGGCTCTGTCCCATTGGCTTCTCCATGATTGGATGGGACATGGTTGGGGATTTCTGCTCTTTGGGCATTTGTTTCCTCTCACGTTTCATTGGATTGAGGCAGTGACCTTTCCAGAGAATGGGGAGGAACTCTCAGAAGTGCCTGAACTCCATCCCTGCACAACACTCAGAACTCACAGCAAGGAGATATCGCTGCTGGATGAGTCCAAGAGATGCAAGAAAGGAACACTTTACCAAGAGTGAGGTGCACAGGAATGTGTCCAGGTTGTAGTTCTCCCTGTTAATTGTTTTCTCTGTCTGGGCTGACAGAGCCCTCCACAGAAGAAATCAGAGGCATCTCCTTGACAGAGCCTCAGCAGTGGGGCATCTTCAGCCAAGTGAGCTGCAGACAGCAAGGGACCTTTGTGGCCCTGGCTCCAGCGCTGCCTGCAGGCCTGCATCTGTGGCCACACAGGAGCTGGGAGAGAACAGCTGCTTTGGGAGCTCTTCCAGCTGGGACCAGCCGTGGCTCTCAAGGCTTTGGGCAGAGTTTGAGCTTCCCCCCCGGCACATGCCCAGGTGCCCAAGCGCAGGATGGTCAGAGCAGCACAGGTGAGTGTCCAGCCTGACAGAAGGAATTCCTGTGGCAAAGGGAAAGGGACAGAACACATGCTCAGGGCTTCAGCTGTACATTGGTTTCACTCGGCTCTGCTGGCACAGCCAGGCAAGAACAGCTGAAGCATCCCACAGTGTTCCCTATTGCACCAGGACAGCCCCAGCAACAGCAGCACAGCACAAAGGGCTGGGCAGGGGCTCTGCAGCTTCACAGCACTGCTGGACAGCAGGGGCAGGGAGAGCAGGGACACCAGGGCAGTGTCAGCCCTAACACAGCCCAGTGGGTACTCACAGCATTAGGCTTCAGCCCTTCCCTGGACAAAAGACGAGGTGTTGGTGTCTTCTTTGGCAATCCAGACGCCATTTCCAAGGGACGGTGTCGCAGGTGAGCGACAATGCCTCAACAAAACTGGAAGGAGCAACAATGGAACTCTGAAAATCCACAACCCAATTCATGGCAGATTCAAGGCATATTCTGGTGCTAAAAATGTTACATTACTTGAAAGTAGCTAAGTGCTCGTTTGGTGTAAGTAGCTAGTATAGTTAGGCCTCTAGTTGGACTTTATTTGAACTATAGGGCTACCTTGTGCAATTCAAAGTTAGATCATACTGAAACCTGGAGCTAAAAATCTGAACATTAGTAACAGTTTGAACAGACAAAGCTGTAGCTTAAATATTACTCAAAACTCACCTTCAAAACTAGCTAGAGTGGGCCTCCTCTTCTTTAGGCTAGAGCACCCTTGCTCTCTCAGCTGCTCCTCACAGCTGAGAGACTCATGAGAGACTGGAATGTTATGGCTAATGGCTTAAATATCATTCTAAAGGACTTTCTGCCCATTGTGACAAAACTGTATAAAGAAGCTGCAACCACCCAAGCCCACCCTTCCCTGAAAATGCCTCCTGACTGGAACTTGGCACTGTGAGTTAAGCTGCCTAAGGGAACTTGAGACAAGATCAAGGTGACACTATTGTCCCATTAGCTCAGGTCTGGGGAGAAGTAAACAAGGCTGAGGAGAACAAAGCCAAATCCAGCAGCTGTCCTGAAAATCAGCTCTGTCTGGGTTCAGGCTGGGAAAGTCACAGCCACAGACTCTTCTGCCGAGGCCAGGTTTGCACACAAACCTCCCAGCAAAGACCTCCACAGTGCCTTCAGACCCATTCCTGAGGCCTCGCACCAGACGACTGCAGGGCATGCAAAGTAACACAACAAATCTGAAAATCCAGAACCCAACTCATGGCAGACTCAAAGGACATACGGGTGCTAAAGATTTTATATTGTTTGAAAGTAGCAAGAGACAGAGTCCAACTTGCCCCACTCCTGGGAGGTACCTGGGCAAGATATCACCTTGCCCAAATCTGCATTAATCCATTGGAGTCTTACATTTTGCCAGACCTCACCACAGAAAAGACCAGAAGAGGATTTAATGGCAGGCCAATGGGATCCATGGAATGGTGATATTTTCTACTAAATCTCTCTCTGTCACTCTCTTTCTCCTCCCCCCCTTCCCAACCTCCATCCCCCTCACACTTTTTCTTTTCTTTCTCTCTCTTTCTCCCTCACATTTACTGTTCCATCAAATCCAGACCATTGACTTTGGCATATGGTCTCATTTGCACCTCAATATAGAGGTATCTCCCTAAAAATTTTAAAACCCAGACGATAAAAACCCACTGAAACTTGAACAGAACTCGCTCACCTTTAAGCAGCTGAAGCAGTTACTGTAGGAAAAAAAAGTATAGACTACTATCTTTAGAAAATGTTGCATTTCTTCAGTAAAAAAGCACAATCAGTAGTCCATTTATTGTTCATCCACTCAGGTGTACATGTCACTGAATTACTGCACCAGAAGACTGGCATGATCACATCCTCTATTTCCCTTTGGCATTCTCTTTCAGAGCACAGATGAAACAAAACCAAAAAGTTCAACTTTAGTCGGTCGTTACCTTCAAATGAAATTCAGGACTCCCTAGCAGACACCAATGTTCTGCACGCTGCGGAGCTTTTCGCAGAGGCCAATGCTCTGCACCTTCAGCAATTATCTACGCCGACAATTGCCCTGGCCAATGGCCCGGTGCAGCCGCCTGCAGGAGCCCAGGCCGCGCACACCCAGCCAGGGCCGCGCTCTCAGGCAACTGAGGCCGCGCCGCTGTCACAGACGCTGAGGGCCCGGGCGCGGTTACCGGGCAACCGCGGCGCCGAGTGCGGGGCCGGGCAAGGCCGGGCCGGGCCGGGCCGCAGGGATTTGCAAAGGAGATTGGCACTGCAGCGACTGACTGCAGTTTGGGGCTTCCCAAGAGTCTTTCTGGAACTAATGAAAGGTTAAAATGTGGTGACAAAGGCACCTGTGCCAGGTCTGTACAGTGCTCTTTGCAGCACTAGTATCCGACCCTGGCTGGAACAGCAGGAGAAGCTGAGGCAGCACGGAAGGGGGCTCAGCCTGGGGAAAAGGAGGCTCAGGGGGGACCTTCTGGCTCTGCATAACTCCCTGACAGGAGGGGACGAGAGGCTGCTGCAAGTTCAGGCAGCGCCGCAGCCGCGCGGCTCCCCCTCTCCTCCCCCGCTCCGCCTCTTCCTCCCTCCCTCCTCCTCCTCCTCCTCCGCTCCCGCAGCCCTCGCAGCCGCCGGGAGGGGCGGGGATGGAGCCGGGACAGGTCGGAAGGCAGAGAGGCCTGGGGGGATGCCAGGACTGGGAGTGACTGGGCTGTACTGGGATCATCCTGGGAGCAGCTCCTGGGTGACTGAGTTCTACTGGGATCATCCTGGGATCACACTGGCAGTGAGGAGGAGCAGCGCGATGGCTCCAGCGCTGGGGCTGAGCGCGCTCCTGGGGGGCCAGGGGGGAATGAGACCCCCGGCACCGGGACCCTGAACCGCCACTGCCAGCACTGGGAACCCCTGAATCCCCCTGTTCTGGACATCAGGACCCTCTGCTCCCCTTTCCCCGGGCATCCCATGGCTCCCAGCCTCCAGACTTGGCGTAGGCTTGACTCTGGGACAACCTGGAACGCCTTGGTCTCCCATTCCTGCCTTTCCCAGCCCCACCTTTCTGCAAAACCAGAGACCCCCTGAACTCCCCCTTTCCGAACATCCCGGGTGTCCCCACTCTGGTCCCCCCTTTTTGGGAAACCCTGGACTCCCCTTTCCTGGGCTCAAGGACCCTCTGGAACTCCCTTCTGCCTCTTCACGTCCATGCCCCACCCCCGTCCCCATTTTCATGACCCTGAGACCCCCCTGGCACCCCCATTCCTGGAACCCAGATGCCCTTTTACCCCTTTGCTCAGTACTGAGACTCCCCTACACCCCTTAATCCGGCACCAACTCAACCTTTTCCCAGCCCCTTCTTCGCTTTTTAGAAGCACAAGACTACTCTCTCTGTTCGAACTTCTCATGGGATTACAGCTATTTTAAGATCTGCTTACTTAACATAAAGCCTTTACTTGATATCAATTTGAACACTTTCATCTCCTTATAGTTTTATGTGTTATGAAGAAAAAGAGTATTTTCTTGTTGTTTGGAAAATTAATCCACATCTCCAGAGGTTTATGTCCACAAAGGAGACAGAGGAGTCCTTTCTGGCTTTATTCCAATAAAAGGGAGAGGCCATGGGGCATTCCCCTGGGATCTCTTGAATTTTTGGAGGATGCAGCCTTCTTTTTATCCTAATTTCCTGGCCACATTTCCCTTCTCTCTTTCCCCTTGGCTGAGGTGCTTGAGAGGTACAGATGCCCTGATACGCCTGACACCGAAGATTTCCCAAAGATTTCCCTCTAATGTATAACCCTCCCTTTTAGTTTTTAATTCTTACAGAATTTAGGGGTTTTTCTTCCCCATTGTTTCTTTCATTTCTCAATGGCTTATTTTGTTAATCAGCAAACCTAAAGTGTATTTGTAAAAGCAAATCTCTTTTTCCATTCATCGATCAGTGGAATCCTTCCCATTCTTTCTTTTATCTTCCAGAGCTAGTTTTATCTACGAGCAGACCCACAGATTGTTAGTAAAAACAAATCCACTATTCCTGTCCTTTGCAGCTTACAAGAAGATTTCAGCTCTAGAAACAAAGCATCTCCTCAGCCCTCTCATCTAAGACTCAACTTCTTCTTTATTGACTTTAGTGTCTTCATGTTGTTTTTTATATACTTGCATTTTGTTCTTTTCTCTCACTCAGAAGAAGACTGAAGTACTGAAAAACTTCACATCACACATGAGGCCTACCTAACCCACCAATAACTTGTAACAGAAAGCTGTGGCTCAGTTGTGTTCAGATCATCTTTATAGTTAGTGTTTAGTTTTCTACACCAGCCACAGAAGTCTCTGGTCTCAGCCACGCTAAGAAGAAGAAGCAGCAGCAGCCTGACAGCGAGATCTTCACAGCCACAGCCAGCCCTGCTCTGGCTAAAGCTCCGCAGCCTCCCCTGTCTCCTTGCCCGGCAGCTGCTGAAGCCCAGCCCGGCCAAACCACAGCCCATGGAGAGAGAAGCCAGCAAGCAGCCCAGAAAATAGAAAAGAAGCCCAGCCTGCAGCAAGACTGTCAGCCCAGCCCAGCCCAGCCCAGACACAGAGCAGAAGCCAAAACCCAGCAGCTCCCTGCCGACCAACAAAGAAAAAAAAGTTTCTGTATTTTTTGTCTTTACCATGTGTGTTTCACAAAAGCGTGTCTTTGCTTTTCAGTAGCTCAACAGACTCTCAAATACACAAAAAACTTTGCATCACTTCCCTAAATTTCCTCCCACTCCAAAGCATAACACAGGGCCGCTGGGAGCAACTGGGATCAGACTGGGAGCAACTGGGAGCAACCAGGACCATACTAGGAGCAACTGGGATCATCATGGCATCAGAGTAGGATCATACTGAGAGGGACTGGGTCTGTGCTAGAGGCAACTGGGATCACGCTGGGAGGAAATGGGGACATGCTGGGGACAAATGGGATCATACTGGGAGCAACTGGCACCACACTGAGGGTGACTGGGATCCTTCTGGAATCATACTGGAAGTGATTGGGAGCAGGCTGAGGGCAACTGGGACCATGCTGGGGCAACTGGGATATACAGGAAGTGACAGGAATCATGTTGGAGGTGACTGGGAGTGGTTATGAGCAACTGGAATAATGCTAGAAACTACTGGGAGCAACTGGGAGTGAGTGGAAACACATGAAGGACAACTGGGATATACTGGGGGAGACCAGGAGTGACTGGGATCAGAGAGGAAGCTAAAGTTACTGGAATAATACTGGGAGTATCTGGGAGTGACTGGAATCATACTGGGGCAAATGGCACTGTACTAAGAGTGACTGGGTTCATATTGGAATCATACTGGGAAGGACTGGAACCATACTGGGAGTGCCTGGAACTATGGTAGGGATGAATGGGAACAGCTGGGACTGTGCTGGGACCATGCTGGGATCATACTGGGATCATACTGGGAGTGACTGGGATGATACTGGGATCACACTGAGTGTAACTGGAAGTGACTGGGACCATACTGGGTGTGACTGGGAGCCACAGGGCCCATGCTGGGAGTGACCTGGGGGGAACTGGGGGAACTGGCCCAGCTGGGGCTCAGGGTTGTTCTCCCCCAGGGCTGCCCTGGCTCCTACTGCCACCCCCAGCCCCACAGAGCCGAGGGACAGGGGACAGCCGAGGGACAGGGGACAGGGGCAGGGACGTGGAGAGGCAGAAGGGAGTTCCAGGGGGTCCTTGAGCCCAGGAAATGGGAGTCCAGGGTTTCCCAAAAAGGGGGGACCACGGTGGGGACACTCGGGATGTTCGGGAAGGGGGAGTTCAGGGGGTCTCTGGTTTTGCAGAAAAGTGGGGCTGGGGGCTGGGAAAGGCAGGAATGGGGATCCAAGGTGCTCCAGGGCATCCTAGGGTGACGGCCATGGCAAGTCTGGAGGCTGGGAGCCATGGGATGCCCGGGAAAAGGGGAGCAGGGGGTCCTGATGTCCAGAATGGGGGATTCAGGGGTTCCTAGTGCTGGCAGTGGCGGTTCAGGGTCCCGGTGCCGGGGGTGCCGCTCCCCCCTGGCCCCCCAGGAGCGCCCCCAGCCCCAGCGCTGGAGCCATCGCGCTGCTCCTCCTCACTGCCAGTGTGATCCCAGGATGATCCCAGTAGAACTGAGTCACCCAGGAGCTGCTCCCAGGATGATCCCAGTTGCTCCCAGTCATTCTTTATTATGACGCAATTTGCCCCGGCACAGTTCCAGTTGGTCTCAGTTGCTCCCCCTTTGATCCAGTGTGTTCCCAGTTCTTCCAGTTCCCCATGTAACTCCCAGTATGATGCCAGTCTCTCCCAGCAGGGCCGCAGTCATTCACACTTGCCCCCAATTGCCCCCAGCATGGTCCCAGGTTCCCGCAGCACGCTTCCAGTGGCTCCCAGTCGCTCCTAGTCCGGTCCCAGTCATCACCTGCATGGTCTCAGGCACTCCCAGTATATCCCAGCTGCCCTGAACATTCTCGTAGTCATTGCTAGGCACTCCCAGTTACCTCAGCATGGTTCAGCTGCCCCCAGTTTTATCCCAGTCACTGCCAGGACATCCCAATTGTCACTAGCATGCATCCTGTCATTCCCAGTTGCTCCCAGTTCCTCCCACTGTGTGCACAGAGAGCTCCCAGCATGGGCCTGGTAGCTCCCAGTAACCCCAGTGTCACGATTCGTCCTTATGAATGGGTGTTGTGATCGTTCATGGATTCATCTCAGGGTGCAAAAAACCGACACAGTACAGGGGGATTTGCGGTAATAATCAAAACAAATGCTCCTTTATTGAATGACCATAGCAAAACGCGATAGAGGGATTAAGGGAGAGAAAAATACAGAGAAAGAGAGAGAAAAGAGAGAGAGAGGGGGATATAGCTACCAAACGTAAAGATGAAGTCCTTTGGTCCAGTCCAGTCGGGGATCCGCCTGTTACGTCAGGGAGATCTCAGAGGCGCAGTTCATCTGTACCCCAATTATACTCTTTTTCAATGGGGGAAGGGAGAATGAATTTTGCAACCGAATCAAAGGTAGTTTTGGGGAAAGAATGGTGTTTCGAAAGGGTACACACAGTCCACGTTCAGCAGTGGGCACGAGCCATTGTTTTCGTGGTCCTGTTTTGCGGAGAAAAGAAGAAACTTCACAACTTGTAAAAGTTGTAAAGCTCAGTATGCTTTATTACGACGCGCGCCGGACGCAAGACTCTCTAAAAGGGCATGTGTACTCCTGAAGATTTCAGACTTCCTTTTATCTCCTTTCTAAATGCATATGCATACAGTTTCACAATAAGTTCATACATATTCATCTTGCATGACACTTAGTACTAATTTTTTTTTATCGGAGAAATTCTTAGGTCGGGGGCAGATTGACTTCGTGGTTTTTCTGGTTTTTTTTCTCTGTCTCTTTGCTGTCTCTGGAACGCGGCCTCTCCTTCAGCTTTAGCTCCACAGACCCTTCACCTCTCTTAGACACTTCACTTAGTTCAGGATGGATCTTTACTCTGTCTCAGTCCAATGCTCACACCTGCAACATCCATCTCACTTTGGTCAGCTTGCCTCTCCCCACACAACTCCCTCGGGTTGGGGGTCTCAGTCCCAGTCCTTGGAAAGTATAAGAGGGGGCCTTCTCACATGGGGGTTTGATGTCTCGGTCTCTTGATGAAGAGGCTTCTTATATCTCAGTCTGTGTGTCATGGTGGTTGCAAACGAGTGAGAGGGGTCTTCTGCAGGGTTCCACCACTCAGGAGAAGTCCAGCCAGACCGAGAGTACCTAAATTCCTGAATATCTCCTGAATTCCCAGGCTTGGGTTCTTTGCCAAATGTAAGAATCATTTTTCTCTTGATCCCTGTCACCTTTGTGACAGCTGCACAGAGCTTCCCCTTCCTTTTAATAATCTGTATTGGGCCAAATTTTCTCTGTTCTTCTATCAGAACATGCCAGCAGCTGAGCTGGAGCTGTGCAGGAAGCAATGAATATTGGAATTGCCACATCACTGCTTGGATTGTCAGTTTATTCATATTTGGGATTTGTTTGCATTTCCATCACAAGTTACTTGTGGGAAGAGCAAATATTCTTCAAAGTGATTTATGCAGAGTTAAGTTTGATTTCTGCCAAGTTTATTTTGTCCAGTGCCCAGGAGATGCTCAAGGGGTCTCTGTGCCTCTCGCCCTGGGGGATGTTTGGGAGGGGCTTGGGAGGGTTTTCCTGTCCCTGTCACCCCAGGCCATTCCCCAGGGGACAATAAAACCTCGCTGAAAGTGTAGCAAATTTTGCAAAAGTGGCAGTTAATGGAACAGTCAGTGCTACCTTGAGAGCTCAGTAACAAATCAAGGTGGCCCAAGGTAATTTGGGGGCTCTGTGGACACCTAAAGTAGAACATTTAGTAAATGGCAGGTATTGAAGGGAAGAACTTGATTTGTCTTCCCCAAGAGTCTTGGGGACATTGGCAGGAGAAATTATGTCATTGTCTTCTTTATGGACTCTCAAGCTGACATAAAACCTGACTTGGAGGAAAATGTCCAAAGGCTTCACCCACAGAGACTTTTTGCCCAAACTCCTGAGAAGAAAGGATTCTGTGCCCCAACAACCCCATAGCTCAGGCAGGGGCTCATGCACAGCTCCCTGGCAAAGGCTGATCCCAATGGATGCTCCAAACCAGGCTGAGGGTTTGCAGCAGTGGGGGAACTGTCTCAGATGTGACGCACATCTTAAACTGATCAAAAGAAAAACAATGAGGCTGTACTCTCCTGGGAGAACTTTGAGCACTTTATGGGAATTAAAAGGACTATAAAAGGGCTTGAGGTGGACTTTGGACAAGGGCTTGGCATGGAAATGGTGTCACAATGACAGAGGGGAGAGATAGGTGGGATATTGGGAAGAAATTCTTCCCTGTGAGCACAGTGATGCCTTAACAGAGCCTGCCCCATTCCTGGAAGTGTCCAAGACCAGCTTAGATGGGATCTTGCAGCAACCAGGTCTAGTGGAAAATGTTCCTTTACCTGTCCCTGTCCCTGACAGGGGGTGAAACAATATGATTTTTTAGGTCCCTTCCAGCCCATGCCATTCCAAGACTCCATCAATCTATGACTTCATGGGACCCACTGGCTTCCAGGAGTGGAGTGGGATGCGTTTCCTGGCAACAGGAGTTGTGTTGAGGAGGGGCCTCAGTCCTGCAAGGGATTCGGAAGGAGAAGGAGCCTGCTGGCTGCTCGTCCTTTTTATCATTGCTTTGCTCATTGCTTCTATCAACCCTTTTGTTCACCCTGTTTGTCATCCATTTTGCTCATCCCTGACAGACCCAACTGGCAGAAGGCTTGTGACAAATCAGGGACAGAGTGTGTGCAGACAGGGGCAGAGGAGTGTGCTCCTACATCCTGGGGTGTGCCCCAACCTTGCTGTGGTGTCATTGTCCCCTGCCACACACCTGTGACTCCTGCCCTCCCCAGGTACCCCGAAAAACTCCCATATTTGCAGCCAATGCCCCCTAGCAAGGAGCCACCGCCCAGCCAAAGGTAAGGGCTCTGAAGACACATTCCCCGTGCCTGGGGTGCAGGGTAGCCCTGACACAGCAAGGAGGGCTCTGCACCTGGGCTGGGGCAGAGGAGCCTGGGGGGACGGGGCAGGGTAGGGGAGCAGAAGGCAGCTGTGGAGGGCCTGTGCTTGTCCCAGGGCTGGGGGCTTTTGCATTCCATGCCTTGCACTGCCCTGTCTGGCCCGCCTCTCTGTCCCAATGTTGCTGAAAGCACATCTGATGAGCTGTGTCTGTTTTCAGTCTGAGCTCAGGCTTGGTGGGGAGTTGTGTGCCTCCTGTGAAAGGAGTCCCCAAAACCAGTCCCTGCAGCTGGGACAGCACAGCTCCTGCCAGCTGGTGTCCTGTGCACAGGGACCTGCCATGGCCATGGCCAGCACACCTTGCTGTGGGGACAGAGCCAGCAGATCAAGCCTGGTGAGATGGGCTTGGGGCTCCTGCAGAGGGTGGACAGGAGCTGGCAGGGACATGCCCCTGCAAGCAGCACTGCCAGTGCCCTCCCTGGCACAGCAGGGTGATGCCCTGCATGCCACAGGGCTGGGCACTGAGCCTCCTCTGCCCCATCCCACAGGAGGCCGCTGGTCTGTGCCAGAGTCCCCCGTATGCCTCAGATCTCTGGGGACCATCAAAGCAGCAGTTTCACGATGCAGAACATCAAGGCTTCCCCACATACAAGTGCACAGCTGCAGCGTCTCCTGGTACACCACAACAAGGTAGGTGTGATGAAGGTAGAGACACAGAATGGTGACTGAGGCTTTAAGCATTGCTGACTATCCAGGGGAAATCTGTGCCTTTAGTCCCCAGGGAGACCTGGGTTGGGAGGATTATTGGGGGTGCTGGATTGGGTACTGCATTGCAGCCAGCTGCCCTCTCCTCCTCAGCCCAGTGTGACCCTGCTGCACGGTGATGGACACATCTTGAGGGGCCATAATGACCAGCATCGCACGGCGATCAGGACACAGGATGGGTCACATATGGCCCTGTCAGGGCGAGGGGGTCAGTGACGACAGGGGGCTGATTATCTGCAGGGTGCTGGCTGGGGGATGAGTAAGGCTCTGTGTACAGAGCTGGGTAATGTGGCATGGGTATTTTGCGTCTGGGGTAAGAAGGAAGGGGCAGAATGGAGCAGGAGGACTGGCACAAGGGGCAACTGAGCTTGGAGCTGGAGTAACGTGGGAGAATGGCCATGCCCAGTGTGCGACAAGACCTTGAGTCCTGGTGCGCTGGGGCCAGCACCTGTGGCGGCTCACCCTTGTCCTTCACCGCCCAGGCCCTGCAGCCTCAGGAGAGCACCGGGCAGGCACAGCTCCTCGAGAGGTGTCATGGGCCCCAGGGCTCGAGCAGCCTCTCCAGCCCCGCCAGACATCAACAGCCCCCGGCCAGCTGGAAAGGACTCAGCGCCCAGTGCTCGACCTGGGACATCTTGTCTGAAGCGAGAAACACTGCGACAACTGTCATCAGGAACTTGAGTTTTTACTTGTATATAGTTACTAAGTTAGTTGTATATAGTTATTAGGTTAATAAAAACTGTTAAAATTATGGACAGAACCTTGTCTCACAGCCTATCTCTCCCCAGGCTCCCTGCTGCTCCTTCAGCTCCTTCTCCCCTGCTGTGGCTCTGCCCCCGGGCTGAGCAGATCGAGCCCCGCGCCAGGCCCTGAGGCCGCTGCTGTTCCCGCAGCGCCTGCGGGGCAGCCCTGAGGCTCCCGGCCGGCTGTGGGAGCAGGAGCCGCGCTGCAGAGTCCGTGGCCCTCACGGGCTGCGAAGGCACGGGCAGATGGCCATGGGGCCCGGCTGGCACTGCCGGCATTGCTGCTCTAGGCTGCCGCCTGCAATCCTTACAGGCAGCCCTCATGCCGGCTCAGGAGCCGCTCGGAGCCGTGCCCGAGGGCTGGCCCCGACCCGCGGCCCCCAAGGGCACTTGTCCCTTCATCTCTGCACTGCCACATTCCGAGCTCATTTGCCAGCTCCCTCCTCCCCTTCCTTTCTGCGGGGCAGCGTTAGGGGCTGGCCCAGTGGCTTTCCTCCCACACAGCCGGAAGCCCCTTGCCCACAGCTCCCTGGTGGGAGCCAGAGCTGCTTTCCAGCCGGGCAGCTCTGCCGTGTGCCGCAGCCCGGGCCGGCTCCTGCCCGCTGCCGGCGAGGCCCTGCGGCTGGGCCCGGCCATCCGGGGCCAGAGCAGCTCCTTGGCCGGGGGAACACAGCCGGACATGGGGGGACACACAGCAACACAATGAGGACACACGGCAGGCACCGTTTCCCGTGTCCCTGTTATGAACAAAAATCGGTTAATATTTTTTTGTGAGAAAGAGTTACAGAGACGCAGCCAGATCGGTCTCTGCCAGGATTCTTAGTGCTTTGTTATTGCAATACTGGGTCGTTAAGGCTTATCTCTTCTTTTGTATTAGTAAAAAGCCTGGCTGGGTGCGGTGGACCCTTCCCCCGAGGCTGTGCTCTCTTACAGCATAGGGAAGACACCTGAGAGGGTGGGGGGGGTTATGCAAAGTGACTCCAAAGTCCAGAATGCTTTGTGGGACCCCGACTCGAAATGCAACGAGAAAACCCCAAAAACAACGAGCCAAATAAGAATTGAGAGACTAAAATGATGTCTGGACATGAGGAGCCGATGGCTGAGCCTGCAGAGATGCGGAGTCCCTCTCGCCCTGAGCAGGGAGTGGTCCCAACGCCGGGACTAGCCATCTGGGAAGGTCACAGGATCAACATCTGACGGGGACATCACGCCCTAAGGCTCCCATGAGGACTGGATCCCCGGCTCTGCCCCTAGTGGACGGAGCTGCGCATATCCTCCTCCTCTGAGTCACCCTGGGAGACGCAACGGGGACTGCAGCCCTGCCGAGCCACCCAATCCTGAGCTGATCACTTTTAATAAAGGCATTATAAAGGAGAAGAAGTCTCCTGGCCCGGTTTATTTCAGCTGGGGCCTCGTCCGGGATAGCCACGCCGCAAGAAGACTCAAGACTGGCCATCTTGGACTTCAGGACAGCTGGCTACCAGGACCAGAGGGATCGGCTCAGGAGCAGCGACGCAGAGGAGCACCGGAGCACCGGATTGGTGAGAAAGCCGGTGGCGGGAGTGGGAGACGTGCGCATGTGTGTGTTAATGAGACGAAAGCCGGCACTCGGACTTTCGAAGTGAGAGGGACTCCTCAGTACCGCGGTTCCGGACTCCTGCGAAGGGGCCGTCCGGGAACAGGGGGCGGAGCTTGGAATTAGCGTGACTGAGTCGTCCCCCAAGGGGGAATAAAGGGCCCCCCCCCCCCTCCGGGCGTGCGGAGGGAATATTTGTATGAGTGGCACGCACCCAAAATAGGCCCTGACAGAGGGAAGTCAGGCAGATTTGTCAGTCCCGAGAAGGATTCGGGTAGCAGTTGTAAGTCTCGAGAAGGATTCGAGTAAGATTTTGTCAGTCCCGAGAAGGATTCGGGTAGCTCACAAGCCCTGCAGGCAAAAGTAAGTCCTGGCACAGGACCCAGGCACAAACCCCAGCGAAGGAGGCTGTGGTTTGCTTTTAAGTCCTGATACGGTGAAGCCTAAATATTGGCAGGTTAGGCAAACTAAAAATCAGGCAGTTGTTTTTCCTGACTGAGGGAGTCAGGCACGACCCGGATTCTTAGGCCGAGGTTTCGTGTGTTCAAGTCCCGATAGATGTAAGACCTGACGTGGGGAAAGTTAGGCAATCAAGAGATTGGGCAGTTGTTTCAGTATAAAGTCCTGAGCATCAGGCAGAAATTTTGAAGTTCAGTGGAGGAGGCTGAAGCTCCTCAAAGAAGGTTCTTTTTTGAAATTACCGGTCAGTAAAGGCACCTTTGGGATTTTTTTACTGTTAAGACCTGTAAAATGGGAGGGTGTAATAGTAGAAAGACCGGTAAGAGACTGAGGGACATACCTCCCAATAGTCCCTTAGGAGAACTGTTAGTAAAATGGGATTCTATAGAGGCCACGGAGGGATTAGATAAAATTAAAATGATCCATTATTGTATGGAAGTATGGCCAGAATTAGAGTTACAAGGAGGATGGCCTTGGTGTGGGACGAAGGATAAGTGGATGTGCCAACAATTAAATAATTATCTGACAGCTCGAGGAGATACTGATCCTGAGCAATTATTGTATGTAGCTTGCTGGTTAAAGAGCACTGTTGAGGATGAAGGGGTGCGAATTTGTAAGGTACAGAGGAAGAAAGAGGGGAATGAAGGAGGGGATGATAGGAATAGTAAAAGATGGGATCCCCTGGATTATCTGCCTCCTTCTGCCCTTCCACCTTATAATCCTCTTCTTCAAGCACCTCAAATGGCAGGTCCGGTTCTTCTCCCGGCTGCCATCTCACTACCACCTGTTCAAACTCCTCCTTCTACCTCTTCAGCTTCCGCTATGATAAACACAGTATCCCCTCCAGTTCCTTCTGCACCACCACAAGTGCCTACTCCACCTGCTGCATTCTCCACCCCTTCTCCAGCTCCACTTAATATTCACTCAGGCTCTTCTCCCCCTCCTATTGCTGTCCCTTTAGCTCCTCCTAGTTGGGACACAAATGCCTCCTTGCCCGATAAACAGCTATCAGCAAATAGACCTGCTGATGGGCAGAAAGTTCAGGGTAACCCAGATATCCCTCAAAGTAGTTTGGCATCTGAAGATGGGCCGTACTGTAGCACCAGATCCAAGACCTCCAAGGCAGAGAGACTCTTTCCCCTCAGAGAGGTTCCTATGGGAGGAGTAGCAGGAGGTGTTGGCTTTGTGAGTGCTCCCCTAACTGCTTCTGAGGTGAGAGGATTCAAGAAAGAGTTGAGGCATTTAGTTGAAGACCCAGTGGGCATAGCCAACCAAGTGGATCAATTTCTAGGTCCAAATATCTACAGTTGGGGGGAGATGAATTCCATCCTGAATATATTATTTTCCCCAGAAGAGGTCCAGATGATTAGGGTGGCTGGCATAAGAATTTGGGAGAAAGATAACCGTCCAGGACCCCAGGTGCCATCAGGTGAACAGAAATTGCAACTAACGGATCCCAGCTGGAACCCTAACCAGGAGGAGGGGAGGAAAGCCATGATGGAATATAGGTCTTTGATAATACGAGGGATCAAAGAGTCAGTTCCCAAAGGAACTAACACCCAATTGACATTTGAGGGCACGCAGGAGAAAGAAGAAGCTCCTGCTGCCTGGCTTGATCGCCTAAGGCAGAACTTCCAGTTGTACTCTAGAATAGACCCAGACACCCCAGAAAGTCAAATGCTACTAAAAGTCCAATTTGTTACCAAATCTTGGCCTGATATAAGGAGGAAACTGGAAAAGATGGAAGACTGGCAAGAGTAGGACATTAATGAATTATTAAGAGAGGCATTGAAGGTGTATTTAAGGAGGGAGGAAGAAAAAGCAAAGGCCAAGGCTAAGATCATGGTTGCTGTAGCTAGGGAAAGTCAGCCTCAACTTCCCGGGCAGGTGGGAAGGGGGCAGTGGAAGTGTGTGTGTGACCTGCAAACCAGGCTTGTGTCCCCCGGGCGGGTGGGGGCTGTGACCAAAGTGTGTGTGTGTGTGACCTGCAAATGAGACTTGTGCTCCCCAGATGTGTGAGGGAGGCGTAGCTGTAAGAGCGTGAGTGACACGCAGGCAGCCTCACAGGTGAATGTGCACCAGAGGCAACCAGAGTCAGGGCCCTTCCAAGAGGCCCAGAGATACTGAGACCTGTGGGCTAACCCCCAGGGTGAAAGGGGGCTACAGGGACCTGTGATTATCTAGGAATAATGATCCAGTTTGTGTCTTGAGAGTGTGAAAGAATGTGTGAAAGTGAATGAGAAATGAGAGAGTGAACGTAAACTAGTTAGAATAGAAGTAATGTAGATTGTGCATTACAAGTTTTACCACATCTCCTTAGAGAGAAGTGTATTGTGTAAAAGAATGGTGTAAGGAAAAAAAAAAAAGTGTAAGGGGTTGAAAGAAGTATTTAAGCTGTAAGTGAAAGTAAGAAACAGAAGCAAGAGATAAATAAAACAAGATCTTGAAAAATAGAACAGAAAACTAGTGAATTAAATACACAGAAAAATAAGAGAATGAAAGTACTTTAGTAGTTAAGTTAGCTGAGAAATACAACTCCTTGCAAAATACAGAGTATGTAGAAGTTGATGAGAGAAACATACAAGCTATGGAAAAAAGAGAAATTACCAATAACATTAAACAGAGAAGCTGAGTTTTGATAAAATCATTAAATAGCAGACCATTAATACCTGTGTTTGAAAGCCCGTTTCAGGTACTCTTACTAATTCGACTGTGAAGACCAAAAAGAAAAAGGTTGGACTCTCATCACTCTCACCCCCTGGCATTGGACCAGGATTCAACACCAAGTTTTTCCCTCTGGCATTCTGGCATTAGACCGGACTGCACCCCATTCTCCCTCTGGCATTGGACCAAGATTCAACATCAGGTTTTTTTTCCCTTGGGCATTTTGGCATTGGACCGGACTCCACCCCTTTCTCCTTCTGGCATTGGGCCAGACTCCCAGTTTTTCCCTCTGGCATTGAGCCAGAGTCCACACCACTCACCTCCGGGCACTGGATAAGGATTCATCCACATCACAAGTTAATTCACCTGAGTATACTGGGATTTAAAGTTGACTCTCAGGAGGAAGAGTCAAAAAGACTGAACTGTATAGGAAAAATTGGTATCAGAGTTCTAATATTGCTTAAAATGTTTCAAAACTGTTTTGTGTAAACTATGTTGGTAAAAAGTTTAAGGCTGCAAAAAAGTAATTCTGGTTAAGTTCCCCAATATATTTCTAAAGACTCCAGGTTAACCCTCTACAGAACACTCCCCTGGGGGGGGGGAAACTAAAATTTGTAGGGAACAGACCAAGAGAGGCTTAACCAGAGAAGCGGGTAGAAGGGACTCTAAAGAGATTGGAAGTTTCTTCTCAAAAAAAAAATTCCTCAAGAGGCAAGGCCGGGTGGGCAGGCTGTGCAAGATGACCCATACCGGACTCTTGGGAAGGGTAGTAATGCTGGCTCTGATTGCTGGTGGTGCTCAGGGGAGCCCAGGAGAGCCGTGCAGTGAAGACTACCAACCCCGCTATGAAGAGGAAGTGAGCTCCTTGTCGAGAGTCCACATCAGTTCTAACCCTGATTGTGTTAACCTCTCCCACTTGGTCCTTTATCAGAAAAATAAGAGAGTGTATTGGATAGCCCAGAATACTGCCACTTTTAGGCAGCCACTCCTAGGAGAGTGCCCTATAGGAGAAACCTGGTTGTGCTTTGAATGTGATGCTGCTGAAACAAGCTCAGCAGATCTAGTAAAAAACAAAGAAATGGTGAAAATGGTAAGAAAAATTGTTTGTTACAAGTATTTATATGAGTGTACTGGAAAAGAGATAAACCCCTTTTGGAACACATTTCAGGGGAGCTCTAAACCCCTAAGTTTGATCTCATCTGGCAACTGCATTGCTAGGGTGATAAAACCAATTTTCTTATTACCCAAAGAAACTGGATCAAGTTTGGGAGTTCCTATATATAATGATTTGGGATAAATTAAACAAAACTGGGAAAGTGAAATAGAAATTGAGAAAATCCACAATGGTAAAAGCCAAGTTCGGATCCCAATATCTGTGTTGAACAAAGTCATCCGGCTCCAGGCAGTATTAAAAATAAAGAATTCAATTATTAGGGACATTTCAAACGAAATAAAAAGATTAGCATGTGTAAATAATCAAGATCAAATTCCTACACTTGATCCCAGTGGGTAGGAGAACTTGGAGATTTTCAGAAGAAATGTATGGGAAAAGGTAGTTTTTCTCAGTGTGTGTAGACTTGGAGGATTGCTCTTTTTACTATGCTTATTTATCTGTTTTAGTAAAACAGTATTGGCTGTACAAACCAACCTGAAGAAACCAAGAAAAGTAACAAAGTTAAGTAACCATGATTACCAAAGTGCACAAGAGATTTATAGTAGATTCAAAACAAAAAAATTGTGAGTTGATGCGAGCTTAAGAATTTAAGCTCGATCAAAGAAAAGGAGGGGGGACTGTTATGAACAAAAATTCGGTTAATTTTTTTTTTTTGTGAGAAAGAGTTACAGGGACGCAGCCAGATCTGTCTCTGCCAGGGTTCTTAGTGCTTTATTATTGTAATCACGGGTCGTTGTAGCTTATCTCCTCTTTTGTATTAGTAAAAGCCCTGGCTGGGGCAAGGTAATGGCCCTTCTCCGAGACAATAACGGGTGGGGACCTTCCCAAACAGCGAGGAGAAGAGACCTAGAGGGAGGGGTTATGCAAAGTGACTCCACTACCAGCATGCTGCGGGGGACTACAGCTCCAAATGCACAGTGAAAACCCCAAAAACAACGAGCCAAATAAAAATTGAGAGACTAAAGTGATGTCTGGACATGAGGAGCCGATTGCTGAGCCTGCAGAGATGCGGAGTCCCTCTCGCCCTGACCATGGGAGTAGTCCCTGGCAGTGAGACTGGGCCGACGAGGCTGAGAGGACCAAGATCTGACGGGGACACCACGCCCTAAAGGCTCCCACGAGGACTGGATCCCCCGGCTCTGCCCCTAGTGGACAGAGCTGTGCATATCCTCCTCCTTTGAGTCGCCCTGGGAGACACGACAGGGACTGCAGCCCTGCCGAGCCGCCCAATCCTGAGCTGATCACTTTTAATAAAGGCATTAAAAAGGAGAAGAAGTCTCCTGGCCCTGTTTATTTCACCTATTACACGCCCTGTTCTAAAATACTTTTATACTATTTTCCCTCTCTCTGTGTTTTCACACTTGTTCAACAAGGTTTTCTTTCTAAGAAAATTAATCACAATATCCCAAAGGATTGAAAAATGCTTAAGTATTTTTTCCCTAAGTATTTACTAAAGAAAAATAATAATAATAATAAAAAAAACCTGTATACATGCTGGATGCAAAATACAAAGAGAAATAAACTTGAGAGTTCTCCCAAAAACCTTAAGAAAAAACCCTTGTATTCTATAAAACCCACAGTATTCATCTACAGTATACAAAAATGGGCATGTTCTAGAAGAGATAATTTGTGCAGTGGTTCTGCACAGAATTCTATGCTTTCAGGCTTTGTGCCCTTCAGGGGCAGTGCCATTCTCTGAACTGTAATGCTCCAAGCATGTTCTGCTCACCATGGCAGCTTTCTGTTCTCCCCGGTACAGATCATCCTCCCAGCAAAAAGGGAGTGCAGCCACCACAACTCGCAGCACCCTCCCACACAGCAAGAAACTGAAGGACAGAGATGACTTTCACCAGCTGCTGTGGTTTCTAATAGTGCCACCTCTCGGCTGCCGAAAGCCCGAATTTCTGTGTTGCAGTGTGTTCGTTTATTGAGCCAAATGTTCTGTTATATAGTGGTATGTTCAAGTGTTCCCCGAGTTATTACAGTTAGTCTCTCCCCTGTGTTATGCCCTCCTACCCAAGTGTCCTTCAAGGAATCCCCTCCCTCCTCTCCGGATTTTTCCCTGTCTGTCAAGACAACCCGGCCCCTTTGCCCCATCCATCAGCCCAAACCCTACCCTTTGTTCCAGAAAGTTCCCTGTCCCTCACCCTAAGATCCAATCCCTATCCCAAAGCTCTCTCCTCCCCTTGTTCTGATTTGTTGTAGCCCTCAAAACCTCACCCCAAGAGTCGTTTATTGGTTACTATATGGTGTCCACTCCCTGCTTTGAAAGATTTTAAAAACCCATGCACAGGGGTGCTGAGGGTTCTTTGAACATCTGTTCCCTTTGGGAATTCTCGCCTGTGAACCTTCCCCCCTCCTGTCCTGATGAATTTGCTGCGCTTTACACCACAGAAGAGCCTCCTCTGCTTCCTTCACTTGGCCCTCCAGGGGTCTCTACTGCTGGCATTTGGCCTAGAGATTCTGGCTCAGGCAAAACCCCAACCTAGTCACTTCCCCACTCTTGACATTGTCCCTGGAACATCACAGAGCTAGCCAGGGCTGCAGAGGGCAGTGACAGTGACCCATGCCCTGGCATGTCACAGCCCCCAGAGCCACACCTGCCAGGCCACAAGCCCCAGCCCTGGTCACTACTGCGGCCTCAGGGGCTCCTGGGCATCCTCACCCTGAGTGCAAAGGCAGCCTCAGAAGCCCCCAGGGCGCTCTGGATCGAGGCTGCAGACACCGTAAAGCCAGCACTGAAAGGGACATGGATGGGAACTGCAGCTGGATCTTGCAGTGCTCACCACTCCTGATGTCATGGTTTGAGCCTGGCACAGAGCCAGTGCCCCCATGAAAATGCCCTCACCCTGGTGTCTGCTGTGAGATGTGACCAGGAATAAGCAAAACAGGCTCCAGCTTAAACATAAAGAAAACTTTATTACCTAATCTACAGGAAAATAGGAAAAAACTATAAAGAAAAAAAAAAAAAATTGAAAACCTTACAAAAACACCTTCCTCCTCCCCACCACCAGAATTTCCCAATCCAATACATTCTCCCAAATCACCAACTTCCCAGCCTGGCACCACCCTTTAGAATACTCAAACTTCAGTCCATGAAGAGGAGAGGAGTCCTTCTTGTTCCATAGTCTTTCCCTGGAAACACTCTGAAACCTCGTGTGCTTCCATGTCACTCAGCACCGCCCGGAAAGTCCTTTCGCTGTTTGTGACATCTTCCTTCCATGCTCAGTGCTCTCACCACTGGGCGTGGACCAGAGCTGCTTCTAGGGCTGTCTTTTAAGGATGCCTTGTCTCACTCCAAAAAGGTACAGTCTCTGCTTTGGGACATCTGTCCCCCCCATATTTTTCCAACCCCCTGGGGCCGAGGGGTCCCCACGATGAACCCTCCTGGTTCTGAGGCACTGTCTACCCCCCAAGTGCAGTCTCTGTGTCACAGGAACAAACTGAGTCCATGGCTACACAAGAAAAGTCCAGCCAAAACGCCACTCCAATCATCTCTCCCCACTCAGTCATCTCCACGTCCTTCGGGCCAGGTCATTGTCTCATCTCATCTCCTATCTCCCTTCTTATTCAGCTCCGAGGAGGATCAGTATTTTTGCAAGGCCCCAATCATGTAAGAAAGGGGTTAAAACTTCCAGTCTCTGTCTGTCTCAGAATGCCAATACTCCCACACGCGCTGCTGCTGCGGCCGGCCAAGCTGCACCCTTCTCCCCTCTTTCTCCTCCTGGGCCAGCTGCTATCACATTCAGACGCCGACTCTCCCCCTCTCTCCCTCCTGGGGGGGAAATGGTTGCCCGATGTCTCTTGGGGCTGCTCCTCCACCCTTCCATCCTCAAGGGCCTTCTCACCCCCCATCTCTGTCCAGGCCCCGGCCTACCGAATGGCTGCCCCTCCCCCGCCCAGCAGCAGCGGCTGGACAGGGGAGGGAGATCTGACCTCTTCGCCTCGACGTCCCAAGAGGCCTCTCAGGGCCGAAGCTCTGCTTTTTAACCCCTGTGTATTCTCGGAGGTGTGTCCAAACCGCACTGGTCACACCAGGTGCCAATATCAAACTCCGAGCATCCATTGGTTTGACCACAGCCTCCCAGAATTCCCACTTCTTCCTGGTCAAACCACCACAGGGGGCCTTCTCACATGGGGGTTTGATGTCTCGGTCTCTTGATGAAGAGGCTTCTTACATCTTAGTCTGTGTGTCACGGTGGTTGCAAACGAGTGAGAGGGGTCTTCTGCAGGGTTCCACCACTCAGGAGAAGTCCAGCCAGACCGAGAGGTGGGGCAGTTTCCAAGGCTGTTTTTGCAAAAAGGGCACGGTGCCCCCTTCTTCTCACTGGGCTCAGTGTAGCATACAGCAAACAACACCTGTGGAAACAGTAGCTTAGCAATGCTCTCAGGTCTCAGGGCCTTGTGGCATATGACTTTCTCCTACAGAGGAGACGGGGGGGATCTTCTCTTCAGTGGTCCTCAAATGACGATCGTGAGGCAGATGAGGGAAAATTCGGACAGACTCTTACACCTGCTCAAGGGGAGGTCTCTGTCCCTGTCACTCCCTTGATCTCCCCCCCTTTTCTCTTTCTTTCCATCTCTCTCTCTACCTCACATTTACTGTTCAATAAAATCCACTTTGGATTTGGTCTTGTTAGCACCTTAATTGGGGCTGAGGCATCTCTCTAACAATTTTCTGAACCAGATTGTGACATTATTTTGGCACAGTGAGTTCAGGGCACTGTTGTCTGTCCACAAGTGCCTTTGACAACAGCATGGTTCCCGTCCTCTGAGGAGGTTGTGGCTCTCGCTGGAGGAACTCTTGGAAACTTGCACACAGCTTCCTCTGAGCAACTTACGGGAGAACTGATGAGGAAAATGGCTGTTGTGGGTGGCCAGTGAAAAGAAAATATTTTGTTGTCCTTCCTTGAAAAGTGTGTTAAAATCACTGGAGGAAAGGGAGCAAATGTTACCAGCGAGACTGACAAGGTTCATTCACCCCACGGTGAGGAACATAAGGCTGCTGAAAGTCCTACAAGAAGCTCAGCTCAAGTACCTAAATTCCTGAATATCTCCTGAATTCCCGGGCTTGGGTTCTTTGCAAATGTGAGAATCATTTTTCTCTTGATCCCTGTCACCTTTGTGATAGCTACACAGAGCTTCCCCTTCCTTTTAATAATCTGTATTGGGCCAAATTTTCTCTTTTCTTCTATCAGAACCTGCCAGCAGCTGAGCTGGAGCTGTGCAAGAACCAATGAAACTTGGAATTGCCACATCACTGCTTGGATTGTCGGTTTATTCATATTTGGGATTTGATTGCATTTCCATCATAAGTTACTTGTGGGAAGAGCAAATATTCTTCAAAGTGATTTATGCAGAGTTAAGTTTGATTTCTGCCAAGTTTATTTTGTCCAGTGCCCAGGAGATGCTCAAGGGGTCTCTGTGCCTGGGGGATGCTTGGGAGGGGCTTGGGGGGGTTGTCCCTGTCCCTGTCACCCCAGGCCATTCCCTAGGGGACAATAAAACCTCACTGAAAGTGTAGCAAATTTTGCAAAAGTGGCAGTTAATGGAACAGTCAGTGCTACCTTGAGAGCTCAGTAACAAACAAAGGCGGCCCAAGGTAATTATGGGGCTCTGTGGACACCTAAAGTAGAACGTACAGTAAATGGCAGGTATTGAAGGGAAGAACTTGATTTGTCTTCCCCAAGAGTCTTGGGGACATTGGCAGGAGAAATTATGTCATTGTCTTCTTTATGGACTCTCAAGCTGACATAAAACCTGACTTGGAGGAAAATGTCCAAAGGCTTCACCCACAGAGACTTTTTGCCCGAACTCCTGAGAAGAATAGATTCTGTGCCCCAACAACCCCATAGCTCAGCCAGGGGCTCATCCACAGCCCCCCTGGCAAAGGCTGATCCCAATGGATGCTCCAAACCAGGCTGAGGGTTTGCAGCAGTGGGGGAACTGGCTCAGATGTGACGCACATCTTAAACTGATCAAAAGAAAAACAATGAGGCTGTACTCTCCTGGGAGAACTTTGAGCACTTTATGGGAATTAAAAGGACTGTAAAAGGGCTGGAGGTGGACTTTGTACAAGGGCTTGGCATGGAAATGGTGTCACAATGACAGAGGGGAGAGATAGGTGGGATATTGGGAAGAAATTCTTCCCTGTGAGCATGGTAATGCCTTAACAGAGCCTGCCCCATTCCTGGAAGTGTCCAAGACCAGCTTAGATGGGATCTTGCAGCAACCAGGTCTAGTGGAAAATGTTCCTTTACCTGTCCCTGACGGGGGGTGAAACGAGATGATCTTTTAGGTCCCTTCCAGCCCATGCCATTCCAAGACTCCATTAATCTATGACTTCATGGGACCCACTGGCTCCCAGGAGTGGAGTGGGATGCGTTGCCTGGCAACAGGAGTTGTGTTGAGGAGGGGCCTCAGTCCTGCAAGGGATTCGGAAGGAGAAGAAGCCTGCTGGCTGCTCATCCTTTTTATCATTGCCTTGCTCATTGCTTCTATCAACCCTTTTGTTTGCCCTGTTTGTCATCCATTTTGCTCATCCCTGACAGACCCAACTGGGCAGAAGGCTTGTGACAAATCAGGGACAGTGTGTGTGCAGACAGGGGGAGGAGGAGTGTGCTCCTACATCCTGGGGTGTGCCCCAACCTTGCTGAGGTGTCATGGGTTCCTTTCTGTGATGAAAGATGCTGTCCCAGTCTCTGGAGAAGCTGCAGAAGGAGAAAGCAGATCAGCAGGACATGATGGCTGCAATGGACATGGTACAGTCTAAGGGGCCTCTGTGCCAGCCCAGGGCTTCCCGGGCAGGGTGACAAATGCTCCTTGTTCCTTGGGGGCTGGGTGGCAGAAATTGTCCCCTTGGGAGGGTCAATTTCCTGAGCTCATGGGGTCCCTCACCCTTCACATGGTGGGACCAAGCTCACCAGGGTGATGGGGCAAATGGGGCTACAGCAGCCTGAAAGGGGCATGATGGCCTGGAGGAAGCACTCCTCCCTCTGCCCCTCACACGCTGGCCCTGCCTGGCATTCCTCATCCCTTTCCCCGCCGCTCTCCTGCCGTTCCCCTCTGCTAGAAGGTGGACAAAGCTGCCTTGGACAGCAAAGTCGATTGCAGCCAGTTTGAAGAGAACATGTAGGAGCTGGATGAGAGGATGCAGGAGTTGCAGAGTCAGATTTCAGGCCAGGAGCAGCACTGGAACAATATGCAGCAGCAGTTCAGCAATGCAATTGAAGACAAGGTGAGGGGTATTTCGTCCCCACCATGAGGAACTGGCACCTTTGGGACTTGACAGCCTGCGGCAGCATCCCTCTGAGGATCCCTATTGGAATATGGTTCCCAATATAACCAGTTAGATTGTGCCTGGGTCAGTGTGACCCTCGTTGCTGAGCCAAAGGCAGCTTCTGTGGTGCTTTACCCCAGAGATACCTTGGCTGCTGGAGATTGCAGCAGGGCACTGGTGCAAGTCCAGGCTGGTCAGGAACTCCGTTTACCTCAGGAGAGAGAGCTTCTGGCGATGGTGAAGAGATAAAGGAGTGGATTCTGCTGGAGGGTTATATCCAGATGTTTATTCCATGGTTACAGAGGTCTGAACCGGGGCAACTCCTCCAACCAGAATGGAGGCCGCATGGTCTGATTAACCTTATAAGCTCGGGGACAGGGGAAGGGGAGGGGACAGGTGAGCTACCAACCAGGTGAAAGGGGCAGGGTCTCAAGGGACTAGGGACATCTACACGGGCCAATGTCCCCCAGGCCTGAGGAGCATCCTTTGAAATCGACCAACCATACGACGCCTTGCTGGAATGTTAAACCTGATTGACAGGGCTCACTCAGCAAGGGGGCAAGGGGGCAGGGAGAGAGGCATAGGCACACCTGGGAAGGGACCCGGAAGTTTAAAACAGGACATTGCAACACACCGCAACAGATCCCCCTCCAGGCTTTTCCCTGGAGAGCTCCATGTCACATCCTGGAGCAGCTGGCTGAGGCTGTGCACCTGTTCACAGCTGGATTGCCTGGAGCTGAAGACTTTCCGTAAACACCTGGAGGACTCCCGGAACAGGAACATGGAGGAACTCGAGGATAGGCTGTTGCGTGAAAACGCCGCTGGGATTAAGAAGTGAGTGTGATGGAGATTCTGATGGCTTTGGGAATGGAGATGGGAACTGCTCCTCTCAGGCAGGGCTGTCACACACAGCTGAGATGAGCTGTATGCCCCTGAGCTGGGCCGTGCCCTGCCCTCCTGGCTGTGCACATGGGGGGACTTTGGTGCCAGAGAGGGGCTGAAAGCACTGCAGGGGCTGCTTGAGATGGTGGCATGGGTGCCTGTGCCCTTCACCTGGCATCAGCCAGCACCTTGGGGATGGGGAGAAACAGGCTCAACAGCCCACGGTTCAGCTGGCAATGGCCGTGACCCTGTGCAGTAACCTGCCCAGCAGCTGGCTGCTGCAGGGAGCTGCTGCCTGTGTGCTGCAGGCCTGTGGCCCCAGGAGCTCAGCCGGCCCTCTTCCCTCACCCTCCTTAGGCAGCTGCCAGTCCCTTTCACGTGCCTGTCCTGTGACCACATGCTCAGTGTGCAGGTTCCTGGCCAGTGAGTAGCACCAGTGCATAGGGGGCAGCGGGGCTGGCATGGGGGGAGATGGGTGCCAGCAGTGACCCGCTGTGCTGGGCACAGGGGTGACAGTGTCTGCTTGGGAGGGGCTGATGTGGGGAGCCCCCTCTGCAGCCCTGCCCATCAGCAGGGCCTGTGGGGGCTCATCCCAAGGGCTACAGGCAGCGAGATGCCATGGGCTACAATCCCATGGCTTTGGGGGTGCTGCCTCCAACAGGAACAGGTTCATTGTCCCCTGCCACACACCTGTGACTCCTGCCCTCCCCAGGTACCCCGAAAAACTCCCATATTTGCAGCCAATGCCCCCTAGCAAGGAGCCACCGCCCAGCCAAAGGTAAGGGCTCTGAGGAAACATTCTCCGCGCCTGGGGTGCAGGGTAGCCCTGACACAGCAAGGAGGGCTCTACACCTGGGCTGGGGCAGAGGAGCCTGGGGGGATGGGGCAGTGTAGGGGAGCAGAAGGCAGCTGTGGAGGGCCAGTGCTTGCTCCAGGGCTGGGGACTTTTGCATTCCATGCCTTGCACTGCCCTGTCTGGCCTGCCTCTCTGTCCCAAGGTTGCTGAAAGGACATCTGATGAGCTGTGTCTGTTTTCAGTCTGAGCTCAGGCTTGGTGGGGAGTTGTGTGCCTCCTGTGAAAGGAGTTCCCAAAACCAGTCCCTGCAGCTGGGACAGCGCAGCTCCTGCCAGCTGGTGTCCTGTGCACAGGGACTTGCCATGGCCATGGCCAGCACACCTTGCTGTGGAGACAGAGCCAGCAGATCAAGCCTGGTGGGATGGGCTTGGGGCTCCTGCAGAGGGTGGACAGGAGCTGGCAGGGACATGCCCCTGCAAGCAGCACTGCCAGTGCCCTCCTTGGCACAGCAGGGTGATGCCCTGCATGCCACAGGGCTGGGCACTGAGCCTCCTCTGCCCCATCCCACAGGAGGCCGCTGGTCTGTGCCAGTGTCCCCCGTATGCCTCAGATTTCTGGGGACCATCACAGCAGCAGTTTCACGATGCAGAACATCAAGGCTTCCCCACACACAAGTGCACAGCTGCAGCGTCTCCTTGTACACCACAACAAGGTGGGTGTAATGAAGGTAGAGACACAGAATGGTGACTGAGGCTTTAAGCATTGATGACTATCCAGGGGGAATCTGTGCCTTCAGTTCCCAGGGAGACCTGGGTTGGGAGGATTATTGGGGGGTGCTGGGTAATGTGGCATGGGTATTTTGCGTCTGGGGTAAGAAGGAAGGGGCAGAATGGAGCAGGAGGACTGGCACAAGGGGCAACTGAGCTTGGAGCTGGAGTAACGTGGGAGAATGGCCATGCCCAGTGTGCGACAAGACCTTGAGTCCTGGTGCGCTGGGGCCAGCACCTGTGGCGGCTCACCCTTGTCCTTCACCGCCCAGGCCCTGCAGCCTCAGGAGAGCACCGGGCAGGCACAGCTCCTCGAGAGGTGTCATGGGCCCCAGGGCTCGAGCAGCCTCTCCAGCCCCGCCAGACATCAACAGCCCCCGGCCAGCTGGAAAGGACTCAGCGCCCAGTGCTCAACCTGGGACATCTTGTCTGAAGTGAGAAACACTGAGACAACTGTCATCAGGAACTTGAATTTTTACTTGTATATAGTTACTAAGTTAGTTGTATATAGTTATTAGGTTAATAAAAACTGTTAAAATTACGGGCAGAACCTTGTCTCACAGCCTGTCTCTCCCCAGGCTCCCTGCTGCTCCTTCAGCTCCTTCTCCCCTGCTGTGGCTCTGCCCCCGGGCTGAGCAGATCGAGCCCCGTGCCAGGCCCTGAGGCCGCTGCTGCTCCCGCTGCGCCTGGGGGGCAGCCCTGGGGCTCCGGGCCGGCTGTGGGAGCAGGAGCCGCGCTGCAGAGTCCGTGGCCCTCACGGGCTGCGAAGGCACGGGCAGATGGCCACGGGGCCCGGCTGGCACTGCCGGCATTGCTGCTCTCGGCTGCCGCCTGCAATCCTTACAGGCAGCCCTGATGCCGGCTCAGGAGCCGCTCGGAGCCGTGCCCGAGGGCTGGCCCCGACCCGCGGCCCCCGAGGGCACTTGTCCCTTCATCTCTGCACTGCCACATTCCGAGCTCATTTGTCAGCTCCCTCCTCCCCTTCCTTTCTGCGGGGCAGCGTTAGGGGCCGGCCCAGCGGCTTTCCTCCTGCACAGCCGGCAGCCCCTTGCCCACAGCTCCTGGGTGGGAGCCAGAGCTGCTTTCCAGCCGGACAGCTCCGCCGTGTCCTGCATCCCGGGCCGGCTCCTGCCCGCTGCCGGCGAGGCCCAGCAGCTGGGCCCGGCCATCCCGGGCCAGAGCAGCTCCTTGGCCGGGGGAACACAGCCGGACACAACACAAAGGGGACACACGGCAGGCACCGTTTCCCGTGTCCCCATTGCCGCAGAGCAGCGCCGTGTGCGGGGCTGGCACAGACCCGGGCACAAAGGAATGTCTGTGCTGTCACCGGAGAAAGGACACGGCAGGGGTGCTGCTCACGGATGAAGGTGGTCGGGGCTGGGGGGTCTCTCTGACCTTCTCACACCTGCGGAGGTCGGAGCAGTCTCTGTCCCTCTCAGCCCTGGTGTGACCCCACCCAAACATCATCGGGGTCAGAGGGACAGAGACACCCCCAACCCCCAGAAGGGCCAAACCTGGGATTTGGTTTGGGGCTGAGGATTTAGGAAGGGGCTGGAATTGGGGCTGGGGTTGGAGTTGGGGCTGAGATTTGGATTAGAGCTGGGATTGGGGTTAAGGCTAGACATGGGATTGGTTTTGGGCTGGGGTTGGGTTTAGGTCTGGGGCTAGACAAGTTTGGAATTGGGATGTGATTAAATACAGAACTGTGAGTGTGTCTAAACATGGAGTGAGAATGAGACCAGGATCAGGGTCAGGTTTGGGACTGAGCTCACCCAGGGCAGGACAGTGGGGATGTCATTGCAGGATGTCCCTGGCATCATCCCAGGCCTCCTCAGGCACCTCCAAACATGAGGGGCAGCTGGGTGCCCCAAGATCCAGGTGCTCCCACACTGCCCCTCCATACCAGGTGAGCATTCCCTGAGGGCAGCCCTGACTGTGACCCTTGGGGCTCTGGGATCAGCCCCTCCTATCCCTGTGGGAGAAGCTGCAGACAGGATGAGAGATTTTCCCCCCCACTTCCCTGTGGAAAGATGAAGCCCAACTGGCCTTTCCTTCTGGTGCCTCCTCCTCTCCTCAACTGAGGATGTCAAACTCCCCAGGAGCAGGAAAATCCCCATTCCCTCTTTCCTTGTGGCTGCAGCTTGGAACACTTACCCAGAATTAAGGATTTTCTGACAGCCCTGCTGAATGACATTGGGAAGAGATTTGTGAGAAAGGGAGGAAATTGTATTTCAATAGTAAATAAAAGGTGCAAAATTATTTCTTTCTGTCATATTTGTTTTCAGTCAGTTGCACTTCTGGTCCCAGGCCAGAGAAAAGGGTGGGGCTGGGGGCTGGGAGAGGCATGGGGCTGGGAAAAGGTTGCGTTTGGTGCTCGATGAAGAGATGCAGGGGGGTCTGGGTTCTCAGGAATGGAGGTGCCAGGGGGGTCTCAGGGTCATGAAAATGGGGGGGGGGGGCAGGGACGTGGAGAGGTAGAAGGGAGTTCCAGGGGGTCCTTGAGCCCAGGAAAGGGGAGTCCAGGGTTTCCCAAAAAGGGGGGACCAGAGGGGGGACACCCGGGATGTTCAGAAAGGGGGAGTTCAGGGTGTCTCTGGTTTTGCAGAAAGGTGGGGCTGGGAAAGGCAGGAATGGGAGACCAAGGCGTTCCAGGTTGTCCCAGAGTCAAGCCTACGCCAAGTCTGGAGGCTGGGAGCCATGGGATGCCCGGGGAAAGGGGAGCAGAGGGTCCTGATGTCCAGAACAGGGGGATTCAGGGGTTCCCAGTGCTGGCAGTGGCGGTTCAGGGTCCCGGTGCCGGGGGTGCCACTCCCCCCTGGCCCCCCAGGAGCGCGCTCAGCCCCAGCGCTGGAGCCATCGCGCTGCTCCTCCTCACTGCCAGTGTGATCCCAGGATGATCCCAGTAGAACTCAGTCACCCAGGAGCTGCTCCCAGGATGATCCCAATACAGCCCAGTCACTCCCAGTCCTGGCATCCCCCCAGGCCTCTCTGCGTTCCGACCTTTCCCGGCTCCATCCCCGCCCCTCCCGGCGGCTGCGAGGGCTGCGGGAGCGGAGGAGGAGGAGGAGGAGGGAGGGAGGAAGAGGCGGAGCGGGGGAGGAGAGGGGGAGCCGCGCGGCTGCGGCGCTGCCTGAACTTGCAGCAGCCTCTCGACCCCTCCTGTCAGGGAGTTGTGCAGAGCCAGGTCCCCCCTGAGCCTCCTTTTCTCCAGGCTGAGCCGCCTTCCGTGCTGCCTCAGCCCATCCTGCTGTTCCAGCCAGGGTCGGATACTAGTGCTGCAAAGAGCATTGTACAGACCTGGCATAGGTGCCTTTGTCACCACATTTTAACCTTTCATTAGTTCCAGAAAGACTCTTGGGAAGCCCCAAACTGCAGTCAGTCGCTGCAGTGCCAATCTCCTTTGCAAATCCCTGCGGCCCGGCCCGGCCCGGCCTTGCCCGGCCCCGCACTCGGCGCCGCGGTTGCCCGGTAACCGCGCCTGGGCCCTCAGCGTCTGTGACAGCGGCGCGGCCTCAGTTGCCTGAGAGCGCGGCCCTGGCTGGGTGTGCGCGGCCTGGGCTCCTGCAGGCGGCTGCACCGGGCCATTGGCCAGGGCAATTGTCGGCGTAGAGAATTGCTGAAGGTGCAGAGCATTGGCCTCTGCGAAAAGCTCCGCAGCGTGCAGAACACTGGTGTCTGCTAGGGAGTCCTGAATTTCATTTGAAGGTAACGACCGACTAAAGTTGAACTTTTTGGTTTTGTTTCATCTGTGCTCTGAAAGAGAATGCCAAAGGGAAATAGAGGATGTGATCATGCCAGTCTTCTGGCGCAGTAGTTCAGTGACATGTACACCTGAGAGGATGAACAATAAATGGACTACTGATTGTGCTTTTTTTACTGAAGAAATGCAACATTTTCTAAAGATAGTAGTCTATACATTTTTTTCCTACAGTAACTGCTTCAGCTGCTTTAAGGTGAGCGAGTTCTGTTCAAGTTTCAGTGGGTTTTTATCATCTGGGTTTTAAAATTTTTAGGGAGATGCCTCTATATTGAGGTGCAAACGAGACCATATGCCAAAATCAATGTGAACTAAACAGGGCCAGGAAACCTCTACTCCTTTTTAATGCCCTTATTAAAAGTGGTCAGCTGAGGATTGGGCAGCTTGGCAGGGCTGCAGTCCCCGTCGTGTCTCCCAGGGCGACTCAGAGGAGGAGGATATGAGCAGCTCTGTCCTCTAGGGGCAGAGCCGGGGGATCCAGTCCTCATGGGAGCCCTTAGGGCGTGGTGTCCCCTGTCAGACCTTGGTTTCCCTGGTTCTGTCCTGCCTGGTCCCGGCATCGGGACGACTCTCTGCTCAGGGCGAGACGGGCTCCGCATCTCTGCAGGCTCAGCACTTGGCTCCTCACGTCTGGACATCACTTTAGTCTCTCAATTCTTATTTAGCTCGTTGTTTTTGGGGTTTTCTCTGTGCATTTTGGAGTCGAGGTCTCAAAGCATGCTGGTCTTTGGAGTCACTTTGCATAACCCCCCCCACCCTCTCAGGTGTCTTCCCTATGCTGGAAGAGAGCGCAGCCTCAGGGAAGGGCCATCATCCCACCCAGCCTGGCCTTTTACAAATACAAAAGAGGAGATAAGCTACAACGACCTGTGATTACAATAACAAAGCAGAGCCTTTGAACCCTGGCAGAGACAGAGATCTGGCTGCGTCCCTGTAACTCTTTCTCACAAAAAAAAAAATTAACCGAATTTTTGTTCATACCAGTCCCCCCTCTTTTTCTTTGATCGAGCTTAAATTCTTAAGCTCGCATCAACTCACAATTTTTTTGTTTTGAATCTACTATAAATCTCTTGTGCACTTTGGTAATCATGGTTACTTAACCTTGTTACTTTTCTTGGTTTCTACAGGTTGGTCTGTACAGCCGATACTGTTCTACTAAAACAGATAAATAAGCATAGTAAAAAGAGCAATCCTCCAAGTCTACACACAGTGAGAAAAACTACCTTTTCCCATACATTTTTTCTGAAAATCTCCAAGTTCTCCTACCCACTGGGATCAAGTGTAGGAGTTTGATCTTGATTATTTATACATGCTAATCTTTTTATTTCGTTTGAAATGTCCCTAATAATTGAATTCTTTATTTTTAATACTGCCTGGAGCCGGATGACTTTGTTCAACACAGATATTGGGATCCGAACTTGGCTTTTACAATTTTGGATTTTCTCAATTTCTATTTCACTTTCCCGGTTTTGTCTAATTTCTCCCACATCATTATATGTAGTGTGATAAACGAATCGACCGAATTTAAGAATTGTACAATAATCTTTATTATTATGCAAGCAAGAATAAGCAAGATTCAGCGCTGGGCGACCAGGAGACTTGCTCCCTTAGGCGCACCTCCCCTCCTTCACGTTCGCTTTTTATATTGTCCTTTTTTTCCGAATTCTTGGGTGACGTGGTCTGTTTTCTGCACGTGCTCCTCCTGTTGCTAGGGGTCTTTTTTCTGCCTTCTGGTGGTCGTGGGATGAAGGCCCCAAGTCTTCCTCTTTGGCCGCATTCCTTATAAGGCATACCTATAAGTCTTTTTTTCAAAGCACAGCATTCTTGCAAGGTTAATAATTGTTACCATATGTGTTTCAGAAAGTCTCCTATATCTATAGGGTAGAATTTCTGCAGAGCAAGCAATTCTACAAGGTTAGTAATTATTTCCAGATGTGCCTGAATCTGGTTACAAAGGGGGGGGGGTTTGTAGACTAAGCACTACTTAAACGTTTCCCATACAGCCCTATAGATATTCTACAAAATCTATTTAGCTATTGTTTTAATTTAAATCATCATCTAGCTATTAATGAACAAATATATTCTTACTTATTACAATCCCCCATTTCTCTTTTTACCAATTTTGTTCATTAAACCTTTTTAGCTCCTTCCTAGCAAGCACTAACTGATCTATTTCATCAGTTAAGCTCTGTGCATTAATTATACCTGCTAATTTCTTTAGTCTTTTCATCATATTCCAATTCACAACAAATTGAACTGCTGACAAAATAAATCCTAGTACAATCAGAAATAAAAGAACCACAATGGGATGGCACAAACTGTTTAAGACACCTGTGGCAGTAGGTGACCATCCGAACAGGGTGTCCCACCACCTATAATTGCTATCTTGCTTCACTCTTTCTACTACCTGGTGTATTTTCTCTACATCATGTTGAACAGTTACTAGGGTCTTCTGTCCGCTTTTCCTGATTTTCTGAAGAATTTTTATCAGATCTGGTGAAACAATAGTTGTCTCACTAGGGTGAAGTTCATCCCAATCGGGGTGGGCATTAACTTGTGAATCAGCGTGTAGTTGGATTGTAATAGGTGGTGAGAGGTAACTGTAGCTTCATAAGTGGTGTCACACCCTGTAATCTTGGTAAAGTTACAAGCACAGAAGTTTGAGTGATTTTTTGTATCCACCATAACATTATCTACTAGCACAAAATCACAGAGCGTTCTAAAACATGTGCACCCATTGCCTATGTATATAAGAACTGTTTTAGAAACCTCATTAGGGCGAATCTCAAAATGGCAAATGTTTTGCTCTGTGTCCAAACAGATATCTTGAGCTATAATTACATCGCCCTCGCAAATGAATCCCAACTGTTCTCGTACAATACAAGATTCCAAGTCAACAGTTTGCCATTTGTCACCAAGCTGACGGGCCCATCCTCTATGTTCTGTAGGATAGAGGACAGCTCCGTCATGGTTTATTCCTAATGCAATGACAGGAAAAACTAGATGTACATTGGCATTTTGTATGGTCAAGACAAAGGCAGTGACTGTATTAGAAATAGGGTTATAGGTAAAATTCACCAGTTTCCACCAGGGTTGGAATTCCCTTTCAAACTCAGTGGCATTATCCCAAATTATTTTCCGAATTTCTGTGGGGAAAGTGCCTTCCTCGCCCTCTCTTATAATTGCAGCAGAGACTGACTGCATCCATAATTGTGCCTGGATACAGCTGAGGGCTAAGGAGACATTATTTTGTGTGGCACCAAGTGCATCAATCACCAATTTGTGATCGTTCACATTTACTCTTTCCCAATTTGGCAAAATGTTTGACAACGTCCACTGGTGTCTCCCCAAGGCCAGTAGAGATGACCTCAGTGGTTGCTGTAATTTGGACAGATCTCTGGCCGTAGCAGCCAGTTTGTTCATTAGTACCTCCGAATCGATGCTATTCAGAATTCCCAGTCCTGTGCCTAGAACACCAGTCACATCTCTAAGTTTCCTTGTTTTAAAAGAGCTGCGTTTCCTGAGCCAAGTAGTCCAGCCTTCAAAGGATGTTTGCAAAAATGGAGAACAAGCTGGCTGGATTTCTGAAACATTGGTCTGCATTAGCAGTTCGACCTGTTTTAGAGACCATGCTGGATTAAATAATATTTGTTGTTGACCAGTTTTTTTGATTATATAAGGTCCTATTTTGAAAATTTTTGGTGTGAGTGTGACCGGTGGTGTAGGTGAATCAGTGATAATGTGAGGTTTAGTAGTGGTAGATTGTGTTTTAATATTTATTGTGAATTTAAAGGAAAGGCCTTGTGTATCTTTTGTCCAGAGACAGACTACCTCTGCCGTGTGAGTTAATGTGAAGTTTTGCCAGCAGTCTCGTGCTGGGTATTCTCAATTTATTTGTTTATCCTCCTGACCCATGGAAACACTGATTGAGATTGTGTTAGTATAGTCTGATCCATTAACCACTCGACATCCAATATTAATTTGTTCTCCCACTACTCCTTGAAGCTCCCATGTTTTCTGCCTCTTCCATTCGTGTTTGACATACGGCAGACCGTCATGCAGAACTAAAGTTTGTAAACTCAAACCTGTGGTATTTCCCATAGATCTGGTAAATTGCAAAAAGGCCTGAGACCAGTCAGTGATCAGGGTCTGTTTGACTAGGATCTTGTTCCCTTTATAAGGCTGATGGGGGTTTCCCCAGGCAGTCGGGAAGCTCAGGATTATAATGATAAAAATAGCTCGCCAAGCAGGGCAGGGTCCTAGCAACAAATTTTGTTCACCTCTTATAACCATATCTCTTTTACCTGGAGCATTCCTGTGCTCCATTCCTGTTCCTGTGGCCCGTTGCTCTCCCCCACTCCTCCTTACCTCTCTGCCTCGCCTGCCAGCCCGGGTGCATCGGTCTGCAGGGATCATTGTCTTCTTGGCAGCAGGGGTAGTCTTCAGGGGGTGCATTATTTGGGCTATTTCTTTCGTTCCTGCCCCCACTCCTAAGAGCAGGCTGCCAGGCCTCCAGGCAAAGGATCTCTCTTATTTTATGGCAGATCCTCTGCCGTTCCTAGCGAGCTTTACAGGGCCTGAGTCCCACTGTCTGGGTTTTTCCTCCGAGCCTTACGGGCTCGTTTCTTATATATTCGGAAGTAGCGACATACGGTACTATCCCAATTTCGGGGCTCAACTTGCCACTCTATGGGGACATGAATCTTTTTCCCTTCACACACCTGGTCTAATATCACAATCTGATTTTGGCAGATGATCTTATATGATTGGTGATGTATTGCCCAGGCCAGGGCCCAATGTCTCCTCTGCTCTATATTTTCAATTAATGTTATTGCCTCCCTATAAGGGATTTCTCTTTGTCCTGGGGCTGTTGCAAATTTGCTTAGAGCCGTGTAAGGGTTTTCCCTCCTCCAACCTCAATCACAAGTATGACACCAGATACCCCCACCTATTTGTGATTGGAAAACCCATCACTTGAGCCTACATCCCCCGTAAAATATTTTTATCCATGCCCTACAGTTGGGATCACCACATTTAATGCACCCAGGTCTGTTAGACAGTGGCCGCCTTATCTCAGCAAGGACCTCAGCCACTGATATCAGATCATCCCATGTGTGGCAAATAAGAGGACACTTCAGTTCCTTTACTGAGTCGGTGTCCCAGGTACTTCACTTCTTCTTCTACGAATTGCAATTGATTTTTGGACACCTTCAGCCCCTGAACGCTCAAAAAGTTTAAAAGCTTAATACTTTCTTCCCTAACTGATTCCTCACTCTTTCCAGCTATTAACAGATCATCTACATATTGAACAAGGTTTATTCCTGGATTTGGGGTATAGGTTTTCATTATCTTTTCTAATGCATGCCCAAATAAATTCGGGGACTCAGTGTATCCCTGTGGGAGCACGGTCCACCTTAGTTGTTGCTTTCGGTGGGTATCGGGATCTTCCCATTCAAATGCAAAATAGTCCCTACATTCTTCCTTCAAGGGGCGTGCCCAAAAGGCGTCTTTCAAATCTATAATACTATACCATTGGTCATCAGGTTTCAATTGACTGAGCAATGTATGGGGATTAGCTACTACAGGGAACCGGGCAATAGTTCTCTTATTTATTTCCCTTAAATCATGTACTAGTCGGTATTTTCCATCTGGTTTTTTTTACAGGTAAGATGGGGGTGTTGAAGGGAGACATACAAGGTTCCAGGAGCCCTTGTTGTATTAACTGTTATATTTCTGGTTTTAGTCCCCTTCGCCCATCGTCTGACCTGGGATATTGTTTTATCCTCACCGGGATTTCCGGGTTTTGGATAATAACTGTGAAAGGCTCTATATTCAGTCTCCCTGCTGTGTCAGGGGTATACCAAACCTCCGGGTTTATCTTCTCCTCGTCAGTGGCCCGTAGGGGGCACAGTCGGACTTTCAACTGTTCTTCTTCACTATTTATATTTATTCCGAATTCCACCATTAAATCTCTACCTAATAAATTGTAATCGGCTTCAGGAACTAGTAGCAGGGATACCCATATTTTTTTTTCTCTGATTCTATTAAGACATCTTTAATTACAGGAGCCTTGAAGGGTTCCCCTTTTGCCCCAATAACCTGTACTGTTAAAGGCAAAATCTTACATCCCGGGGGCAAAGACTGAACTGTTGATCTCTCGGCCCCCGTGTCTACAAGGAAGGTTCTGGGGGTTTGCTGGGGACCCACTTTAAGTTTTACCAAGGGCTCTGATGACATTTGAGTCCCCAGTAAATAGAGCCCTTGACCCCCCTAATCCTCTTTGAACATTTTCTCATCCCTAAGCCTCTTTCGACATTCCCTCTTCATGTGTCCTTTCCCACCACAGTAGTAGCACACCGTTCCTTCTCTCCCCCCCACTGGGGGCCCTCCTAAATCCCAGGGACCCCTCCTCATGTCATTTCTTTCCCGTGGCGGAGGGCTGTTTCGCTGCCCCTCCCTTACTGATGCCACCATCATCCGAACTTGCCTTTTATGTGCTTCTTCCTCCCGTCTAACATATACTTTCTGAGCCTCCCTAAGCAATTCATCAAGTCCTCTGTCCTGCCGATCCTCTAACTTTTCTAATTTCTTTCGAACATCTTCCCACGATTTAGCTACAAACTGTGTTTTCAGGAGTGCTTGCCCCATAGGCGTCTCTGGATCCACCCCTGAGTATAACTGAAAACTCTTCCTTAATCTTTCCAGCCATTCGGTGGGGGTCTCATCCTTTCCTTGGCACTCTCTGAATGCCTTGCTTATATTTTGTCCCCGGGGCACAGCCTCTCGTATGCCCTGGATTATAATAGTTCTTAAGTCCTGCATATGACCACGATGGTTAGGGTCCTGATTATTCCAATTGGGATTTTGCAAGGGCCATTTGACATCAGCCGCAGGACCTTGAACATGGCTGGGCGTCCCAAATTCTCATTCCTGCCCTTCTAATCATCCCTCTCCCCTCTGTTGTAAATAGTATGCCTAGAATGGACTGTATCTCTACCCAAGTATATACATTTGGTCCCAGGAACTGATCCACCCTTTCTGCTACTCCTATAGGGTCTTCTAATAATTTTCCCATCTCTTTCTTAAACTCATGGACATCTCCTGAGTTTAAGGGGACAGTGACAAACCCCATCCCAGCTTGAGGTCCCCCTAATGCTATTTCCCTAAGAGGGAACAACCCACTGTTCTCTCCTTCCTGAATTACTGTCCTCATCTGACTCCAAGTACGCCTCCTGTAATCCGGGGAGTCTGTGACCTGCTGTTTGTCAGGGGCTGATGCCGGAGGAATGTTTGGAAGGGATACAGGGGGGGCTGGGGCTGGGGCTGGTATATATGGGGGAGGATAAATAGAAATCTCTTCCTCCACTTGGGACTTTTTCTTTCTATCTTCCTCCCCTTGGCTTCCCTTAAGGGGGAGCAATCTAGTTATTTGCTCATTATTTCCTACCAACCACAATTTAGCATAAGCACTCTCCACCAGGTTTTCTGGCGCTTTGGAATTCACATAGATATTCAGGGCTTGACAGACCCAGTCCTCAGAGGATCCGAAAACGGGCCAGTATACATTTCCTGAGTCCAGTTTCTTACCCCCCCATACTACCATGCAATAATTTATCATTTTTGCTTTATCCTTCCCTTTTCTGGAGGGAAAATCATCCCAATACTTAATCATTAATCCTAACAGACTAGCCTTAGGTATTGGGGGTAACCGGGGGCCCTCCCCGATAGGGTCAGAAGGCTTGCTTTCCTTCTGCCCCATCTTCCAAGGCACCTCCATGCACACACACACACACCCCCCTCGGTCATGGCTCACTCCCTCGTGGGCTACGAGAAACGCACTACTAGAGGGTCCCTGTTGCCTCGTCCTCAGTTGGACGTCTCATTCACTGTGCCCTGGGATTCCAACCCCAACCGAGCAGTTCACCCGTATACTCACGCGTTCTGCATCTTCGCTCGGATCTTCGTGCACAAAGCTTACAGGGTTACCGGTGTTTCCTTGCTTACTCTCGAATTTAGGTTCGTCGGTCAAGAGTGGGGGGTCGGTTGAGAAGATCAGGGCCACCAAAGGGGTGGGGGCGCCCCCCCCGAATTCTAAAACCAACCCTGTCTCAGGATCCTAATCACGGCACCAAATTGTGATAAATGAATCAACCATATTTAGAGAACCGTACAATTATCTTGATTATTATGCAAGCAAGAATAAGCAAGATTCAGCACTGGGCGGCCAGGACTCCCCGCTCCTCTTAGGCGTGCGCCTTTCCCCTCCAAAGTTTGCTTTTTATTGTCCTTTTTCTCCAGATTCCTGGATGACGTGGTCTGTTTTCTGCGCGTGCTCCTCCTGTTGCTAGGGGTCTTCTTTCTGCCTTCTGGTGGTCGTGGGATGAAGGCCCCAAGTCTTCCTCTTTTTTCTGCTTTCCTTATAAGGCATATCTATAAGTTTAAAACCTACAAGCTAAGCAATTCTTGCAAGGTTAATAATTGTTACCATATGTGTTTCAGAAAGCCTCGTATATCTATGGGGTGGAATTTTGCAGACCAAGCAATTCTAGCGAGGTTAGTAATTGTTGCCAGATGTAGCTGTATCTACTTACAAGAGGAAGGGGGGGGGGGAGGGGTTGGTTGTAACCCAAGCAATTCCTTAAAAGTTTTCCCACACGTGGCTGCATAGGTATCCTGATAAACAAGAGCTATTTAGCTATTGTTTTATAATTTAAATTATCCAGCGATTAATGAACAAACATATTGTTATTTATTACAGTGGCCAGCAACTTCGGGCTGATCCCCTGGCTCCCTGCTCCCTGCGGGCCATGGCCAGAGACGACCGGGATGGCCCTGGCAGGGGGCTCTCCTCGGCTCCCTGCATATGCGGGATGTGACCTTGCCTCTGTTCCTCTTTCTTGCAGCCCTTGAAGGAATGGCATATGACAGCAGCCCTGCAATCAGAGATGCTGCAGTAGAATTTTGTTTAGTTCTCTGGGCTCTTGAGAGAGCTCCCTACTCCCCATGGCAGAAGCTGCGAGATCGATTCCGCAGTGCATGGAGGAAACGGCCTCGTCTTTGCTGCACTGCCTTACTATTCTGCTGCAGCTCCCCGGAGAGGTGATCTGCAACACGCAGTCTGCTTGGGCCATTTGAGCCAGCAGGAATTTTCTTTTGCCTTCTTCTAGATTTTTGTGTTTGTATTTCTGTTGGTTTTGATTGTGTAAATATAAAATATCTTAGAATACACAGAGTCCCAGGATCTTTCTTTTCCTGCGCAAGGTCTGTAGAGCATAAGAGAAGAGGGGGAAAAGGTTCCTTGTACTCAGACTGCTGCCCAGGTGTGCAGTGTTGCAGGGAAAATGACCAGAAGCCTTTTGGCCTTTCTTGGTTCTCCTGAAGCCTTTGTGCTGCCCACAGAGCGGCTGGGCAAGGGCTGGAGCTGCGGATATCCCTGCCAGAGCGGTGCCTGGAGATGGCCACAAGCCCTGTGCCGGACAGGAAAGGCCATCCGTGTCCTCCTGCCCGTCTGCTGCTGGCTGTAGTGCTGAGGGCTCCCAGGTGCCTCTGGATGGGGCTCCTCTGGAGCTGCTGTGGGGCTGCGGCGCTGCTGCCGGCAAGCTTGGCCAGGCTGGGGGAGACCCTGAGGGGCTGAGGCACTGCTAAGCCCTGAGCAATTGGCTGGCAGAGGCCATAAGGAGCCCCCTGGCAGCCGCCTCGATCCCGACAGCCGGCTGCTCTGGCGCTTCCAGGTCGGTGGCCGGTTGGAGGGACGCCCTGGAATCAGGCGTGGAACCCTGGTCCTGGCCTTTCAGGGCTGTGAGGCCAGCTGTTGTGGGGCTGGGGGGGTGCCCTCCCAGTGCTCCAGACTGGAGCCCCCCGCCCCTCAGCCTTAGGCATTGAGCTCCACTGCCTGATATTCAAGTCTTGTTCCTCTTGCTGTGGGGGAGGCCGAGCTCTGTGGCTTTAGGCCCCATGGAGCCAGAAGAGCAGCAGCTTTGAGCCCACAGGGGCCACAGAAAGGCCCTCTCGGACCACGGACCGTCCTGTCCTTCCCAGGCCAGGGACACATGAGAATGCAGCGGGCACCTTCAGGGTGCCACGCTGCCTTTGCACTGGGCCACCTCCCTGTGCTGTGCACGGCTGGCTCTTTGCTTTGCTGCTCTCGGCCTTGTGTCGTCGTACTCCTCTGGCTGCCTGCAGCCAGGGGCAGCCCTATCAGGAGGGTGAAAGGCCCCGTCTCCAACATCTCAAGGGGGAAATGGAGCTCTCCCAGCCCTCAGCCCACGCTGTAAGCAGAGCAGAGCCTTTTCCCCAGCCCCGTTGCCTTTCTGCCTGCTTCTGGTCCCTGGCCACCGTGACCCACTGCACTCGCTCTGAGTCACCTACAGCATGCCTCGTGCCTCTTGATTTGCTGACCCTGGCATGTGAGGCACACTGAGGGAAAGGTGGCTGTCCCAATGCTGAGGGCACACGTGGCTCACTAAGCAGACTTGAGGCTTCCCCAGCAGCTTGCAGGTGCCTTATGTGTCATGTTACAGTGCTTGTGCTCCTGCCTCTTCCTGTCCCTCTTCTCTCCCTCACCCAAGCTGCAACCTCTGACCTACTTTCAGTAAACCCTGTTGCATCAGACACGGTGTCAAGAGCCCTCCTTCGGCTGCCGGTCCAGCGCACGTTACAACCTCCGGGCCGGGGAGCAAGGTGGGGCTGGGGGCGCTGGTCTCTCAGCCCAAGAGGGAACGGCTCTCGACAGCACCTGCCCATGGACATTCCCCGCACACAAAAAAAATCATCTCCAAGTTTAGCTAGTAAGCTAGTAAGGTATAAACCATTAATTGCCTGGAAATCTGGCACTAGTCTCTGAGTTCCATTAGGTTTCTTTATTGCTGATGTAGCAGTATTAAATTTTGACTGCCATTCTTCCAATAGTCCTGATGTCAAGGATTTTATTGATTGTTGGCTCGATTCCTTTCCTAGCTTCTAATCTTCAAGGGTATTGCTTTCTGACTACTGGCCCAACTCTTGTCTGTAGCTCAATTTTCATAGGGTCTGCTTGTTTTGATTTTCCTGGGCTATCAGATACTATCCCATACTCTTGGGTACACCTGATTCAATACTTGCTCTAACTAGTTCTTCTTGTTTGTTGGTCTGGTGTCAATTGTCAGTCCTACTGCTAAAACCGCTCCTTTGTCTTCAGGTACCTTCCATAGAAGTTTTCTTTTTCTAAACGGAACTGTTGCTTCCAAATTTTCAAGCAAATCTCTGCATAGGACAGATTTGGGTGAGTTTGGTAAAGAAAGAAACTGATGTATTCCCATTTTCTTCTTGATTTTACATCAAAGTGGTTTCAGGAAGAATGCATTTTCTGGCTGCCCTATAGTTGCTCCTATTGCTTGAAGATAGTTTTCACTTTTGGGTATCAGTGCTTGATTCAAGAGTGAAAATGTGTCTCCACTATTTCTTAAAATTTCAACTTCTTCATCATTCTTTAGCTGTATTTTAAACAGTGGCCTGCTAGGGTAAGAATTGCCAGTCTCGGTCATTTCTTATCATCTAGAGTGGCTGCAAGAGTTTGGTGTACTTTGTCGTCTAACTCTGGGCACTGGCCCTATTTCCAGTGTCCTGATTTCTTACAAGATGCACATTGATTTGCGTCCAGCTTGGTCTGTGGCTGCTTTGAACCTCCTCTGCCTCTGCTATTTTCGACCCTGCCTCTGCTTCAACCACGCCTACATCCGTCCACTCCCTGGTGCTGATCCAGAGCTGCCACCATGGCTGCAGGGAGCTCTTTTTCTTTTTCCCTCTCTTGACTTGGGTACACTTTCTACTTTTGATGTAGTGTCTAAAAGCTTGCGTCACTGCTCAGTGTTCTTCGAACACTTCTCAAACTCAGACGGGCTTGGTGCTGTGACCATTTCCCTGGGGTGTTCCAGTTTGTGTTTATTTATCTGTTATCATAGAATGGTTTGTTTTCAGGTACCCCTGGGTTCTGCCCTCCCTCAAAGCTGTCCCTCATGCCATTCCCCACTCTTTGTACCAGCTCCTTCCCTGCCTCTCAAGATAATCCAGCTCTTTATTCCTGAACCTTCCCTGTCACTTTTGCCTTGGACCAATCCCTGACTGCACCACCCCTTTGGAATTCCTCTATTGCTGGAAGCCCCACTGGCCCATGTGACCTACCCTCTCCTCCCATCTGTCCTAATTAGTCCCAAGAACCTGATGGAATCTCCTCGCTCCTCCCCTGCGGATTCCTTATTGCTCAATCGTTTGTATCCACCCCCTGAGTTGTACCCCGATAAAATCCCGTGCACAGAAGTGCTGGCGGCTCTTTGCTGCCGAATCCTTCCCTTGGAATAGGCCTTGGCCTGTGGAACCTCACAATCGAGGAGCCTCCTCCTTCTCTTTGGCCTGCTCCGTGCTGCAGTTAGTGGATCCTGAAGCACTGAGCGGTGGCTCACCAGGGTCATCCGCGGGCGGGACCCAAGCCTTGGCCGTTCCCCGCTCCCGGCGCAGCGCCGCAGTTTTCCCAAGAGCCAGCCCGGGCTCCGCTGGGCTGCGTCAACGGGGAACCCGTCCCAGTGCCTGACTGTGCTCTGGGTGAAAAACCTTGATCTGATACGGAAATGAAACTTGCCCTGTCCCAGCTCCCTGCCCTTTTCTCCGGTCCTATCACTGGTCCCAGCAGTGACGAGAGCTGCAGCAGCCCCTCTGATTCCTCTCAGGAGGACGTTGAAGACCACAATGACGCCCTTTACTCTCCTCCAGGCTGAACAAAGTGCCTTCAGCCGCATCCAGGGCTTCCCCTCCAGGCCACACTCCATCCTTGCAGTCCTCCTTTGCATTCTGGCTAATGGTTTCATATCTTTTGATATTGTACTGCCCAAAAGTGCGCCCGTCTGCTTCCAGCGCTTCTCTTGGCTGCTGCTTCAGGGTGTGGGCACCATCATCAGAGACACAGAAGAGCTTCTCCTCCCAGAGTTGTCCTTATCCTCCGCACTTCCACCTCTCTGCCTTGATGTTCACTGGGGAACTTGCCACTTTGTGGCCGCTCACTGCTGTGCTCAGCAGGGACACACTTTTGTTTGGACATGAGCTGCCAGAGCAAGACATGCAGCAACTGAAGCTGAGAAATGCAGAGGCTGGGCAGATTCCGTTTTTTCCAGAATGTGGGAAGGAGAGTGAGAAAAGCACAAGGAAATTTCAGCCTGTTAACTTTGCAATCTAATTGCCCTGGGAAACTCAGCAATGGATGGTGCTCTGGTGCTACTGCCAATGCCTTCCATGAGAAAAATTCATTTCAGGAAGGAGCAACATCATCTGACAGAGACCAAGTGTGCCAGCAGTTGCTCCAGGTGCTCCTGCCATCAGCCCCTGCAGGAAAGAGGCACAGCCCCCAAGGCACGTGGCCTTTGGCTCCTTCTGGCACAGAAAGCCCCCAGGGGCCACAGGTCTGTGGGGCAGGAGACGGGCACCAGTGCTGCCAGGGCTCGGGGGCTGGCAGGTCTGCTTGGCCGGGGACTCTGCCACACCTGCTGATGTCAGCGCTCCCCGGGCCCCAGGCCTCAGAGCAGCATTGGGGCCCGGGCCCACACGTTCCTTGTGCGTGTCACACCGGCAGCTTTAGGACGGCCACCAGCCGGGACGTGTCCCAAGGAGGCCGTGCCAGCTTCCCTGCAAGGCCCCGTGCCCTTCCCAGAACGGCTGCGTCGGCAGCCCTGGGGGCTCCTTCTGCTGCCCTGAGCCCACAGAGCATGGCAGCGTTTGCTGATGCTCTGAGCCCTTCTTAAAGACCCTGTCGGCCTTGCTTAGGCTCCTGGGGCCAGCCATTCCTTCCAAACTGGGCCCCTTTGGGTGGGCTGGGCGTGGCCCCAGGGCAGGTGGCAGTGTGTGCAAGGGCCCTCGGTGACACGGTGCCGCACACTCACTGTGACATGGAGCGGGCCCTTTGTGACACGGGGTGACATAGGGGCTGGAGGTGACAAGAGCACGCCACAGTGCTCAGAGCACGCGACGGGACAGGACGGGACCGAGCGGTGTCTTGAGGAGTCCCCGCACAGCGCGCTCGTTCGCGTCCCACCCGGAGCTTTTCTGAAGCCTTGTTCCTGCAGCTGAGCTCCAGGCCAGACCACAGGACTTGCTGACCCGTGGTCTCCCTGGGGCTTCTCTTCTGCAGGTGCCCTTGAGGCCATATCATAGTCCTTGTCAGGAGTCCCCTGTCCTTGTGGCAGGGGCCCTTGAGACCGAGGGCAGGACTTGCTGTCCTGTAGCCTTCCTGAGGCTTCTTACTTGAAGGTGCCTTCCAGGCACCACTGCAGCACTTGGTGAGTTGGAGCTTTTCCAAGGCAACTCTCCTGCAAATAGCCACAAATCCAGGCAGAGACATGGAGCAGAGACACCCGGCAGTGCCTGAGCTGGCCTGGGTGGAGGAGGAGGAAGAAGGCCCTGCAGCTGCCCCGGCACAGCAGACTGAAGAGGTGGTGCCGTTTCAGCCACCGCAGGAGGGTGAGTGGCAGAGCTGGGCCACAGGACTGGTGCCTGCTGCCAGCTTGAACCCCATGCCGTGCCGTGCTGTGCCATGCTATCCCTGGGGACGTGCCCACGGACAGGACGGAAGAGGGGCCGGGCAGAAACCCCGCAGTGGCCGTGCTCCATCCCCTGGGCCATCCCGGGGCTCTCTCTGCCTGGGGATGGCAGGGCTGGGCCGTGTTGTCCGGCCTCTCCCGCAGCCCCTCATCTCTGGCTGCGCTCGCTCTTTGCCAGATGCAGCCCTGGAGCGCACACAAGAGCAGGAGTCCAGCCGTGGCCGCTTCCGCAGGACAGCGCAGGTACCTGCAGCCACCCCCACCTGGGCTGGGCCTGCTGTCCCTGCTCAGCACAGCACCGTGCGTGCAGCACTGCATGCAACATCCCCGGCTTCCTGCCCTTCTCCTACAGTTTGTTTGCAACTTCCTCAAGAGAATTGAGGAGGAAGAGACCATCGCCACGGGCATGGGCGTCAGACCATACTCGCCCATCCTCCTAAGCAAGACCGGTGCTGCCCTGCTGTGTATGCTTGTAGAGGACGATTTTTACACTCCAAAGCAAGTAAGCAGCCTGTGGCCAGGCTTTGATCCTCCCAGCAATTGCTGGGCCTCCCAATCCATGCATGCTGCTTGCTGTGAGCCTTTCACGCCACATGGCAGTGGGGTGGGAAGGGAAGCACTCCTCTGGGGAAGCTGGGAACATTGCTCCCTCTGGCAGCATTCCAAGTCTCCCCGTGCCTTCTCCAGGTGCCTGCCATGGTGAGCTACATCCACCAGTGGCTCACGGCCAATGGTTCTGCTGAGCACAGGCTGGACAAGACCCTGCTGGATCTCACCCAAGCACAGCCAAATGACGCAGTCGTGACGCTCCTGCGCGTGGCCCCGTCCTGTGACAGGTATGGGGCCCACCTGCCCACAGGGCTCAGGCCTCCCCAGCCCATCACCCTGCACAGCCTGCCCCAGGTGTCGGAGCAACAGAGAGTTCCAGGGCCCTCTGGATGCTCCCTTTCCCAGCCCTGCCATGTCAGCCCCTGAGCCTGCTGCCATGCTCCCTTGCCGCCTCTCAGGGCTCTCTCCCCACAGGGCTGGGCTGTCTGGCTGCTGCTGGCAGGGGGGCAGTGGGCACAGGCAGAAATGGCAGCCGGCTCAGCTGCCCCCGCTGCTGTGTCTGAGAGCCCCCTGAGACACAGCTCTAACCCCACAGAGCTGCCGTGGCCATGTGGAAGACCATCATGGGCTCAGCCAGGACTGCGGAGCTGGCGCAGCTGATCCTCCTGGATGTGCTGGGGAGCTGGCCAGAGTACAGCACCTGCACCTCCAACGGGGACGAAACGGCTGTCTTTGCCCTGGCTGTGAGTTTCTGCAACTGGCCTTTGCAGGCCCCAAGGCTGCCTCTCCAGCAGCTCTCCATTTTCCTTCCCCCACTGCATCTCCCTGCCTCAGGCGCTGGCCTGAAACCTGGCCCAGGGGCAGCTTCAGGCCCACCAGGCCCCGTGCTCCCCCTGCCATGGTCTCTCCTGGCCTCTCCCTGCCACGCTCGCGCCCTGCCACACACACACGCCTCGGCACTGAGCGCTGTCTCATGGGGCTTTGTCCTTTGCAGGCAACGGTGGTGATGTGGAAGATCCTCCAGGTGCCCTGTCTCCCACGGATCTTGAAGGTGTATTTCCCCCGCCTACTTGTGCATCTGCTATTCCAAGTGTTCTTCAGCACTCTGGATATGCCAGAGGAGGTCGACACCTTCTGGAAGGGATGCCAGGAAGAGCACGGCCTTGCCACCAGCCCCAACAGGTGCTCCATCCCACTCCTCCTGTCCCTGCCACGTGGCCTGCCAAGGAGCCAGTGCTGCCAGTGTGACCTGGGCTTTGCTGTGCACACAGGTTTGCTGTGCACACCCTGAAGTCCCTGCTCTGCCTTCTCCGCTGCGAGGATGTGGTGGTGGCAATGGAGCGCAGGTGTGCCTGGGACACGCTGCTCTCTCTTGACACTCACCACTTTGCCGTGGCTCTGCTTGCCAGGTGAGACCCCCTTCTCCCCACTGCCTCTGACAATGCTGCTCTGTGCCCAGGTGCACCACAAAGTGTCCGTGGTGGCCATGGCTCAGAGGGCCTTGTCACTGAGGGATGGCCAAGCAGACCGGAAAAGCCTGGCAGAGGAGGGTGCCCATGAGCAACCAACTCCCAAATGGCCCATGTCCCCTTGCTGGAAGGGTGCTGGGGAAAGATGAGAACTGGGTGAGTCACGCCTGGGAGAGGTTTGCCCCACTGCATCAGGGTCTTGTTTCCTTTTTCCCCTCTTCAGAGAAATCCGCCGCTTAGCCATCCACTTCTGTTCCGCGGTTGCATTCTACCTGCTCGCCCTGCTCGGCAAAGAGATGCCATACTGGGATTTCCCTGCCCTGGCATTCCTTGTGGAGGTGAGCCTCAAGGCCAGCGCTGCCTGGCTGAGCGGCCTCCCAGCCCTCTGGCCTCTGGCAGCCACAGCTGCCAGGACAGTGCCCGTGCCCTGTGCTGCTGCCTGGGCCCGGCCCTGTGCGCTGCTGGGCTCCTGCCGGCCGGCCGGCTCCCCTGTCACTGCCCTGTGCCTTTCAGGTCCTCGAGTGCCTGGACTTGAGGGAATGCAGTGACAGTGTTCTGGAGATCCTGGCACAGAACCTGCAGAGCGAGCACATGGCCAGGCGTTACTTGGCACTCCGAGGCCTCGTAGTGCTGGGCAAGAATCCCTTGATGGTGAGAAGGGGGCACTGGCTGAAGCCGTGCAGGCAGCAGCGTGGGGCTGGGCAACGCAGTCGCTTGGCCTTGCCTGGGCTTCGGCCGCTGGGGCAGCTCTTCCCATCTCTCCTGCTTCCCACTTCAGCTGCCCCAGTGCTTCGGGACAGGCCTTTGGCCTCTGGGCCCTGCGGCAGCAGGGCGGCCTTTCACAAAGTTGTGTTCCGCACAGGCTGAAAAAATGCGGAGCCTGACTGAAAGTCTAATGGAGCTCCTGGAGGAAAATGACAGCGACATGATCAGGATGAGCATTCTTCTACTCAGATATTTGCTCCTGGATAATGGTGCTCCAATAGCCACCCCCATCGCCCTGCAGCTGGCTGAGGCGCTCCTGCCACTCTTTGACAGCGTAAGGCTCTGTGCCCACCGCCACAGCCACTGGCTGCTGCCCGGACCCTTGGTGCCCTGTGCAGATGCACGCCTGTGCCCTGGGGGGCCTGAAGCAGCTGATGCTCAGGTCTTTTGCCCTTTCCTTTCATCCAGGATGATATCCAGGTGCAGCTGAGCTCCATGGCTCTCTTTCAAGAGATGCTGGACTTATTAACAGAAGAGGCAAGAAAGGCCCTCAAGTCCCACGTGCGCCAGAGCCTGCTCCCTCTCTACTTCCACTGCCATGACGAGAATCAGACTGTTGCTGAGGTGAGCACTTGTGGCCAGCTGCTGTGCCCCTGGCAGGGGCTTGGGCTGCCGCCTGCCCTGGCACCTTGTGGGCTGCAGCCTCCTCCAGCCTGTGCCACTGGGATGCTCCTGTGCCCTGGACTGTGGGGCCATCTGTGCACGTCTGTCCCTCTCCAGGCCTCCCGGGAAACGCTGCATTCCTCAGCCAGATTCCTGAAGAGGAGGGATATAGAACAAATGCTGCACGTGGATCAGAGCTTTGGGGAGTGCCTGGTAAGTACAGCAGAGATCGCCCAGCCTCAGCATGGCGAAGGTCCCTGAGGGCGGTGCTCAGTGTGCGGGGCTAACAGCTGTGCCCGCTGCTGCAGCCAGAGGCCGCGCGGGCTCTTCTCCAGGCTCCCGTGGGCCTGAGTCGGGTGCCCATGGAGCCCCGGCCCGGCGGGGCTGCGGGGCGGCACCACGGCTCCCCGGGCAGCAGCCGGCCCTCTGCCCCCTGCCCTCGGGAGCCCCTGGCCAGCGGCTGCTGGCCGCGCCTCAGGGCTGTGCGGGCAGGCGAGGCCGGCGATGGGCGCAGGCAGCGCCCGGCCCAGGAGCTGAGCCCGCGCCAACCCTTCCCTCCTGCCGCTCTCTGCAGCTGGCAGAGGACAGGAGCCGAGCGGCCGAGCACCTGCGCCGGGCACTGCACTACCTGCAGAGCCCACAGGAGTCCCTGCGAGAGGCGGCCGTCAGGTTCATGGGTGAGTCCCGAGCCCGGGCTCCTCCCCGGCCCGCCTGCTCGGCAGCTCGGCCCCGGCCCCGCCTGCTGCCCCGGCAGCGCCGGCCCGGCCCTGGAGCCCCGCCTGGCCTGGGCGTTGCTGCCGCCCTGTGGCAGCCGTGCCCTGGGGCGGCAGCGTGCGGCAAGGGCCCGGGCTGAGCTCTGCCTGGCCGGCAGCCCGTGTGGCCACAGCGCCGGCAGCGCCGCTGGCAGGGAGCTGTGCCGCTGGGGCCGTGACAGGCTCTGTGTTCACAGGCATGGCCGGGCGGCACCTGAGGGGGCAGCAGCAAGAGCTGCGGCTGATCTGCACTGGTGAGTGAGTGAGGGCAGCGGGCTGACCGCGGGGGCTGGAGGGGGCAGCTGCAAGCCCTGCCCCGGCTGCGGAGGGATCTGCACCCGTGGGCAGAGCACACAGACATATCAGGGCTACGTGTGCCATTCGTGGCCAGCAACTTCGGGCTGATCCCCTGGCTCCCTGCTCCCTGCGGGCCATGGCCAGAGACGACCGGGATGGCCCTGGCAGGGGGCTCTCCTCGGCTCCCTACATATGCGGGATGTGACCTTGCCTCTGTTCCTCTTTCTTGCAGCCCTTGAAGGAATGGCATATGACAGCAGCCCTGCAATCAGAGATGCTGCAGTAGAATTTTGTTTAGTTCTCCGGGCTCTTGAGAGAGCTCCCTACTCCCCATGGCAGAAGCTGCGAGATCGATTCCGCAGTGCATGGAGGAAACGGCCTCGTCTTTGCTGCACTGCCTTACTATTCTGCTGCAGCTCCCCGGAGAGGTGATCTGCAACACGCAGTCTGCTTGGGCCATTTGAGCCAGCAGGAATTTTCTTTTGCCTTCTTCTAGATTTTTGTGTTTGTATTTCTGTTGTTTTTGATTGTGTAAATATAAAATATCTTAGAATACACAGAGTCCCAGGATCTTTCTTTTCCTGCGCAAGGTCTGTAGGGCATAAGAGAAGAGGGGGAAAAGGTTGCTTGTACTCAGCCAGCTGCCCAGGCGTGCAGTGTTGCAGGGAAAATGGCCAGAAGCCTTTTGGCCTTTGTTGGTTCCCCTGAAGCCTTTGTGCTGCCCACAGAGCGGCTGAGCAGGGGCCGGAGCTGTGGGGACCCCTGCCAGAGCGGTGCCTGGAGATGGCCACAAGCCCTGTGCCGGACAGGAAAGGCCATCCGTGTCCTCCTGCCCGTTGCTGCTGGCTGCAGTGCTGAGGGCTCCCAAGTGCCTCTGGATGGGGCTCCTCTGGAGCTGCTGTGGGGCTGCGGCGCTGCTGCCGGCAAGCTTGGCCAGGCTGGGGGAGACCCTGAGGGGCTGAGGCACTGCTAAGCCCTGAGCAATTGGCTGGCAGAGGCCATAAGGAGCCCCCTGGCAGCCGCCTCGATCCCGACAGCCGGCTGCTCTGGCGCTTCCAGGTCGGTGGCCGGTTGGAGGGACGCCCTGGAATCAGGCGTGGAACCCTGGTCCTGGCCTTTCAGGGCTGTGAGGCCAGCTGTTGTGGGGCTGGGGGGGTGCCCTCCCAGTGCTCCAGACTGGAGCCCCCCGCCCCTCAGCCTTAGGCATTGAGCTCCACTGCCTGATATTCAAGTCTTGTTCCTCTTGCTGTGGGGGAGGCCGAGCTCTGTGGCTTTAGGCCCCATGGAGCCAGAAGAGCAGCAGCTTTGAGCCCACAGGGGCCACAGAAAGGCCCTCTCGGACCACGGACCGTCCTGTCCTTCCCAGGCCAGGGACACATGAGAGTGCAGCGGGCACCTTCAGGGTGCCACGCTGGCTTTGCACTGGGCCACCTCCCTGTGCTGTGCACGGCTGGCTCTTTGCTTTGCTGCTCTCGGCCTTGTGTCGTCATACTCCTCTGGCTGCCTGCTTCTGGTCCCTGGCCACCGTGACCCACTGCACTCGCTCTGAGTCACCTACAGCATGCCTCGTGCCTCTTGATTTGCTGACCCTGGGATGTGAGGCTCACTGAGGGAAAGGTGGCTGTCCCAATGTTGAGGGCACACGTGGCTCACTGAGCAGACTTGAGGCTTCCCCAGCAGCTTGCAGGTGCCTTATGTGTCATGTTACAGTGCTTGTGCTCCTGCCTCTTCCTGTCCCTCTTCTCACCCTCACCCAAGCTTCACCCTCTGACCTACCTTCAATAAACCCTGTTGCATCAGACACAGTGTCAAGAGCCCTCCTTCGGCTGCCGGTCCAGCGCACGTTACAACCTCCGGGCCGGGGAGCAAGGTGAGGCTGGGGGCGCTGGTCTCTCAGCCCAAGAGGGAACGGCTCTCGACAGCACCTGCCCATGGACATTCCCCGCACACAAAAAAAATCATCTCCAAGTTTAGCTAGTAAGCTAGTAAGGTATAAACCATTAATTGCCTGGAAATCTGGCACTAGTCTCTGAGTTCCATTAGGTTTCTTTATTGCTGATGTAGCAGTATTAAATTTTGACTGCCATTCTTCCAATAGTCCTGATGTCAAGGATTTTATTGATTGTTGGCTCGATTCCTTTCCTAGCTTCTAATCTTCAAGGGTATTGCTTTCTGACTACTGGCCCAACTCTTGTCTGTAGCTCAATTTTCATAGGGTCTGCTTGTTTTGATTTTCCTGGGCTATCAGATACTATCCCATACTCTTGGGTACACCTGATTCAATACTTGCTCTAACTAGTTCTTCTTGTTTGTTGGTCTGGTGTCAATTGTCAGTCCTACTGCTAAAACCGCTCCTTTGTCTTCAGGTACCTTCCATAGAAGTTTTCTTTTTCTAAACGGAACTGTTGCTTCCAAATTTTCAAGCAAATCTCTGCATAGGACAGATTTGGGTGAGTTTGGTAAAGAAAGAAACTGATGTATTCCCATTTTCTTCTTGATTTTACATCAAAGTGGTTTCAGGAAGAATGCATTTTCTGGCTGCCCTATAGTTGCTCCTATTGCTTGAAGATAGTTTTCACTTTTGGGTATCAGTGCTTGATTCAAGAGTGAAAATGTGTCTCCACTATTTCTTAAAATTTCAACTTCTTCATCATTCTTTAGCTGTATTTTAAACAGTGGCCTGCTAGGGTAAGAATTGCCAGTCTCGGTCATTTCTTATCATCTAGAGTGGCTGCAAGAGTTTGGTGTACTTTGTCGTCTAACTCTGGGCACTGGCCCTATTTCCAGTGTCCTGATTTCTTACAAGATGCACATTGATTTGCGTCCAGCTTGGTCTGTGGCTGCTTTGAACCTCCTCTGCCTCTGCTATTTTCGACCCTGCCTCTGCTTCAACCACGCCTACATCCGTCCACTCCCTGGTGCTGATCCAGAGCTGCCACCATGGCTGCAGGGAGCTCTTTTTCTTTTTCCCTCTCTTGACTTGGGTACACTTTCTACTTTTGATGTAGTGTCTAAAAGCTTGCGTCACTGCTCAGTGTTCTTCGAACACTTCTCAAACTCAGACGGGCTTGGTGCTGTGACCATTTCCCTGGGGTGTTCCAGTTTGTGTTTATTTATCTGTTATCATAGAATGGTTTGTTTTCAGGTACCCCTGGGTTCTGCCCTCCCTCAAAGCTGTCCCTCATGCCATTCCCCACTCTTTGTACCAGCTCCTTCCCTGCCTCTCAAGATAATCCAGCTCTTTATTCCTGAACCTTCCCTGTCACTTTTGCCTTGGACCAATCCCTGACTGCACCACCCCTTTGGAATTCCTCTATTGCTGGAAGCCCCACTGGCCCATGTGACCTACCCTCTCCTCCCATCTGTCCTAATTAGTCCCAAGAACCTGATGGAATCCCCTCGCTCCTCCCCTGCGGATTCCTTATTGCTCAATCGTTTGTATCCACCCCCTGAGTTGTACCCCGATAAAATCCCGTGCACAGAAGTGCTGGCGGCTCTTTGCTGCCGAATCCTTCCCTTGGAATAGGCCTTGGCCTGTGGAACCTCACAATCGAGGAGCCTCCTCCTTCTCTTTGGCCTGCTCCGTGCTGCAGTTAGTGGATCCTGAAGCACTGAGCGGTGGCTCACCAGGGTCATCCGCGGGCGGGACCCAAGCCTTGGCCGTTCCCCGCTCCCGGCGCAGCGCCGCAGTTTTCCCAAGAGCCAGCCCGGGCTCCGCTGGGCTGCGTCAACGGGGAACCCGTCCCAGTGCCTGACTGTGCTCTGGGTGAAAAACCTTGATCTGATACGGAAATGAAACTTGCCCTGTCCCAGCTCCCTGCCCTTTTCTCCGGTCCTATCACTGGTCCCAGCAGTGACGAGAGCTGCAGCAGCCCCTCTGATTCCTCTCAGGAGGACGTTGAAGACCACAATGACGCCCTTTACTCTCCTCCAGGCTGAACAAAGTGCCTTCAGCCGCATCCAGGGCTTCCCCTCCAGGCCACACTCCATCCTTGCAGTCCTCCTTTGCATTCTGGCTAATGGTTTCATATCTTTTGATATTGTACTGCCCAAAAGTGCGCCCGTCTGCTTCCAGCGCTTCTCTTGGCTGCTGCTTCAGGGTGTGGGCACCATCATCAGAGACACAGAAGAGCTTCTCCTCCCAGAGTTGTCCTTATCCTCCGCACTTCCACCTCTCTGCCTTGATGTTCACTGGGGAACTTGCCACTTTGTGGCCGCTCACTGCTGTGCTCAGCAGGGACACACTTTTGTTTGGACATGAGCTGCCAGAGCAAGACATGCAGCAACTGAAGCTGAGAAATGCAGAGGCTGGGCAGATTCCGTTTTTTCCAGAATGTGGGAAGGAGAGTGAGAAAAGCACAAGGAAATTTCAGCCTGTTAACTTTGCAATCTAATTGCCCTGGGAAACTCAGCAATGGATGGTGCTCTGGTGCTACTGCCAATGCCTTCCATGAGAAAAATTCATTTCAGGAAGGAGCAACATCATCTGACAGAGACCAAGTGTGCCAGCAGTTGCTCCAGGTGCTCCTGCCATCAGCCCCTGCAGGAAAGAGGCACAGCCCCCAAGGCACGTGGCCTTTGGCTCCTTCTGGCACAGAAAGCCCCCAGGGGCCACAGGTCTGTGGGGCAGGAGACGGGCACCAGTGCTGCCAGGGCTCGGGGGCTGGCAGGTCTGCTTGGCCGGGGACTCTGCCACACCTGCTGATGTCAGCGCTCCCCGGGCCCCAGGCCTCAGAGCAGCATTGGGGCCCGGGCCCACACGTTCCTTGTGCGTGTCACACCGGCAGCTTTAGGACGGCCACCAGCCGGGACGTGTCCCAAGGAGGCCGTGCCAGCTTCCCTGCAAGGCCCCGTGCCCTTCCCAGAACGGCTGCGTCGGCAGCCCTGGGGGCTCCTTCTGCTGCCCTGAGCCCACAGAGCATGGCAGCGTTTGCTGATGCTCTGAGCCCTTCTTAAAGACCCTGTCGGCCTTGCTTAGGCTCCTGGGGCCAGCCATTCCTTCCAAACTGGGCCCCTTTGGGTGGGCTGGGCGTGGCCCCAGGGCAGGTGGCAGTGTGTGCAAGGGCCCTCGGTGACACGGTGCCGCACACTCACTGTGACATGGAGCGGGCCCTTTGTGACACGGGGTGACATAGGGGCTGGAGGTGACAAGAGCACGCCACAGTGCTCAGAGCACGCGACGGGACAGGACGGGACCGAGCGGTGTCTTGAGGAGTCCCCGCACAGCGCGCTCGTTCGCGTCCCACCCGGAGCTTTTCTGAAGCCTTGTTCCTGCAGCTGAGCTCCAGGCCAGACCACAGGACTTGCTGACCCGTGGTCTCCCTGGGGCTTCTCTTCTGCAGGTGCCCTTGAGGCCATATCATAGTCCTTGTCAGGAGTCCCCTGTCCTTGTGGCAGGGGCCCTTGAGACCGAGGGCAGGACTTGCTGTCCTGTAGCCTTCCTGAGGCTTCTTACTTGAAGGTGCCTTCCAGGCACCACTGCAGCACTTGGTGAGTTGGAGCTTTTCCAAGGCAACTCTCCTGCAAATAGCCACAAATCCAGGCAGAGACATGGAGCAGAGACACCCGGCAGTGCCTGAGCTGGCCTGGGTGGAGGAGGAGGAAGAAGGCCCTGCAGCTGCCCCGGCACAGCAGACTGAAGAGGTGGTGCCGTTTCAGCCACCGCAGGAGGGTGAGTGGCAGAGCTGGGCCACAGGACTGGTGCCTGCTGCCAGCTTGAACCCCATGCCGTGCCGTGCTGTGCCATGCTATCCCTGGGGACGTGCCCACGGACAGGACGGAAGAGGGGCCGGGCAGAAACCCCGCAGTGGCCGTGCTCCATCCCCTGGGCCATCCCGGGGCTCTCTCTGCCTGGGGATGGCAGGGCTGGGCCGTGTTGTCCGGCCTCTCCCGCAGCCCCTCATCTCTGGCTGCGCTCGCTCTTTGCCAGATGCAGCCCTGGAGCGCACACAAGAGCAGGAGTCCAGCCGTGGCCGCTTCCGCAGGACAGCGCAGGTACCTGCAGCCACCCCCACCTGGGCTGGGCCTGCTGTCCCTGCTCAGCACAGCACCGTGCGTGCAGCACTGCATGCAACATCCCCGGCTTCCTGCCCTTCTCCTACAGTTTGTTTGCAACTTCCTCAAGAGAATTGAGGAGGAAGAGACCATCGCCACGGGCATGGGCGTCAGACCATACTCGCCCATCCTCCTAAGCAAGACCGGTGCTGCCCTGCTGTGTATGCTTGTAGAGGACGATTTTTACACTCCAAAGCAAGTAAGCAGCCTGTGGCCAGGCTTTGATCCTCCCAGCAATTGCTGGGCCTCCCAATCCATGCATGCTGCTTGCTGTGAGCCTTTCACGCCACATGGCAGTGGGGTGGGAAGGGAAGCACTCCTCTGGGGAAGCTGGGAACATTGCTCCCTCTGGCAGCATTCCAAGTCTCCCCGTGCCTTCTCCAGGTGCCTGCCATGGTGAGCTACATCCACCAGTGGCTCACGGCCAATGGTTCTGCTGAGCACAGGCTGCACAAGACCCTGCTGGATCTCACCCAAGCACAGCCAAATGACGCAGTCGTGACGCTCCTGCGCGTGGCCCCGTCCTGTGACAGGTATGGGGCCCACCTGCCCACAGGGCTCAGGCCTCCCCAGCCCATCACCCTGCACAGCCTGCCCCAGGTGTCGGAGCAACAGAGAGTTCCAGGGCCCTCTGGATGCTCCCTTTCCCAGCCCTGCCATGTCAGCCCCTGAGCCTGCTGCCATGCTCCCTTGCCGCCTCTCAGGGCTCTCTCCCCACAGGGCTGGGCTGTCTGGCTGCTGCTGGCAGGGGGGCAGTGGGCACAGGCAGAAATGGCAGCCGGCTCAGCTGCCCCCGCTGCTGTGTCTGAGAGCCCCCTGAGACACAGCTCTAACCCCACAGAGCTGCCGTGGCCATGTGGAAGACCATCATGGGCTCAGCCAGGACTGCGGAGCTGGCGCAGCTGATCCTCCTGGATGTGCTGGGGAGCTGGCCAGAGTACAGCACCTGCACCTCCAACGGGGACGAAACGGCTGTCTTTGCCCTGGCTGTGAGTTTCTGCAACTGGCCTTTGCAGGCCCCAAGGCTGCCTCTCCAGCAGCTCTCCATTTTCCTTCCCCCACTGCATCTCCCTGCCTCAGGCGCTGGCCTGAAACCTGGCCCAGGGGCAGCTTCAGCCCCACCAGGCCCCGTGCTCCCCCTGCCATGGTCTCTCCTGGCCTCTCCCTGCCACGCTCGCGCCCTGCCACACACACACGCCTCGGCACTGAGCGCTGTCTCATGGGGCTTTGTCCTTTGCAGGCAACGGTGGTGATGTGGAAGATCCTCCAGGTGCCCTGTCTCCCACGGATCTTGAAGGTGTATTTCCCCCGCCTACTTGTGCATCTGCTATTCCAAGTGTTCTTCAGCACTCTGGATATGCCAGAGGAGGTCGACACCTTCTGGAAGGGATGCCAGGAAGAGCACGGCCTTGCCACCAGCCCCAACAGGTGCTCCATCCCACTCCTCCTGTCCCTGCCACGTGGCCTGCCAAGGAGCCAGTGCTGCCAGTGTGACCTGGGCTTTGCTGTGCACACAGGTTTGCTGTGCGCACCCTCAAGTCCCTGCTCTGCCTTCTCCGCTGCGAGGATGTGGTGGTGGCAATGGAGCGCAGGTGTGCCTGGGACACGCTGCTCTCTCTTGACACTCACCACTTTGCCGTGGCTCTGCTTGCCAGGTGAGACCCCCTTCTCCCCACTGCCTCTGACAATGCTGCTCTGTGCCCAGGTGCACCACAAAGTGTCCGTGGTGGCCATGGCTCAGAGGGCCTTGTCACTGAGGGATGGCCAAGCAGACCGGAAAAGCCTGGCAGAGGAGGGTGCCCATGAGCAACCAACTCCCAAATGGCCCATGTCCCCTTGCTGGAAGGGTGCTGGGGAAAGATGAGAACTGGGTGAGTCACGCCTGGGAGAGGTTTGCCCCACTGCATCAGGGTCTTGTTTCCTTTTTCCCCTCTTCAGAGAAATCCGCCGCTTAGCCATCCACTTCTGTTCCGCGGTTGCATTCTACCTGCTCGCCCTGCTCGGCAAAGAGATGCCATACTGGGATTTCCCTGCCCTGGCATTCCTTGTGGAGGTGAGCCTCAAGGCCAGCGCTGCCTGGCTGAGCGGCCTCCCAGCCCTCTGGCCTCTGGCAGCCACAGCTGCCAGGACAGTGCCCGTGCCCTGTGCTGCTGCCTGGGCCCGGCCCTGTGCGCTGCTGGGCTCCTGCCGGCCGGCCGGCTCCCCTGTCACTGCCCTGTGCCTTTCAGGTCCTCGAGTGCCTGGACTTGAGGGAATGCAGTGACAGTGTTCTGGAGATCCTGGCACAGAACCTGCAGAGCGAGCACATGGCCAGGCGTTACTTGGCACTCCGAGGCCTCGTTGTGCTGGGCAAGAATCCCTTGATGGTGAGAAGGGGGCACTGGCTGAAGCCGTGCAGGCAGCAGCGTGGGGCTGGGCAACGCAGTCGCTTGGCCTTGCCTGGGCTTCGGCCGCTGGGGCAGCTCTTCCCATCTCTCCTGCTTCCCACTTCAGCTGCCCCAGTGCTTCGGGACAGGCCTTTGGCCTCTGGGCCCTGCGGCAGCAGGGCGGCCTTTCACAAAGTTGTGTTCCGCACAGGCTGAAAAAATGCGGAGCCTGACTGAAAGTCTAATGGAGCTCCTGGAGGAAAATGACAGCCACATGATCAGGATGAGCATTCTTCTACTCAGATATTTGCTCCTGGATAATGGTGCTCCAATAGCCACCCCCATCGCCCTGCAGCTGGCTGAGGCGCTCCTGCCACTCTTTGACAGCGTAAGGCTCTGTGCCCACCGCCACAGCCACTGGCTGCTGCCCGGACCCTTGGGTGCCCTGTGCAGATGCACGCCTGTGCCCTGGGGGGCGTGAAGCAGCTGATGCTCAGGTCTTTTGCCCTTTCCTTTCATCCAGGATGATATCCAGGTGCAGCTGAGCTCCATGGCTCTCTTTCAAGAGATGCTGGACTTATTAACAGAAGAGGCAAGAAAGGCCCTCAAGTCCCACGTGCGCCAGAGCCTGCTCCCTCTCTACTTCCACTGCCATGACGAGAATCAGACTGTTGCTGAGGTGAGCACTTGTGGCCAGCTGCTGTGCCCCTGGCAGGGGCTTGGGCTGCCGCCTGCCCTGGCACCTTGTGGGCTGCAGCCTCCTCCAGCCTGTGCCACTGGGATGCTCCTGTGCCCTGGACTGTGGGGCCATCTGTGCACGTCTGTCCCTCTCCAGGCCTCCCGGGAAACGCTGCATTCCTCAGCCAGATTCCTGAAGAGGAGGGATATAGAACAAATGCTGCACGTGGATCAGAGCTTTGGGGAGTGCCTGGTAAGTACAGCAGAGATCGCCCAGCCTCAGCATGGCGAAGGTCCCTGAGGGCGGTGCTCAGTGTGCGGGGCTAACAGCTGTGCCCGCTGCTGCAGCCAGAGGCCGCGCGGGCTCTTCTCCAGGCTCCCGTGGGCCTGAGTCGGGTGCCCATGGAGCCCCGGCCCGGCGGGGCTGCGGGGCGGCACCACGGCTCCCCGGGCAGCAGCCGGCCCTCTGCCCCCTGCCCTCGGGAGCCCCTGGCCAGCGGCTGCTGGCCGCGCCTCAGGGCTGTGCGGGCAGGCGAGGCCGGCGATGGGCGCAGGCAGCGCCCGGCCCAGGAGCTGAGCCCGCGCCAACCCTTCCCTCCTGCCGCTCTCTGCAGCTGGCAGAGGACAGGAGCCGAGCGGCCGAGCACCTGCGCCGGGCACTGCACTACCTGCAGAGCCCACAGGAGTCCCTGCGAGAGGCGGCCGTCAGGTTCATGGGTGAGTCCCGAGCCCGGGCTCCTCCCCGGCCCGCCTGCTCGGCAGCTCGGCCCCGGCCCCGCCTGCTGCCCCGGCAGCGCCGGCCCGGCCCTGGAGCCCCGCCTGGCCTGGGCGTTGCTGCCGCCCTGTGGCAGCCGAGCCCTGGGGCGGCAGCGTGCGGCAAGGGCCCGGGCTGAGCTCTGCCTGGCCGGCAGCCCGTGTGGCCACAGCGCCGGCAGCGCCGCTGGCAGGGAGCTGTGCCGCTGGGGCCGTGACAGGCTCTGTGTTCACAGGCATGGCCGGGCGGCACTTGAGGGGGCAGCAGCAAGAGCTGCGGCTGATCTGCACTGGTGAGTGAGTGAGGGCAGCGGGCTGACCGCGGGGGCTGGAGGGGGCAGCTGCAAGCCCTGCCCCGGCTGCGGAGGGACATGCACCCGTGGGCAGAGCACACAGACATATCAGGGCTACGTGTGCCATTCGTGGCCAGCAACTTCGGGCTGATCCCCTGGCTCCCTGCTCCCTGCGGGCCATGGCCAGAGACGACCGGGATGGCCCTGGCAGGGGGCTCTCCTCGGCTCCCTGCATATGCGGGATGTGACCTTGCCTCTGTTCCTCTTTCTTGCAGCCCTTGAAGGAATGGCATATGACAGCAGCCCTGCAATCAGAGATGCTGCAGTAGAATTTTGTTTAGTTCTCCGGGCTCTTGAGAGAGCCCCCTACTCCCCATGGCAGAAGCTGCGAGATCGATTCCGCAGTGCATGGAGGAAACGGCCTCGTCTTTGCTGCACTGCCTTACTATTCTGCTGCAGCTCCCCGGAGAGGTGATCTGCAACACGCAGTCTGCTTGGGCCATTTGAGCCAGCAGGAATTTTCTTTTGCCTTCTTCTAGATTTTTGTGTTTGTATTTCTGTTGTTTTTGATTGTGTAAATATAAAATATCTTAGAATACACAGAGTCCCAGGATCTTTCTTTTCCTGCGCAAGGTCTGTAGGGCATAAGAGAAGAGGGGGAAAAGGTTGCTTGTACTCAGCCAGCTGCCCAGGCGTGCAGTGTTGCAGGGAAAATGGCCAGAAGCCTTTTGGCCTTTGTTGGTTCCCCTGAAGCCTTTGTGCTGCCCACAGAGCGGCTGGGCAGGGGCCGGAGCTGTGGGGACCCCTGCCAGAGCAGTGCCTGGAGATGGCCACAAGCCCTGTGCCGGACAGGAAAGGCCATCCGTGTCCTCCTGCCCGTTGCTGCTGGCTGCAGTGCTGAGGGCTCCCAAGTGCCTCTGGATGGGGCTCCTCTGGAGCTGCTGTGGGGCTGCGGCGCTGCTGCCGGCAAGCTTGGCCAGGCTGGGGGAGACCCTGAGGGGCTGAGGCACTGCTAAGCCCTGAGCAATTGGCTGGCAGAGGCCATAAGGAGCCCCCTGGCAGCCGCCTCGATCCCGACAGCCGGCTGCTCTGGCGCTTCCAGGTCGGTGGCCGGTTGGAGGGACGCCCTGGAATCAGGCGTGGAACCCTGGTCCTGGCCTTTCAGGGCTGTGAGGCCAGCTGTTGTGGGGCTGGGGGGGTGCCCTCCCAGTGCTCCAGACTGGAGCCCCCCGCCCCTCAGCCTTAGGCATTGAGCTCCACTGCCTGATATTCAAGTCTTGTTCCTCTTGCTGTGGGGGAGGCCGAGCTCTGTGGCTTTAGGCCCCATGGAGCCAGAAGAGCAGCAGCTTTGAGCCCACAGGGGCCACAGAAAGGCCCTCTCGGACCACGGACCGTCCTGTCCTTCCCAGGCCAGGGACACATGAGAGTGCAGCGGGCACCTTCAGGGTGCCACGCTGGCTTTGCACTGGGCCACCTCCCTGTGCTGTGCACGGCTGGCTCTTTGCTTTGCTGCTCTCGGCCTTGTGTCGTCATACTCCTCTGGCTGCCTGCAGCCAGGGGCAGCCCTATCAGGAGGGTGAAAGGCCCCGTCTCCAACATCTCAAGAGGGAAATGGAGCTCTCCCGGCCCTCAGCCCACGCTGTAAGCAGAGCAGAGCCTTTTCCCCAGCCCCGTTGCCTTTCTGCCTGCTTCTGGTCCCTGGCCACCGTGACCCACTGCACTCGCTCTGAGTCACCTACAGCATGCCTCGTGCTTCTTGATTTGCTGACCCTGGGATGTGAGGCTCACTGAGGGAAAGGTGGCTGTCCCAATGTTGAGGGCACACGTGGCTCACTGAGCAGACTTGAGGCTTCCCCAGCAGCTTGCAGGTGCCTTATGTGTCATGTTACAGTGCTTGTGCTCCTGCCTCTTCCTGTCCCTCTTCTCACCCTCACCCAAGCTTCACCCTCTGACCTACCTTCAATAAACCCTGTTGCATCAGACACGGTGTCAAGAGCCCTCCTTCGGCTGCCGGTCCAGCGCACGTTACAACCTCCGGGCCGGGGAGCAAGGTGGGGCTGGGGGCGCTGGTCTCTCAGCCCAAGAGGGAACGGCTCTCGACAGCACCTGCCCATGGACATTCCCCGCACACAAAAAAAATCATCTCCAAGTTTAGCTAGTAAGCTAGTAAGGTATAAACCATTAATTGCCTGGAAATCTGGCACTAGTCTCTGAGTTCCATTAGGTTTCTTTATTGCTGATGTAGCAGTATTAAATTTTGACTGCCATTCTTCCAATAGTCCTGATGTCAAGGATTTTATTGATTGTTGGCTCGATTCCTTTCCTAGCTTCTAATCTTCAAGGGTATTGCTTTCTGACTACTGGCCCAACTCTTGTCTGTAGCTCAATTTTCATAGGGTCTGCTTGTTTTGATTTTCCTGGGCTATCAGATACTATCCCATACTCTTGGGTACACCTGATTCAATACTTGCTCTAACTAGTTCTTCTTGTTTGTTGGTCTGGTGTCAATTGTCAGTCCTACTGCTAAAACCGCTCCTTTGTCTTCAGGTACCTTCCATAGAAGTTTTCTTTTTCTAAACGGAACTGTTGCTTCCAAATTTTCAAGCAAATCTCTGCATAGGACAGATTTGGGTGAGTTTGGTAAAGAAAGAAACTGATGTATTCCCATTTTCTTCTTGATTTTACATCAAAGTGGTTTCAGGAAGAATGCATTTTCTGGCTGCCCTATAGTTGCTCCTATTGCTTGAAGATAGTTTTCACTTTTGGGTATCAGTGCTTGATTCAAGAGTGAAAATGTGTCTCCACTATTTCTTAAAATTTCAACTTCTTCATCATTCTTTAGCTGTATTTTAAACAGTGGCCTGCTAGGGTAAGAATTGCCAGTCTCGGTCATTTCTTATCATCTAGAGTGGCTGCAAGAGTTTGGTGTACTTTGTCGTCTAACTCTGGGCACTGGCCCTATTTCCAGTGTCCTGATTTCTTACAAGATGCACATTGATTTGCGTCCAGCTTGGTCTGTGGCTGCTTTGAACCTCCTCTGCCTCTGCTATTTTCGACCCTGCCTCTGCTTCAACCACGCCTACATCCGTCCACTCCCTGGTGCTGATCCAGAGCTGCCACCATGGCTGCAGGGAGCTCTTTTTCTTTTTCCCTCTCTTGACTTGGGTACACTTTCTACTTTTGATGTAGTGTCTAAAAGCTTGCGTCACTGCTCAGTGTTCTTCGAACACTTCTCAAACTCAGACGGGCTTGGTGCTGTGACCATTTCCCTGGGGTGTTCCAGTTTGTGTTTATTTATCTGTTATCATAGAATGGTTTGTTTTCAGGTACCCCTGGGTTCTGCCCTCCCTCAAAGCTGTCCCTCATGCCATTCCCCACTCTTTGTACCAGCTCCTTCCCTGCCTCTCAAGATAATCCAGCTCTTTATTCCTGAACCTTCCCTGTCACTTTTGCCTTGGACCAATCCCTGACTGCACCACCCCTTTGGAATTCCTCTATTGCTGGAAGCCCCACTGGCCCATGTGACCTACCCTCTCCTCCCATCTGTCCTAATTAGTCCCAAGAACCTGATGGAATCCCCTCGCTCCTCCCCTGCGGATTCCTTATTGCTCAATCGTTTGTATCCACCCCCTGAGTTGTACCCCGATAAAATCCCGTGCACAGAAGTGCTGGCGGCTCTTTGCTGCCGAATCCTTCCCTTGGAATAGGCCTTGGCCTGTGGAACCTCACAATCGAGGAGCCTCCTCCTTCTCTTTGGCCTGCTCCGTGCTGCAGTTAGTGGATCCTGAAGCACTGAGCGGTGGCTCACCAGGGTCATCCGCGGGCGGGACCCAAGCCTTGGCCGTTCCCCGCTCCCGGCGCAGCGCCGCAGTTTTCCCAAGAGCCAGCCCGGGCTCCGCTGGGCTGCGTCAACGGGGAACCCGTCCCAGTGCCTGACTGTGCTCTGGGTGAAAAACCTTGATCTGATACGGAAATGAAACTTGCCCTGTCCCAGCTCCCTGCCCTTTTCTCCGGTCCTATCACTGGTCCCAGCAGTGACGAGAGCTGCAGCAGCCCCTCTGATTCCTCTCAGGAGGACGTTGAAGACCACAATGACGCCCTTTACTCTCCTCCAGGCTGAACAAAGTGCCTTCAGCCGCATCCAGGGCTTCCCCTCCAGGCCACACTCCATCCTTGCAGTCCTCCTTTGCATTCTGGCTAATGGTTTCATATCTTTTGATATTGTACTGCCCAAAAGTGCGCCCGTCTGCTTCCAGCGCTTCTCTTGGCTGCTGCTTCAGGGTGTGGGCACCATCATCAGAGACACAGAAGAGCTTCTCCTCCCAGAGTTGTCCTTATCCTCCGCACTTCCACCTCTCTGCCTTGATGTTCACTGGGGAACTTGCCACTTTGTGGCCGCTCACTGCTGTGCTCAGCAGGGACACACTTTTGTTTGGACATGAGCTGCCAGAGCAAGACATGCAGCAACTGAAGCTGAGAAATGCAGAGGCTGGGCAGATTCCGTTTTTTCCAGAATGTGGGAAGGAGAGTGAGAAAAGCACAAGGAAATTTCAGCCTGTTAACTTTGCAATCTAATTGCCCTGGGAAACTCAGCAATGGATGGTGCTCTGGTGCTACTGCCAATGCCTTCCATGAGAAAAATTCATTTCAGGAAGGAGCAACATCATCTGACAGAGACCAAGTGTGCCAGCAGTTGCTCCAGGTGCTCCTGCCATCAGCCCCTGCAGGAAAGAGGCACAGCCCCCAAGGCATGTGGCCTTTGGCTCCTTCTGGCACAGAAAGCCCCCAGGGGCCACAGGTCTGTGGGGCAGGAGACGGGCACCAGTGCTGCCAGGGCTCGGGGGCTGGCAGGTCTGCTTGGCCGGGGACTCTGCCACACCTGCTGATGTCAGCGCTCCCCGGGCCCCAGGCCTCAGAGCAGCATTGGGGCCCGGGCCCACACGTTCCTTGTGCGTGTCACACCGGCAGCTTTAGGACGGCCACCAGCCGGGACGTGTCCCAAGGAGGCCGTGCCAGCTTCCCTGCAAGGCCCCGTGCCCTTCCCAGAACAGCTGCGTCGGCAGCCCTGGGGGCTCCTTCTGCTGCCCTGAGCCCACAGAGCATGGCAGCGTTTGCTGATGCTCTGAGCCCTTCTTAAAGACCCTGTCGGCCTTGCTTAGGCTCCTGGGGCCAGCCATTCCTTCCAAACTGGGCCCCTTTGGGTGGGCTGGGCGTGGCCCCAGGGCAGGTGGCAGTGTGTGCAAGGGCCCTCGGTGACACGGTGCCGCACACTCACTGTGACATGGAGCGGGTGTCCAAGGGCCCTTTGTGACACGGGGTGACATAGGGGCTGGAGGTGACAAGAGCACGCCACAGTGCTCAGAGCACGCGACGGGACAGGACGGGACCGAGCGGTGTCTTGAGGAGTCCCCGCACAGCGCGCTCGTTCGCGTCCCACCCGGAGCTTTTCTGAAGCCTTGTTCCTGCAGCTGAGCTCCAGGCCAGACCACAGGACTTGCTGACCCGTGGTCTCCCTGGGGCTTCTCTTCTGCAGGTGCCCTTGAGGCCATATCATAGTCCTTGTCAGGAGTCCCCTTTCCTTGTGGCAGGGGCCCTTGAGACCGAGGGCAGGACTTGCTGTCCTGTAGCCTTCCTGAGGCTTCTTACTTGAAGGTGCCTTCCAGGCACCACTGCAGCACTTGGTGAGTTGGAGCTTTTCCAAGGCAACTCTCCTGCAAATAGCCACAAATCCAGGCAGAGACATGGAGCAGAGACACCCGGCAGTGCCTGAGCTGGCCTGGGTGGAGGAGGAGGAAGAAGGCCCTGCAGCTGCCCCGGCACAGCAGACTGAAGAGGTGGTGCCGTTTCAGCCACCGCAGGAGGGTGAGTGGCAGAGCTGGGCCACAGGACTGGTGCCTGCTGCCAGCTTGAACCCCATGCCGTGCCGTGCTGTGCCATGCTATCCCTGGGGACGTGCCCACGGACAGGACGGAAGAGGGGCCGGGCAGAAACCCCGCAGTGGCCGTGCTCCATCCCCTGGGCCATCCCGGGGCTCTCTCTGCCTGGGGATGGCAGGGCTGGGCCGTGTTGTCCGGCCTCTCCCGCAGCCCCTCATCTCTGGCTGCGCTCGCTCTTTGCCAGATGCAGCCCTGGAGCGCACACAAGAGCAGGAGTCCGGCCGTGGCCGCTTCCGCAGGACAGCGCAGGTACCTGCAGCCACCCCCACCTGGGCTGGGCCTGCTGTCCCTGCTCAGCACAGCACCGTGCGTGCAGCACTGCATGCAACATCCCCGGCTTCCTGCCCTTCTCCTACAGTTTGTTTGCAACTTCCTCAAGAGAATTGAGGAGGAAGAGACCATCGCCACGGGCATGGGCGTCAGACCATACTCGCCCATCCTCCTAAGCAAGACCGGTGCTGCCCTGCTGTGTATGCTTGTAGAGGACGATTTTTACACTCCAAAGCAAGTAAGCAGCCTGTGGCCAGGCTTTGATCCTCCCAGCAATTGCTGGGCCTCCCAATCCATGCATGCTGCTTGCTGTGAGCCTTTCACGCCACATGGCAGTGGGGTGGGAAGGGAAGCACTCCTCTGGGGAAGCTGGGAACATTGCTCCCTCTGGCAGCATTCCAAGTCTCCCCGTGCCTTCTCCAGGTGCCTGCCATGGTGAGCTACATCCACCAGTGGCTCACGGCCAATGGTTCTGCTGAGCACAGGCTGGACAAGACCCTGCTGGATCTCACCCAAGCACAGCCAAATGACGCAGTCGTGACGCTCCTGCGCGTGGCCCCGTCCTGTGACAGGTATGGGGCCCACCTGCCCACAGGGCTCAGGCCTCCCCAGCCCATCACCCTGCACAGCCTGCCCCAGGTGTCGGAGCAACAGAGAGTTCCAGGGCCCTCTGGATGCTCCCTTTCCCAGCCCTGCCATGTCAGCCCCTGAGCCTGCTGCCATGCTCCCTTGCCGCCTCTCAGGGCTCTCTCCCCACAGGGCTGGGCTGTCTGGCTGCTGCTGGCAGGGGGGCAGTGGGCACAGGCAGAAATGGCAGCCGGCTCAGCTGCCCCCGCTGCTGTGTCTGAGAGCCCCCTGAGACACAGCTCTAACCCCACAGAGCTGCCGTGGCCATGTGGAAGACCATCATGGGCTCAGCCAGGACTGCGGAGCTGGCGCAGCTGATCCTCCTGGATGTGCTGGGGAGCTGGCCAGAGTACAGCACCTGCACCTCCAACGGGGACGAAACGGCTGTCTTTGCCCTGGCTGTGAGTTTCTGCAACTGGCCTTTGCAGGCCCCAAGGCTGCCTCTCCAGCAGCTCTCCATTTTCCTTCCCCCACTGCATCTCCCTGCCTCAGGCGCTGGCCTGAAACCTGGCCCAGGGGCAGCTTCAGCCCCACCAGGCCCCGTGCTCCCCCTGCCATGGTCTCTCCTGGCCTCTCCCTGCCACGCTCGCGCCCTGCCACACACACACGCCTCGGCACTGAGCGCTGTCTCATGGGGCTTTGTCCTTTGCAGGCAACGGTGGTGATGTGGAAGATCCTCCAGGTGCCCTGTCTCCCACGGATCTTGAAGGTGCATTTCCCCCGCCTACTTGTGCATCTGCTATTCCAAGTGTTCTTCAGCACTCTGGATATGCCAGAGGAGGTCGACACCTTCTGGAAGGGATGCCAGGAAGAGCACGGCCTTGCCACCAGCCCCAACAGGTGCTCCATCCCACTCCTCCTGTCCCTGCCACGTGGCCTGCCAAGGAGCCAGTGCTGCCAGTGTGACCTGGGCTTTGCTGTGCACACAGGTTTGCTGTGCGCACCCTCAAGTCCCTGCTCTGCCTTCTCCGCTGCGAGGATGTGGTGGTGGCAATGGAGCGCAGGTGTGCCTGGGACACGCTGCTCTCTCTTGACACTCACCACTTTGCCGTGGCTCTGCTTGCCAGGTGAGACCCCCTTCTCCCCACTGCCTCTGACAATGCTGCTCTGTGCCCAGGTGCCCCACAAAGTGTCCGTGGTGGCCATGGCTCAGAGGGCCTTGTCACTGAGGGATGGCCAAGCAGACTGGAAAAGCCTGGCAGAGGAGGGTGCCCATGAGCAACCAACTCCCAAATGGCCCATGTCCCCTTGCTGGAAGGGTGCTGGGGAAAGAGGAGAACTGGGTGAGTCACGCCTGGGAGAGGTTTGCCCCACTGCATCAGGGTCTTGTTTCCTTTTTCCCCTCTTCAGAGAAATCCGCCGCTTAGCCATCCACTTCTGTTCCGCGGTTGCATTCTACCTGCTCGCCCTGCTCGGCAAAGAGATGCCATACTGGGATTTCCCTGCCCTGGCATTCCTTGTGGAGGTGAGCCTCAAGGCCAGCGCTGCCTGGCTGAGCGGCCTCCCAGCCCTCTGGCCTCTGGCAGCCACAGCTGCCAGGACAGTGCCCGTGCCCTGTGCTGCTGCCTGGGCCCGGCCCTGTGCGCTGCTGGGCTCCTGCCGGCCGGCCGGCTCCCCTGTCACTGCCCTGTGCCTTTCAGGTCCTCGAGTGCCTGGACTTGAGGGAATGCAGTGACAGTGTTCTGGAGATCCTGGCACAGAACCTGCAGAGCGAGCACATGGCCAGGCGTTACTTGGCACTCCGAGGCCTCGTAGTGCTGGGCAAGAATCCCTTGATGGTGAGAAGGGGGCACTGGCTGAAGCCGTGCAGGCAGCAGCGTGGGGCTGGGCAACGCAGTCGCTTGGCCTTGCCTGGGCTTCGGCCGCTGGGGCAGCTCTTCCCATCTCTCCTGCTTCCCACTTCAGCTGCCCCAGTGCTTCGGGACAGGCCTTTGGCCTCTGGGCCCTGCGGCAGCAGGGCGGCCTTTCACAAAGTTGTGTTCCGCACAGGCTGAAAAAATGTGGAGCCTGACTGAAAGTCTAATGGAGCTCCTGGAGGAAAATGACAGCGACATGATCAGGATGAGCATTCTTCTACTCAGATATTTGCTCCTGGATAATGGTGCTCCAATAGCCACCCCCATCGCCCTGCAGCTGGCTGAGGCGCTCCTGCCACTCTTTGACAGCGTAAGGCTCTGTGCCCACCGCCACAGCCACTGGCTGCTGCCCGGACCTTGGGTGCCCTGTGCAGATGCACGCCTGTGTCCTGGGGGGCCTGAAGCAGCTGATGCTCAGGTCTTTTGCCCTTTCCTTTCATCCAGGATGATATCCAGGTGCAGCTGAGCTCCATGGCTCTCTTTCAAGAGATGCTGGACTTATTAACAGAAGAGGCAAGAAAGGCCCTCAAGTCCCACGTGCGCCAGAGCCTGCTCCCTCTCTACTTCCACTGCCATGACGAGAATCAGACTGTTGCTGAGGTGAGCACTTGTGGCCAGCTGCTGTGCCCCTGGCAGGGGCTTGGGCTGCCGCCTGCCCTGGCACCTTGTGGGCTGCAGCCTCCTCCAGCCTGTGCCACTGGGATGCTCCTGTGCCCTGGACTGTGGGGCCATCTGTGCACGTCTGTCCCTCTCCAGGCCTCCCGGGAAACGCTGCATTCCTCAGCCAGATTCCTGAAGAGGAGGGATATAGAACAAATGCTGCACGTGGATCAGAGCTTTGGGGAGTGCCTGGTAAGTACAGCAGAGATCGCCCAGCCTCAGCATGGCGAAGGTCCCTGAGGGCGGTGCTCAGTGTGCGGGGCTAACAGCTGTGCCCGCTGCTGCAGCCAGAGGCCGCGCGGGCTCTTCTCCAGGCTCCCGTGGGCCTAAGTCGGGTGCCCATGGAGCCCCGGCCCGGCGGGGCTGCGGGGCGGCACCACGGCTCCCCGGGCAGCAGCCGGCCCTCTGCCCCCTGCCCTCGGGAGCCCCTGGCCAGCGGCTGCTGGCCGCGCCTCAGGGCTGTGCGGGCAGGCGAGGCCGGCGATGGGCGCAGGCAGCGCCCGGCCCAGGAGCTGAGCCCGCGCCAACCCTTCCCTCCTGCCGCTCTCTGCAGCTGGCAGAGGACAGGAGCCGAGCGGCCGAGCACCTGCGCCGGGCACTGCACTACCTGCAGAGCCCACAGGAGTCCCTGCGAGAGGCGGCCGTCAGGTTCATGGGTGAGTCCCGAGCCCGGGCTCCTCCCCGGCCCGCCTGCTCGGCAGCTCGGCCCCGGCCCCGCCTGCTGCCCCGGCAGCGCCGGCCCGGCCCTGGAGCCCCGCCTGGCCTGGGCGTTGCTGCCGCCCTGTGGCAGCCGAGCCCTGGGGCGGCAGCGTGCGGCAAGGGCCCGGGCTGAGCTCTGCCTGGCCGGCAGCCCGTGTGGCCACAGCGCCGGCAGCGCCGCTGGCAGGGAGCTGTGCCGCTGGGGCCGTGACAGGCTCTGTGTTCACAGGCATGGCCGGGCGGCACTTGAGGGGGCAGCAGCAAGAGCTGCGGCTGATCTGCACTGGTGAGTGAGTGAGGGCAGCGGGCTGACCGCGGGGGCTGGAGGGGGCAGCTGCAAGCCCTGCCCCGGCTGCGGAGGGACATGCACCCATGGGCAGAGCACACAGACATATCAGGGCTACGTGTGCCATTCGTGGCCAGCAACTTCGGGCTGATCCCCTGGCTCCCTGCTCCCTGCGGGCCATGGCCAGAGACGACCGGGATGGCCCTGGCAGGGGGCTCTCCTCGGCTCCCTACATATGCGGGATGTGACCTTGCCTCTGTTCCTCTTTCTTGCAGCCCTTGAAGGAATGGCATATGACAGCAGCCCTGCAATCAGAGATGCTGCAGTAGAATTTTGTTTAGTTCTCCGGGCTCTTGAGAGAGCTCCCTACTCCCCATGGCAGAAGCTGCGAGATCGATTCCGCAGTGCATGGAGGAAACGGCCTCGTCTTTGCTGCACTGCCTTACTATTCTGCTGCAGCTCCCCGGAGAGGTGATCTGCAACACGCAGTCTGCTTGGGCCATTTGAGCCAGCAGGAATTTTCTTTTGCCTTCTTCTAGATTTTTGTGTTTGTATTTCTGTTGTTTTTGATTGTGTAAATATAAAATATCTTAGAATACACAGAGTCCCAGGATCTTTCTTTTCCTGCGCAAGGTCTGTAGGGCATAAGAGAAGAGGGGGAAAAGGTTGCTTGTACTCAGCCAGCTGCCCAGGCGTGCAGTGTTGCAGGGAAAATGGCCAGAAGCCTTTTGGCCTTTGTTGGTTCCCCTGAAGCCTTTGTGCTGCCCACAGAGCGGCTGGGCAGGGGCCGGAGCTGTGGGGACCCCTGCCAGAGCGGTGCCTGGAGATGGCCACAAGCCCTGTGCCGGACAGGAAAGGCCATCCGTGTCCTCCTGCCCGTTGCTGCTGGCTGCAGTGCTGAGGGCTCCCAAGTGCCTCTGGATGGGGCTCCTCTGGAGCTGCTGTGGGGCTGCGGCGCTGCTGCCGGCAAGCTTGGCCAGGCTGGGGGAGACCCTGAGGGGCTGAGGCACTGCTAAGCCCTGAGCAATTGGCTGGCAGAGGCCATAAGGAGCCCCCTGGCAGCCGCCTCGATCCCGACAGCCGGCTGCTCTGGCGCTTCCAGGTCGGTGGCCGGTTGGAGGGACGCCCTGGAATCAGGCGTGGAACCCTGGTCCTGGCCTTTCAGGGCTGTGAGGCCAGCTGTTGTGGGGCTGGGGGGGTGCCCTCCCAGTGCTCCAGACTGGAGCCCCCCGCCCCTCAGCCTTAGGCATTGAGCTCCACTGCCTGATATTCAAGTCTTGTTCCTCTTGCTGTGGGGGAGGCCGAGCTCTGTGGCTTTAGGCCCCATGGAGCCAGAAGAGCAGCAGCTTTGAGCCCACAGGGGCCACAGAAAGGCCCTCTCGGACCACGGACCGTCCTGTCCTTCCCAGGCCAGGGACACATGAGAGTGCAGCGGGCACCTTCAGGGTGCCACGCTGGCTTTGCACTGGGCCACCTCCCTGTGCTGTGCACGGCTGGCTCTTTGCTTTGCTGCTCTCGGCCTTGTGTCGTCATACTCCTCTGGCTGCCTGCAGCCAGGGGCAGCCCTATCAGGAGGGTGAAAGGCCCCGTCTCCAACATCTCAAGAGGGAAATGGAGCTCTCCCGGCCCTCAGCCCACGCTGTAAGCAGAGCAGAGCCTTTTCCCCAGCCCCGTTGCCTTTCTGCCTGCTTCTGGTCCCTGGCCACCGTGACCCACTGCACTCGCTCTGAGTCACCTACAGCATGCCTCGTGCCTCTTGATTTGCTGACCCTGGGATGTGAGGCTCACTGAGGGAAAGGTGGCTGTCCCAATGTTGAGGGCACACGTGGCTCACTGAGCAGACTTGAGGCTTCCCCAGCAGCTTGCAGGTGCCTTATGTGTCATGTTACAGTGCTTGTGCTCCTGCCTCTTCCTGTCCCTCTTCTCACCCTCACCCAAGCTTCACCCTCTGACCTACCTTCAATAAACCCTGTTGCATCAGACACGGTGTCAAGAGCCCTCCTTCGGCTGCCGGTCCAGCGCACGTTACAACCTCCGGGCCGGGGAGCAAGGTGGGGCTGGGGGCGCTGGTCTCTCAGCCCAAGAGGGAACGGCTCTCGACAGCACCTGCCCATGGACATTCCCCGCACACAAAAAAAATCATCTCCAAGTTTAGCTAGTAAGCTAGTAAGGTATAAACCATTAATTGCCTGGAAATCTGGCACTAGTCTCTGAGTTCCATTAGGTTTCTTTATTGCTGATGTAGCAGTATTAAATTTTGACTGCCATTCTTCCAATAGTCCTGATGTCAAGGATTTTATTGATTGTTGGCTCGATTCCTTTCCTAGCTTCTAATCTTCAAGGGTATTGCTTTCTGACTACTGGCCCAACTCTTGTCTGTAGCTCAATTTTCATAGGGTCTGCTTGTTTTGATTTTCCTGGGCTATCAGATACTATCCCATACTCTTGGGTACACCTGATTCAATACTTGCTCTAACTAGTTCTTCTTGTTTGTTGGTCTGGTGTCAATTGTCAGTCCTACTGCTAAAACCGCTCCTTTGTCTTCAGGTACCTTCCATAGAAGTTTTCTTTTTCTAAACGGAACTGTTGCTTCCAAATTTTCAAGCAAATCTCTGCATAGGACAGATTTGGGTGAGTTTGGTAAAGAAAGAAACTGATGTATTCCCATTTTCTTCTTGATTTTACATCAAAGTGGTTTCAGGAAGAATGCATTTTCTGGCTGCCCTATAGTTGCTCCTATTGCTTGAAGATAGTTTTCACTTTTGGGTATCAGTGCTTGATTCAAGAGTGAAAATGTGTCTCCACTATTTCTTAAAATTTCAACTTCTTCATCATTCTTTAGCTGTATTTTAAACAGTGGCCTGCTAGGGTAAGAATTGCCAGTCTCGGTCATTTCTTATCATCTAGAGTGGCTGCAAGAGTTTGGTGTACTTTGTCGTCTAACTCTGGGCACTGGCCCTATTTCCAGTGTCCTGATTTCTTACAAGATGCACATTGATTTGCGTCCAGCTTGGTCTGTGGCTGCTTTGAACCTCCTCTGCCTCTGCTATTTTCGACCCTGCCTCTGCTTCAACCACGCCTACATCCGTCCACTCCCTGGTGCTGATCCAGAGCTGCCACCATGGCTGCAGGGAGCTCTTTTTCTTTTTCCCTCTCTTGACTTGGGTACACTTTCTACTTTTGATGTAGTGTCTAAAAGCTTGCGTCACTGCTCAGTGTTCTTCGAACACTTCTCAAACTCAGACGGGCTTGGTGCTGTGACCATTTCCCTGGGGTGTTCCAGTTTGTGTTTATTTATCTGTTATCATAGAATGGTTTGTTTTCAGGTACCCCTGGGTTCTGCCCTCCCTCAAAGCTGTCCCTCATGCCATTCCCCACTCTTTGTACCAGCTCCTTCCCTGCCTCTCAAGATAATCCAGCTCTTTATTCCTGAACCTTCCCTGTCACTTTTGCCTTGGACCAATCCCTGACTGCACCACCCCTTTGGAATTCCTCTATTGCTGGAAGCCCCACTGGCCCATGTGACCTACCCTCTCCTCCCATCTGTCCTAATTAGTCCCAAGAACCTGATGGAATCCCCTCGCTCCTCCCCTGCGGATTCCTTATTGCTCAATCGTTTGTATCCACCCCCTGAGTTGTACCCCGATAAAATCCCGTGCACAGAAGTGCTGGCGGCTCTTTGCTGCCGAATCCTTCCCTTGGAATAGGCCTTGGCCTGTGGAACCTCACAATCGAGGAGCCTCCTCCTTCTCTTTGGCCTGCTCCGTGCTGCAGTTAGTGGATCCTGAAGCACTGAGCGGTGGCTCACCAGGGTCAGCCGCGGGCGGGACCCAAGCCTTGGCCGTTCCCCGCTCCCGGCGCAGCGCCGCAGTTTTCCCAAGAGCCAGCCCGGGCTCCGCTGGGCTGCGTCAACGGGGAACCCGTCCCAGTGCCTGACTGTGCTCTGGGTGAAAAACCTTGATCTGATACGGAAATGAAACTTGCCCTGTCCCAGCTCCCTGCCCTTTTCTCCGGTCCTATCACTGGTCCCAGCAGTGACGAGAGCTGCAGCAGCCCCTCTGATTCCTCTCAGGAGGACGTTGAAGACCACAATGACGCCCTTTACTCTCCTCCAGGCTGAACAAAGTGCCTTCAGCCGCATCCAGGGCTTCCCCTCCAGGCCACACTCCATCCTTGCAGTCCTCCTTTGCATTCTGGCTAATGGTTTCATATCTTTTGATATTGTACTGCCCAAAAGTGCGCCCGTCTGCTTCCAGCGCTTCTCTTGGCTGCTGCTTCAGGGTGTGGGCACCATCATCAGAGACACAGAAGAGCTTCTCCTCCCAGAGTTGTCCTTATCCTCCGCACTTCCACCTCTCTGCCTTGATGTTCACTGGGGAACTTGCCACTTTGTGGCCGCTCATTGCTGTGCTCAGCAGGGACACACTTTTGTTTGGACATGAGCTGCCAGAGCAAGACATGCAGCAACTGAAGCTGAGAAATGCAGAGGCTGGGCAGATTCCGTTTTTTCCAGAATGTGGGAAGGAGAGTGAGAAAAGCACAAGGAAATTTCAGCCTGTTAACTTTGCAATCTAATTGCCCTGGGAAACTCAGCAATGGATGGTGCTCTGGTGCTACTGCCAATGCCTTCCATGAGAAAAATTCATTTCAGGAAGGAGCAACATCATCTGACAGAGACCAAGTGTGCCAGCAGTTGCTCCAGGTGCTCCTGCCATCAGCCCCTGCAGGAAAGAGGCACAGCCCCCAAGGCACGTGGCCTTTGGCTCCTTCTGGCACAGAAAGCCCCCAGGGGCCACAGGTCTGTGGGGCAGGAGACGGGCACCAGTGCTGCCAGGGCTCGGGGGCTGGCAGGTCTGCTTGGCCGGGGACTCTGCCACACCTGCTGATGTCAGCGCTCCCCGGGCCCCAGGCCTCAGAGCAGCATTGGGGCCCGGGCCCACACGTTCCTTGTGCGTGTCACACCGGCAGCTTTAGGACGGCCACCAGCCGGGACGTGTCCCAAGGAGGCCGTGCCAGCTTCCCTGCAAGGCCCCGTGCCCTTCCCAGAACGGCTGCGTCGGCAGCCCTGGGGGCTCCTTCTGCTGCCCTGAGCCCACAGAGCATGGCAGCGTTTGCTGATGCTCTGAGCCCTTCTTAAAGACCCTGTCGGCCTTGCTTAGGCTCCTGGGGCCAGCCATTCCTTCCAAACTGGGCCCCTTTGGGTGGGCTGGGCGTGGCCCCAGGGCAGGTGGCAGTGTGTGCAAGGGCCCTCGGTGACACGGTGCCGCACACTCACTGTGACATGGAGCGGGTGTCCAAGGGCCCTTTGTGACACGGGGTGACATAGGGGCTGGAGGTGACAAGAGCACGCCACAGTGCTCAGAGCACGCGACGGGACAGGACGGGACCGAGTGGTGTCTTGAGGAGTCCCCGCACAGCGCGCTCGTTCGCGTCCCACCCGGAGCTTTTCTGAAGCCTTGTTCCTGCAGCTGAGCTCCAGGCCAGACCACAGGACTTGCTGACCCGTGGTCTCCCTGGGGCTTCTCTTCTGCAGGTGCCCTTGAGGCCATATCATAGTCCTTGTCAGGAGTCCCCTGTCCTTGTGGCAGGGGCCCTTGAGACCGAGGGCAGGACTTGCTGTCCTGTAGCCTTCCTGAGGCTTCTTACTTGAAGGTGCCTTCCAGGCACCACTGCAGCACTTGGTGAGTTGGAGCTTTTCCAAGGCAACTCTCCTGCAAATAGCCACAAATCCAGGCAGAGACATGGAGCAGAGACACCCGGCAGTGCCTGAGCTGGCCTGGGTGGAGGAGGAGGAAGAAGGCCCTGCAGCTGCCCCGGCACAGCAGACTGAAGAGGTGGTGCCGTTTCAGCCACCGCAGGAGGGTGAGTGGCAGAGCTGGGCCACAGGACTGGTGCCTGCTGCCAGCTTGAACCCCATGCCGTGCCGTGATGTGCCATGCTATCCCTGGGGACGTGCCCACGGACAGGACGGAAGAGGGGCCGGGCAGAAACCCCGCAGTGGCCGTGCTCCATCCCCTGGGCCATCCCGGGGCTCTCTCTGCCTGGGGATGGCAGGGCTGGGCCGTGTTGTCCGGCCTCTCCCGCAGCCCCTCATCTCTGGCTGCGCTCGCTCTTTGCCAGATGCAGCCCTGGAGCGCACACAAGAGCAGGAGTCCAGCCGTGGCCGCTTCCGCAGGACAGCGCAGGTACCTGCAGCCACCCCCACCTGGGCTGGGCCTGCTGTCCCTGCTCAGCACAGCACCGTGCGTGCAGCACTGCATGCAACATCCCCGGCTTCCTGCCCTTCTCCTACAGTTTGTTTGCAACTTCCTCAAGAGAATTGAGGAGGAAGAGACCATCGCCACGGGCATGGGCGTCAGACCATACTCGCCCATCCTCCTAAGCAAGACCGGTGCTGCCCTGCTGTGTATGCTTGTAGAGGACGATTTTTACACTCCAAAGCAAGTAAGCAGCCTGTGGCCAGGCTTTGATCCTCCCAGCAATTGCTTGGCCTCCCAATCCATGCATGCTGCTTGCTGTGAGCCTTTCACGCCACATGGCAGTGGGGTGGGAAGGGAAGCACTCCTCTGGGGAAGCTGGGAACATTGCTCCCTCTGGCAGCATTCCAAGTCTCCCCGTGCCTTCTCCAGGTGCCTGCCATGGTGAGCTACATCCACCAGTGGCTCACGGCCAATGGTTCTGCTGAGCACAGGCTGGACAAGACCCTGCTGGATCTCACCCAAGCACAGCCAAATGACGCAGTCGTGACGCTCCTGCGCGTGGCCCCGTCCTGTGACAGGTATGGGGCCCACCTGCCCACAGGGCTCAGGCCTCCCCAGCCCATCACCCTGCACAGCCTGCCCCAGGTGTCGGAGCAACAGAGAGTTCCAGGGCCCTCTGGATGCTCCCTTTCCCAGCCCTGCCATGTCAGCCCCTGAGCCTGCTGCCATGCTCCCTTGCCGCCTCTCAGGGCTCTCTCCCCACAGGGCTGGGCTGTCTGGCTGCTGCTGGCAGGGGGGCAGTGGGCACAGGCAGAAATGGCAGCCGGCTCAGCTGCCCCCGCTGCTGTGTCTGAGAGCCCCCTGAGACACAGCTCTAACCCCACAGAGCTGCCGTGGCCATGTGGAAGACCATCATGGGCTCAGCCAGGACTGCGGAGCTGGCGCAGCTGATCCTCCTGGATGTGCTGGGGAGCTGGCCAGAGTACAGCACCTGCACCTCCAACGGGGACGAAACGGCTGTCTTTGCCCTGGCTGTGAGTTTCTGCAACTGGCCTTTGCAGGCCCCAAGGCTGCCTCTCCAGCAGCTCTCCATTTTCCTTCCCCCACTGCATCTCCCTGCCTCAGGCGCTGGCCTGAAACCTGGCCCAGGGGCAGCTTCAGGCCCACCAGGCCCCGTGCTCCCCCTGCCATGGTCTCTCCTGGCCTCTCCCTGCCACGCTCGCGCCCTGCCACACACACACGCCTCGGCACTGAGCGCTGTCTCATGGGGCTTTGTCCTTTGCAGGCAACGGTGGTGATGTGGAAGATCCTCCAGGTGCCCTGTCTCCCACGGATCTTGAAGGTGCATTTCCCCCGCCTACTTGTGCATCTGCTATTCCAAGTGTTCTTCAGCACTCTGGATATGCCAGAGGAGGTCGACACCTTCTGGAAGGGATGCCAGGAAGAGCACGGCCTTGCCACCAGCCCCAACAGGTGCTCCATCCCACTCCTCCTGTCCCTGCCACGTGGCCTGCCAAGGAGCCAGTGCTGCCAGTGTGACCTGGGCTTTGCTGTGCACACAGGTTTGCTGTGCGCACCCTCAAGTCCCTGCTCTGCCTTCTCCGCTGCGAGGATGTGGTGGTGGCAATGGAGCGCAGGTGTGCCTGGGACACGCTGCTCTCTCTTGACACTCACCACTTTGCCGTGGCTCTGCTTGCCAGGTGAGACCCCCTTCTCCCCACTGCCTCTGACAATGCTGCTCTGTGCCCAGGTGCCCCACAAAGTGTCCGTGGTGGCCATGGCTCAGAGGGCCTTGTCACTGAGGGATGGCCAAGCAGACTGGAAAAGCCTGGCAGAGGAGGGTGCCCATGAGCAACCAACTCCCAAATGGCCCATGTCCCCTTGCTGGAAGGGTGCTGGGGAAAGAGGAGAACTGGGTGAGTCACGCCTGGGAGAGGTTTGCCCCACTGCATCAGGGTCTTGTTTCCTTTTTCCCCTCTTCAGAGAAATCCGCCGCTTAGCCATCCACTTCTGTTCCGCGGTTGCATTCTACCTGCTCGCCCTGCTCGGCAAAGAGATGCCATACTGGGATTTCCCTGCCCTGGCATTCCTTGTGGAGGTGAGCCTCAAGGCCAGCGCTGCCTGGCTGAGCGGCCTCCCAGCCCTCTGGCCTCTGGCAGCCACAGCTGCCAGGACAGTGCCCGTGCCCTGTGCTGCTGCCTGGGCCCGGCCCTGTGCGCTGCTGGGCTCCTGCCGGCCGGCCGGCTCCCCTGTCACTGCCCTGTGCCTTTCAGGTCCTCGAGTGCCTGGACTTGAGGGAATGCAGTGACAGTGTTCTGGAGATCCTGGCACAGAACCTGCAGAGCGAGCACATGGCCAGGCGTTACTTGGCACTCCGAGGCCTCGTAGTGCTGGGCAAGAATCCCTTGATGGTGAGAAGGGGGCACTGGCTGAAGCCGTGCAGGCAGCAGCGTGGGGCTGGGCAACGCAGTCGCTTGGCCTTGCCTGGGCTTCGGCCGCTGGGGCAGCTCTTCCCATCTCTCCTGCTTCCCACTTCAGCTGCCCCAGTGCTTTGGGACAGGCCTTTGGCCTCTGGGCCCTGCGGCAGCAGGGCGGCCTTTCACAAAGTTGTGTTCCGCACAGGCTGAAAAAATGCGGAGCCTGACTGAAAGTCTAATGGAGCTCCTGGAGGAAAATGACAGCAACATGATCAGGATGAGCATTCTTCTACTCAGATATTTGCTCCTGGATAATGGTGCTCCAATAGCCACCCCCATCGCCCTGCAGCTGGCTGAGGCGCTCCTGCCACTCTTTGACAGCGTAAGGCTCTGTGCCCACCGCCACAGCCACTGGCTGCTGCCCGGACCTTGGGTGCCCTGTGCAGATGCACGCCTGTGCCCTGGGGGGCCTGAAGCAGCTGATGCTCAGGTCTTTTGCCCTTTCCTTTCATCCAGGATGATATCCAGGTGCAGCTGAGCTCCATGGCTCTCTTTCAAGAGATGCTGGACTTATTAACAGAAGAGGCAAGAAAGGCCCTCAAGTCCCACGTGCGCCAGAGCCTGCTCCCTCTCTACTTCCACTGCCATGACGAGAATCAGACTGTTGCTGAGGTGAGCACTTGTGGCCAGCTGCTGTGCCCCTGGCAGGGGCTTGGGCTGCCGCCTGCCCTGGCACCTTGTGGGCTGCAGCCTCCTCCAGCCTGTGCCACTGGGATGCTCCTGTGCCCTGGACTGTGGGGCCATCTGTGCACGTCTGTCCCTCTCCAGGCCTCCCGGGAAACGCTGCATTCCTCAGCCAGATTCCTGAAGAGGAGGGATATAGAACAAATGCTGCACGTGGATCAGAGCTTTGGGGAGTGCCTGGTAAGTACAGCAGAGATCGCCCAGCCTCAGCATGGCGAAGGTCCCTGAGGGCGGTGCTCAGTGTGCGGGGCTAACAGCTGTGCCCGCTGCTGCAGCCAGAGGCCGCGCGGGCTCTTCTCCAGGCTCCCGTGGGCCTGAGTCGGGTGCCCATGGAGCCCCGGCCCGGCGGGGCTGCGGGGCGGCACCACGGCTCCCCGGGCAGCAGCCGGCCCTCTGCCCCCTGCCCTCGGGAGCCCCTGGCCAGCGGCTGCTGGCCGCGCCTCAGGGCTGTGCGGGCAGGCGAGGCCGGCGATGGGCGCAGGCAGCGCCCGGCCCAGGAGCTGAGCCCGCGCCAACCCTTCCCTCCTGCCGCTCTCTGCAGCTGGCAGAGGACAGGAGCCGAGCGGCCGAGCACCTGCGCCGGGCACTGCACTACCTGCAGAGCCCACAGGAGTCCCTGCGAGAGGCGGCCGTCAGGTTCATGGGTGAGTCCCGAGCCCGGGCTCCTCCCCGGCCCGCCTGCTCGGCAGCTCGGCCCCGGCCCCGCCTGCTGCCCCGGCAGCGCCGGCCCGGCCCTGGAGCCCCGCCTGGCCTGGGCGTTGCTGCCGCCCTGTGGCAGCCGAGCCCTGGGGCGGCAGCGTGCGGCAAGGGCCCGGGCTGAGCTCTGCCTGGCCGGCAGCCCGTGTGGCCACAGCGCCGGCAGCGCCGCTGGCAGGGAGCTGTGCCGCTGGGGCCGTGACAGGCTCTGTGTTCACAGGCATGGCCGGGCGGCACTTGAGGGGGCAGCAGCAAGAGCTGCGGCTGATCTGCACTGGTGAGTGAGTGAGGGCAGCGGGCTGACCGCGGGGGCTGGAGGGGGCAGCTGCAAGCCCTGCCCCGGCTGCGGAGGGACATGCACCCGTGGGCAGAGCACACAGACATATCAGGGCTACGTGTGCCATTCGTGGCCAGCAACTTCGGGCTGATCCCCTGGCTCCCTGCTCCCTGCGGGCCATGGCCAGAGACGACCGGGATGGCCCTGGCAGGGGGCTCTCCTCGGCTCCCTGCATATGCGGGATGTGACCTTGCCTCTGTTCCTCTTTCTTGCAGCCCTTGAAGGAATGGCATATGACAGCAGCCCTGCAATCAGAGATGCTGCAGTAGAATTTTGTTTAGTTCTCCAGGCTCTTGAGAGAGCCCCCTACTCCCCATGGCAGAAGCTGCGAGATCGATTCCGCAGTGCATGGAGGAAACGGCCTCGTCTTTGCTGCACTGCCTTACTATTCTGCTGCAGCTCCCCGGAGAGGTGATCTGCAACACGCAGTCTGCTTGGGCCATTTGAGCCAGCAGGAATTTGCTTTTGGCTTCTTCTAGATTTTTGTGTTTGTATTTCTGTTGTTTTTGATTGTGTAAATATAAAATATCTTACAATACACAGAGTCCCAGGATCTTTCTTTTCCTGCGCAAGGTCTGTAGGGCATAAGAGAAGAGGGGGAAAAGGTTGCTTGTACTCAGCCAGCTGCCCAGGCGTGCAGTGTTGCAGGGAAAATGGCCAGAAGCCTTTTGGCCTTTGTTGGTTCCCCTGAAGCCTTTGTGCTGCCCACAGAGCGGCTGGGCAGGGGCCGGAGCTGTGGGGACCCCTGCCAGAGCGGTGCCTGGAGATGGCCACAAGCCGGGTGCCGGACAGGAAAGGCCATCCGTGTCCTCCTGCCCGTTGCTGCTGGCTGCAGTGCTGAGGGCTCCCAAGTGCCTCTGGATGGGGCTCCTCTGGAGCTGCTGTGGGGCTGCGGCGCTGCTGCCGGCAAGCTTGGCCAGGCTGGGGGAGACCCTGAGAGGCTGAGGCACTGCTAAGCCCTGAGCAATTGGCTGGCAGAGGCCATAAGGAGCCCCCTGGCAGCCGCCTCGATCCCGACAGCCGGCTGCTCTGGCGCTTCCAGGTCGGTGGCCGGTTGGAGGGACGCCCTGGAATCAGGCGTGGAACCCTGGTCCTGGCCTTTCAGGGCTGTGAGGCCAGCTGTTGTGGGGCTGGGGGGGTGCCCTCCCAGTGCTCCAGACTGGAGCCCCCCGCCCCTCAGCCTTAGGCATTGAGCTCCACTGCCTGATATTCAAGTCTTGTTCCTCTTGCTGTGGGGGAGGCCGAGCTCTGTGGCTTTAGGCCCCATGGAGCCAGAAGAGCAGCAGCTTTGAGCCCACAGGGGCCACAGAAAGGCCCTCTCGGACCACGGACCGTCCTGTCCTTCCCAGGCCAGGGACACATGAGAGTGCAGCGGGCACCTTCAGGGTGCCACGCTGGCTTTGCACTGGGCCACCTCCCTGTGCTGTGCACGGCTGGCTCTTTGCTTTGCTGCTCTCGGCCTTGTGTCGTCATACTCCTCTGGCTGCCTGCAGCCAGGGGCAGCCCTATCAGGAGGGTGAAAGGCCCCGTCTCCAACATCTCAAGAGGGAAATGGAGCTCTCCCGGCCCTCAGCCCACGCTGTAAGCAGAGCAGAGCCTTTTCCCCAGCCCCGTTGCCTTTCTGCCTGCTTCTGGTCCCTGGCCACCGTGACCCACTGCACTCGCTCTGAGTCACCTACAGCATGCCTCGTGCCTCTTGATTTGCTGACCCTGGGATGTGAGGCTCACTGAGGGAAAGGTGGCTGTCCCAATGTTGAGGGCACACGTGGCTCACTGAGCAGACTTGAGGCTTCCCCAGCAGCTTGCAGGTGCCTTATGTGTCATGTTACAGTGCTTGTGCTCCTGCCTCTTCCTGTCCCTCTTCTCACCCTCACCCAAGCTTCACCCTCTGACCTACCTTCAATAAACCCTGTTGCATCAGACACGGTGTCAAGAGCCCTCCTTCGGCTGCCGGTCCAGCGCACGTTACAACCTCCGGGCCGGGGAGCAAGGTGGGGCTGGGGGCGCTGGTCTCTCAGCCCAAGAGGGAACGGCTCTCGACAGCACCTGCCCATGGACATTCCCCGCACACAAAAAAAATCATCTCCAAGTTTAGCTAGTAAGCTAGTAAGGTATAAACCATTAATTGCCTGGAAATCTGGCACTAGTCTCTGAGTTCCATTAGGTTTCTTTATTGCTGATGTAGCAGTATTAAATTTTGACTGCCATTCTTCCAATAGTCCTGATGTCAAGGATTTTATTGATTGTTGGCTCGATTCCTTTCCTAGCTTCTAATCTTCAAGGGTATTGCTTTCTGACTACTGGCCCAACTCTTGTCTGTAGCTCAATTTTCATAGGGTCTGCTTGTTTTGATTTTCCTGGGCTATCAGATACTATCCCATACTCTTGGGTACACCTGATTCAATACTTGCTCTAACTAGTTCTTCTTGTTTGTTGGTCTGGTGTCAATTGTCAGTCCTACTGCTAAAACCGCTCCTTTGTCTTCAGGTACCTTCCATAGAAGTTTTCTTTTTCTAAACGGAACTGTTGCTTCCAAATTTTCAAGCAAATCTCTGCATAGGACAGATTTGGGTGAGTTTGGTAAAGAAAGAAACTGATGTATTCCCATTTTCTTCTTGATTTTACATCAAAGTGGTTTCAGGAAGAATGCATTTTCTGGCTGCCCTATAGTTGCTCCTATTGCTTGAAGATAGTTTTCACTTTTGGGTATCAGTGCTTGATTCAAGAGTGAAAATGTGTCTCCACTATTTCTTAAAATTTCAACTTCTTCATCATTCTTTAGCTGTATTTTAAACAGTGGCCTGCTAGGGTAAGAATTGCCAGTCTCGGTCATTTCTTATCATCTAGAGTGGCTGCAAGAGTTTGGTGTACTTTGTCGTCTAACTCTGGGCACTGGCCCTATTTCCAGTGTCCTGATTTCTTACAAGATGCACATTGATTTGCGTCCAGCTTGGTCTGTGGCTGCTTTGAACCTCCTCTGCCTCTGCTATTTTCGACCCTGCCTCTGCTTCAACCACGCCTACATCCGTCCACTCCCTGGTGCTGATCCAGAGCTGCCACCATGGCTGCAGGGAGCTCTTTTTCTTTTTCCCTCTCTTGACTTGGGTACACTTTCTACTTTTGATGTAGTGTCTAAAAGCTTGCGTCACTGCTCAGTGTTCTTCGAACACTTCTCAAACTCAGACGGGCTTGGTGCTGTGACCATTTCCCTGGGGTGTTCCAGTTTGTGTTTATTTATCTGTTATCATAGAATGGTTTGTTTTCAGGTACCCCTGGGTTCTGCCCTCCCTCAAAGCTGTCCCTCATGCCATTCCCCACTCTTTGTACCAGCTCCTTCCCTGCCTCTCAAGATAATCCAGCTCTTTATTCCTGAACCTTCCCTGTCACTTTTGCCTTGGACCAATCCCTGACTGCACCACCCCTTTGGAATTCCTCTATTGCTGGAAGCCCCACTGGCCCATGTGACCTACCCTCTCCTCCCATCTGTCCTAATTAGTCCCAAGAACCTGATGGAATCCCCTCGCTCCTCCCCTGCGGATTCCTTATTGCTCAATGGTTTGTATCCACCCCCTGAGTTGTACCCCGATAAAATCCCGTGCACAGAAGTGCTGGCGGCTCTTTGCTGCCGAATCCTTCCCTTGGAATAGGCCTTGGCCTGTGGAACCTCACAATCGAGGAGCCTCCTCCTTCTCTTTGGCCTGCTCCGTGCTGCAGTTAGTGGATCCTGAAGCACTGAGCGGTGGCTCACCAGGGTCAGCCGCGGGCGGGACCCAAGCCTTGGCCGTTCCCCGCTCCCGGCGCAGCGCCGCAGTTTTCCCAAGAGCCAGCCCGGGCTCCGCTGGGCTGCGTCAACGGGGAACCCGTCCCAGTGCCTGACTGTGCTCTGGGTGAAAAACCTTGATCTGATACGGAAATGAAACTTGCCCTGTCCCAGCTCCCTGCCCTTTTCTCCGGTCCTATCACTGGTCCCAGCAGTGACGAGAGCTGCAGCAGCCCCTCTGATTCCTCTCAGGAGGACGTTGAAGACCACAATGACGCCCTTTACTCTCCTCCAGGCTGAACAAAGTGCCTTCAGCCGCATCCAGGGCTTCCCCTCCAGGCCACACTCCATCCTTGCAGTCCTCCTTTGCATTCTGGCTAATGGTTTCATATCTTTTGATATTGTACTGCCCAAAAGTGCGCCCGTCTGCTTCCAGCGCTTCTCTTGGCTGCTGCTTCAGGGTGTGGGCACCATCATCAGAGACACAGAAGAGCTTCTCCTCCCAGAGTTGTCCTTATCCTCCGCACTTCCACCTCTCTGCCTTGATGTTCACTGGGGAACTTGCCACTTTGTGGCCGCTCATTGCTGTGCTCAGCAGGGACACACTTTTGTTTGGACATGAGCTGCCAGAGCAAGACATGCAGCAACTGAAGCTGAGAAATGCAGAGGCTGGGCAGATTCCGTTTTTTCCAGAATGTGGGAAGGAGAGTGAGAAAAGCACAAGGAAATTTCAGCCTGTTAACTTTGCAATCTAATTGCCCTGGGAAACTCAGCAATGGATGGTGCTCTGGTGCTACTGCCAATGCCTTCCATGAGAAAAATTCATTTCAGGAAGGAGCAACATCATCTGACAGAGACCAAGTGTGCCAGCAGTTGCTCCAGGTGCTCCTGCCATCAGCCCCTGCAGGAAAGAGGCACAGCCCCCAAGGCACGTGGCCTTTGGCTCCTTCTGGCACAGAAAGCCCCCAGGGGCCACAGGTCTGTGGGGCAGGAGACGGGCACCAGTGCTGCCAGGGCAGCTCGGGTGGCTGCTGCCCTGAGCCCACAGAGCATGGCAGCGTTTGCTGATGCTCTGAGCCCTTCTTAAAGACCCTGTCGGCCTTGCTTAGGCTCCTGGGGCCAGCCATTCCTTCCAAACTGGGCCCCTTTGGGTGGGCTGGGCGTGGCCCCAGGGCAGGTGGCAGTGTGTGCAAGGGCCCTCGGTGACACGGTGCCGCACACTCACTGTGACATGGAGCGGGTGTCCAAGGGCCCTTTGTGACACAGGGTGACATAGGGGCTGGAGGTGACAAGAGCACGCCACAGTGCTCAGAGCACGCGACGGGACAGGACGGGACCGAGCGGTGTCTTGAGGAGTCCCCGCACAGCGCGCTCGTTCGCGTCCCACCCGGAGCTTTTCTGAAGCCTTGTTCCTGCAGCTGAGCTCCAGGCCAGACCACAGGACTTGCTGACCCGTGGTCTCCCTGGGGCTTCTCTTCTGCAGGTGCCCTTGAGGCCATATCATAGTCCTTGTCAGGAGTCCCCTGTCCTTGTGGCAGGGGCCCTTGAGACCGAGGGCAGGACTTGCTGTCCTGTAGCCTTCCTGAGGCTTCTTACTTGAAGGTGCCTTCCAGGCACCACTGCAGCACTTGGTGAGTTGGAGCTTTTCCAAGGCAACTCTCCTGCAAATAGCCACAAATCCAGGCAGAGACATGGAGCAGAGACACCCGGCAGTGCCTGAGCTGGCCTGGGTGGAGGAGGAGGAAGAAGGCCCTGCAGCTGCCCCGGCACAGCAGACTGAAGAGGTGGTGCCGTTTCAGCCACCGCAGGAGGGTGAGTGGCAGAGCTGGGCCACAGGACTGGTGCCTGCTGCCAGCTTGAACCCCATGCCGTGCCGTGCTGTGCCATGCTATCCCTGGGGACGTGCCCACGGACAGGACGGAAGAGGGGCCGGGCAGAAACCCCGCAGTGGCCGTGCTCCATCCCCTGGGCCATCCCGGGGCTCTCTCTGCCTGGGGATGGCAGGGCTGGGCCGTGTTGTCCGGCCTGTCCCGCAGCCCCTCATCTCTGGCTGCGCTCGCTCTTTGCCAGATGCAGCCCTGGAGCGCACACAAGAGCAGGAGTCCAGCCGTGGCCGCTTCCGCAGGACAGCGCAGGTACCTGCAGCCACCCCCACCTGGGCTGGGCCTGCTGTCCCTGCTCAGCACAGCACCGTGCGTGCAGCACTGCATGCAACATCCCCGGCTTCCTGCCCTTCTCCTACAGTTTGTTTGCAACTTCCTCAAGAGAATTGAGGAGGAAGAGACCATCGCCACGGGCATGGGCGTCAGACCATACTCGCCCATCCTCCTAAGCAAGACCGGTGCTGCCCTGCTGTGTATGCTTGTAGAGGACGATTTTTACACTCCAAAGCAAGTAAGCAGCCTGTGGCCAGGCTTTGATCCTCCCAGCAATTGCTGGGCCTCCCAATCCATGCATGCTGCTTGCTGTGAGCCTTTCACGCCACATGGCAGTGGGGTGGGAAGGGAAGCACTCCTCTGGGGAAGCTGGGAACATTGCTCCCTCTGGCAGCATTCCAAGTCTCCCCGTGCCTTCTCCAGGTGCCTGCCATGGTGAGCTACATCCACCAGTGGCTCACGGCCAATGGTTCTGCTGAGCACAGGCTGGACAAGACCCTGCTGGATCTCACCCAAGCACAGCCAAATGACGCAGTCGTGACGCTCCTGCGCGTGGCCCCGTCCTGTGACAGGTATGGGGCCCACCTGCCCACAGGGCTCAGGCCTCCCCAGCCCATCACCCTGCACAGCCTGCCCCAGGTGTCGGAGCAACAGAGAGTTCCAGGGCCCTCTGGATGCTCCCTTTCCCAGCCCTGCCATGTCAGCCCCTGAGCCTGCTGCCATGCTCCCTTGCCGCCTCTCAGGGCTCTCTCCCCACAGGGCTGGGCTGTCTGGCTGCTGCTGGCAGGGGGGCAGTGGGCACAGGCAGAAATGGCAGCCGGCTCAGCTGCCCCCGCTGCTGTGTCTGAGAGCCCCCTGAGACACAGCTCTAACCCCACAGAGCTGCCGTGGCCATGTGGAAGACCATCATGGGCTCAGCCAGGACTGCGGAGCTGGCGCAGCTGATCCTCCTGGATGTGCTGGGGAGCTGGCCAGAGTACAGCACCTGCACCTCCAACGGGGACGAAACGGCTGTCTTTGCCCTGGCTGTGAGTTTCTGCAACTGGCCTTTGCAGGCCCCAAGGCTGCCTCTCCAGCAGCTCTCCATTTTCCTTCCCCCACTGCATCTCCCTGCCTCAGGCGCTGGCCTGAAACCTGGCCCAGGGGCAGCTTCAGCCCCACCAGGCCCCGTGCTCCCCCTGCCATGGTCTCTCCTGGCCTCTCCCTGCCACGCTCGCGCCCTGCCACACACACACGCCTCGGCACTGAGCGCTGTCTCATGGGGCTTTGTCCTTTGCAGGCAACGGTGGTGATGTGGAAGATCCTCCAGGTGCCCTGTCTCCCACGGATCTTGAAGGTGTATTTCCCCCGCCTACTTGTGCATCTGCTATTCCAAGTGTTCTTCAGCACTCTGGATATGCCAGAGGAGGTCGACACCTTCTGGAAGGGATGCCAGGAAGAGCACGGCCTTGCCACCAGCCCCAACAGGTGCTCCATCCCACTCCTCCTGTCCCTGCCACGTGGCCTGCCAAGGAGCCAGTGCTGCCAGTGTGACCTGGGCTTTGCTGTGCACACAGGTTTGCTGTGCGCACCCTCAAGTCCCTGCTCTGCCTTCTCCGCTGCGAGGATGTGGTGGTGGCAATGGAGCGCAGGTGTGCCTGGGACACGCTGCTCTCTCTTGACACTCACCACTTTGCCGTGGCTCTGCTTGCCAGGTGAGACCCCCTTCTCCCCACTGCCTCTGACAATGCTGCTCTGTGCCCAGGTGCCCCACAAAGTGTCCGTGGTGGCCATGGCTCAGAGGGCCTTGTCACTGAGGGATGGCCAAGCAGACCGGAAAAGCCTGGCAGAGGAGGGTGCCCATGAGCAACCAACTCCCAAATGGCCCATGTCCCCTTGCTGGAAGGGTGCTGGGGAAAGAGGAGAACTGGGTGAGTCACGCCTGGGAGAGGTTTGCCCCACTGCATCAGGGTCTTGTTTCCTTTTTCCCCTCTTCAGAGAAATCCGCCGCTTAGCCATCCACTTCTGTTCCGCGGTTGCATTCTACCTGCTCGCCCTGCTCGGCAAAGAGATGCCATACTGGGATTTCCCTGCCCTGGCATTCCTTGTGGAGGTGAGCCTCAAGGCCAGCGCTGCCTGGCTGAGCGGCCTCCCAGCCCTCTGGCCTCTGGCAGCCACAGCTGCCAGGACAGTGCCCGTGCCCTGTGCTGCTGCCTGGGCCCGGCCCTGTGCGCTGCTGGGCTCCTGCCGGCCGGCCGGCTCCCCTGTCACTGCCCTGTGCCTTTCAGGTCCTCGAGTGCCTGGACTTGAGGGAATGCAGTGACAGTGTTCTGGAGATCCTGGCACAGAACCTGCAGAGCGAGCACATGGCCAGGCGTTACTTGGCACTCCGAGGCCTCGTAGTGCTGGGCAAGAATCCCTTGATGGTGAGAAGGGGGCACTGGCTGAAGCCGTGCAGGCAGCAGCGTGGGGCTGGGCAACGCAGTCGCTTGGCCTTGCCTGGGCTTCGGCCGCTGGGGCAGCTCTTCCCATCTCTCCTGCTTCCCACTTCAGCTGCCCCAGTGCTTCGGGACAGGCCTTTGGCCTCTGGGCCCTGCGGCAGCAGGGCGGCCTTTCACAAAGTTGTGTTCCGCACAGGCTGAAAAAATGCGGAGCCTGACTGAAAGTCTAATGGAGCTCCTGGAGGAAAATGACAGCGACATGATCAGGATGAGCATTCTTCTACTCAGATATTTGCTCCTGGATAATGGTGCTCCAATAGCCACCCCCATCGCCCTGCAGCTGGCTGAGGCGCTCCTGCCACTCTTTGACAGCGTAAGGCTCTGTGCCCACCGCCACAGCCACTGGCTGCTGCCCGGACCCTTGGTGCCCTGTGCAGATGCACGCCTGTGCCCTGGGGGGCCTGAAGCAGCTGATGCTCAGGTCTTTTGCCCTTTCCTTTCATCCAGGATGATATCCAGGTGCAGCTGAGCTCCATGGCTCTCTTTCAAGAGATGCTGGACTTATTAACAGAAGAGGCAAGAAAGGCCCTCAAGTCCCACGTGCGCCAGAGCCTGCTCCCTCTCTACTTCCACTGCCATGACGAGAATCAGACTGTTGCTGAGGTGAGCACTTGTGGCCAGCTGCTGTGCCCCTGGCAGGGGCTTGGGCTGCCGCCTGCCCTGGCACCTTGTGGGCTGCAGCCTCCTCCAGCCTGTGCCACTGGGATGCTCCTGTGCCCTGGACTGTGGGGCCATCTGTGCACGTCTGTCCCTCTCCAGGCCTCCCGGGAAACGCTGCATTCCTCAGCCAGATTCCTGAAGAGGAGGGATATAGAACAAATGCTGCACGTGGATCAGAGCTTTGGGGAGTGCCTGGTAAGTACAGCAGAGATCGCCCAGCCTCAGCATGGCGAAGGTCCCTGAGGGCGGTGCTCAGTGTGCGGGGCTAACAGCTGTGCCCGCTGCTGCAGCCAGAGGCCGCGCGGGCTCTTCTCCAGGCTCCCGTGGGCCTGAGTCGGGTGCCCATGGAGCCCCGGCCCGGCGGGGCTGCGGGGCGGCACCACGGCTCCCCGGGCAGCAGCCGGCCCTCTGCCCCCTGCCCTCGGGAGCCCCTGGCCAGCGGCTGCTGGCCGCGCCTCAGGGCTGTGCGGGCAGGCGAGGCCGGCGATGGGCGCAGGCAGCGCCCGGCCCAGGAGCTGAGCCCGCGCCAACCCTTCCCTCCTGCCGCTCTCTGCAGCTGGCAGAGGACAGGAGCCGAGCGGCCGAGCACCTGCGCCGGGCACTGCACTACCTGCAGAGCCCACAGGAGTCCCTGCGAGAGGCGGCCGTCAGGTTCATGGGTGAGTCCCGAGCCCGGGCTCCTCCCCGGCCCGCCTGCTCGGCAGCTCGGCCCCGGCCCCGCCTGCTGCCCCGGCAGCGCCGGCCCGGCCCTGGAGCCCCGCCTGGCCTGGGCGTTGCTGCCGCCCTGTGGCAGCCGTGCCCTGGGGCGGCAGCGTGCGGCAAGGGCCCGGGCTGAGCTCTGCCTGGCCGGCAGCCCGTGTGGCCACAGCGCCGGCAGCGCCGCTGGCAGGGAGCTGTGCCGCTGGGGCCGTGACAGGCTCTGTGTTCACAGGCATGGCCGGGCGGCACCTGAGGGGGCAGCAGCAAGAGCTGCGGCTGATCTGCACTGGTGAGTGAGTGAGGGCAGCGGGCTGACCGCGGGGGCTGGAGGGGGCAGCTGCAAGCCCTGCCCCGGCTGCGGAGGGATCTGCACCCGTGGGCAGAGCACACAGACATATCAGGGCTACGTGTGCCATTCGTGGCCAGCAACTTCGGGCTGATCCCCTGGCTCCCTGCTCCCTGCGGGCCATGGCCAGAGACGACCGGGATGGCCCTGGCAGGGGGCTCTCCTCGGCTCCCTGCATATGCGGGATGTGACCTTGCCTCTGTTCCTCTTTCTTGCAGCCCTTGAAGGAATGGCATATGACAGCAGCCCTGCAATCAGAGATGCTGCAGTAGAATTTTGTTTAGTTCTCCGGGCTCTTGAGAGAGCTCCCTACTCCCCATGGCAGAAGCTGCGAGATCGATTCCGCAGTGCATGGAGGAAACGGCCTCGTCTTTGCTGCACTGCCTTACTATTCTGCTGCAGCTCCCCGGGGAGGTGATCTGCAACACGCAGTCTGCTTGGGCCATTTGAGCCAGCAGGAATTTTCTTTTGCCTTCTTCTAGATTTTTGTGTTTGTATGTCTGTTGTTTTTGATTGTGTAAATATAAAATATCTTACAATACACAGAGTCCCAGGATCTTTCTTTTCCTGCGCAAGGTCTGTAGGGCATAAGAGAAGAGGGGGAAAAGGTTGCTTGTACTCAGCCAGCTGCCCAGGCGTGCAGTGTTGCAGGGAAAATGGCCAGAAGCCTTTTGGCCTTTGTTGGTTCCCCTGAAGCCTTTGTGCTGCCCACAGAGCGGCTGGGCAGGGGCCGGAGCTGTGGGGACCCCTGCCAGAGCGGTGCCTGGAGATGGCCACAAGCCCTGTGCCGGACAGGAAAGGCCATCCGTGTCCTCCTGCCCGTTGCTGCTGGCTGCAGTGCTGAGGGCTCCCAAGTGCCTCTGGATGGGGCTCCTCTGGAGCTGCTGTGGGGCTGCGGCGCTGCTGCCGGCAAGCTTGGCCAGGCTGGGGGAGACCCTGAGGGGCTGAGGCACTGCTAAGCCCTGAGCAATTGGCTGGCAGAGGCCATAAGGAGCCCCCTGGCAGCCGCCTCGATCCCGACAGCCGGCTGCTCTGGCGCTTCCAGGTCGGTGGCCAGTTGGAGGGACGCCCTGGAATCAGGCGTGGAACCCTGGTCCTGGCCTTTCAGGGCTGTGAGGCCAGCTGTTGTGGGGCTGGGGGGGTGCCCTCCCAGTGCTCCAGACTGGAGCCCCCCGCCCCTCAGCCTTAGGCATTGAGCTCCACTGCCTGATATTCAAGTCTTGTTCCTCTTGCTGTGGGGGAGGCCGAGCTCTGTGGCTTTAGGCCCCATGGAGCCAGAAGAGCAGCAGCTTTGAGCCCACAGGGGCCACAGAAAGGCCCTCTCGGACCACGGACCGTCCTGTCCTTCCCAGGCCAGGGACACATGAGAGTGCAGCGGGCACCTTCAGGGTGCCACGCTGGCTTTGCACTGGGCCACCTCCCTGTGCTGTGCACGGCTGGCTCTTTGCTTTGCTGCTCTCGGCCTTGTGTCGTCATACTCCTCTGGCTGCCTGCAGCCAGGGGCAGCCCTATCAGGAGGGTGAAAGGCCCCGTCTCCAACATCTCAAGAGGGAAATGGAGCTCTCCCGGCCCTCAGCCCACGCTGTAAGCAGAGCAGAGCCTTTTCCCCAGCCCCGTTGCCTTTCTGCCTGCTTCTGGTCCCTGGCCACCGTGACCCACTGCACTCGCTCTGAGTCACCTACAGCATGCCTCGTGCCTCTTGATTTGCTGACCCTGGGATGTGAGGCTCACTGAGGGAAAGGTGGCTGTCCCAATGTTGAGGGCACACGTGGCTCACTGAGCAGACTTGAGGCTTCCCCAGCAGCTTGCAGGTGCCTTATGTGTCATGTTACAGTGCTTGTGCTCCTGCCTCTTCCTGTCCCTCTTCTCACCCTCACCCAAGCTTCACCCTCTGACCTACCTTCAATAAACCCTGTTGCATCAGACACGGTGTCAAGAGCCCTCCTTCGGCTGCCGGTCCAGCGCACGTTACAACCTCCGGGCCGGGGAGCAAGGTGGGGCTGGGGGCGCTGGTCTCTCAGCCCAAGAGGGAACGGCTCTCGACAGCACCTGCCCATGGACATTCCCCGCACACAAAAAAAATCATCTCCAAGTTTAGCTAGTAAGCTAGTAAGGTATAAACCATTAATTGCCTGGAAATCTGGCACTAGTCTCTGAGTTCCATTAGGTTTCTTTATTGCTGATGTAGCAGTATTAAATTTTGACTGCCATTCTTCCAATAGTCCTGATGTCAAGGATTTTATTGATTGTTGGCTCGATTCCTTTCCTAGCTTCTAATCTTCAAGGGTATTGCTTTCTGACTACTGGCCCAACTCTTGTCTGTAGCTCAATTTTCATAGGGTCTGCTTGTTTTGATTTTCCTGGGCTATCAGATACTATCCCATACTCTTGGGTACACCTGATTCAATACTTGCTCTAACTAGTTCTTCTTGTTTGTTGGTCTGGTGTCAATTGTCAGTCCTACTGCTAAAACTGCTCCTTTGTCTTCAGGTACCTTCCATAGAAGTTTTCTTTTTCTAAACGGAACTGTTGCTTCCAAATTTTCAAGCAAATCTCTGCATAGGACAGATTTGGGTGAGTTTGGTAAAGAAAGAACCTGATGTATTCCCATTTTCTTCTTGATTTTACATCAAAGTGGTTTCAGGAAGAATGCATTTTCTGGCTGCCCTATAGTTGCTCCTATTGCTTGAAGATAGTTTTCACTTTTGGGTATCAGTGCTTGATTCAAGAGTGAAAATGTGTCTCCACTATTTCTTAAAATTTCAACTTCTTCATCATTCTTTAGCTGTATTTTAAACAGTGGCCTGCTAGGGTAAGAATTGCCAGTCTCGGTCATTTCTTATCATCTAGAGTGGCTGCAAGAGTTTGGTGTACTTTGTCGTCTAACTCTGGGCACTGGCCCTATTTCCAGTGTCCTGATTTCTTACAAGATGCACATTGATTTGCGTCCAGCTTGGTCTGTGGCTGCTTTGAACCTCCTCTGCCTCTGCTATTTTCGACCCTGCCTCTGCTTCAACCACGCCTACATCCGTCCACTCCCTGGTGCTGATCCAGAGCTGCCACCATGGCTGCAGGGAGCTCTTTTTCTTTTTCCCTCTCTTGACTTGGGTACACTTTCTACTTTTGATGTAGTGTCTAAAAGCTTGCGTCACTGCTCAGTGTTCTTCGAACACTTCTCAAACTCAGACGGGCTTGGTGCTGTGACCATTTCCCTGGGGTGTTCCAGTTTGTGTTTATTTATCTGTTATCATAGAATGGTTTGTTTTCAGGTACCCCTGGGTTCTGCCCTCCCTCAAAGCTGTCCCTCATGCCATTCCCCACTCTTTGTACCAGCTCCTTCCCTGCCTCTCAAGATAATCCAGCTCTTTATTCCTGAACCTTCCCTGTCACTTTTGCCTTGGACCAATCCCTGACTGCACCACCCCTTTGGAATTCCTCTATTGCTGGAAGCCCCACTGGCCCATGTGACCTACCCTCTCCTCCCATCTGTCCTAATTAGTCCCAAGAACCTGATGGAATCCCCTCGCTCCTCCCCTGCGGATTCCTTATTGCTCAATCGTTTGTATCCACCCCCTGAGTTGTACCCCGATAAAATCCCGTGCACAGAAGTGCTGGCGGCTCTTTGCTGCCGAATCCTTCCCTTGGAATAGGCCTTGGCCTGTGGAACCTCACAATCGAGGAGCCTCCTCCTTCTCTTTGGCCTGCTCCGTGCTGCAGTTAGTGGATCCTGAAGCACTGAGCGGTGGCTCACCAGGGTCAGCCGCGGGCGGGACCCAAGCCTTGGCCGTTCCCCGCTCCCGGCGCAGCGCCGCAGTTTTCCCAAGAGCCAGCCCGGGCTCCGCTGGGCTGCGTCAACGGGGAACCCGTCCCAGTGCCTGACTGTGCTCTGGGTGAAAAACCTTGATCTGATACGGAAATGAAACTTGCCCTGTCCCAGCTCCCTGCCCTTTTCTCCGGTCCTATCACTGGTCCCAGCAGTGACGAGAGCTGCAGCAGCCCCTCTGATTCCTCTCAGGAGGACGTTGAAGACCACAATGACGCCCTTTACTCTCCTCCAGGCTGAACAAAGTGCCTTCAGCCGCATCCAGGGCTTCCCCTCCAGGCCACACTCCATCCTTGCAGTCCTCCTTTGCATTCTGGCTAATGGTTTCATATCTTTTGATATTGTACTGCCCAAAAGTGCGCCCGTCTGCTTCCAGCGCTTCTCTTGGCTGCTGCTTCAGGGTGTGGGCACCATCATCAGAGACACAGAAGAGCTTCTCCTCCCAGAGTTGTCCTTATCCTCCGCACTTCCACCTCTCTGCCTTGATGTTCACTGGGGAACTTGCCACTTTGTGGCCGCTCATTGCTGTGCTCAGCAGGGACACACTTTTGTTTGGACATGAGCTGCCAGAGCAAGACATGCAGCAACTGAAGCTGAGAAATGCAGAGGCTGGGCAGATTCCGTTTTTTCCAGAATGTGGGAAGGAGAGTGAGAAAAGCACAAGGAAATTTCAGCCTGTTAACTTTGCAATCTAATTGCCCTGGGAAACTCAGCAATGGATGGTGCTCTGGTGCTACTGCCAATGCCTTCCATGAGAAAAATTCATTTCAGGAAGGAGCAACATCATCTGACAGAGACCAAGTGTGCCAGCAGTTGCTCCAGGTGCTCCTGCCATCAGCCCCTGCAGGAAAGAGGCACAGCCCCCAAGGCACGTGGCCTTTGGCTCCTTCTGGCACAGAAAGCCCCCAGGGGCCACAGGTCTGTGGGGCAGGAGACGGGCACCAGTGCTGCCAGGGCTCGGGGGCTGGCAGGTCTGCTTGGCCGGGGACTCTGCCACACCTGCTGATGTCAGCGCTCCCCGGGCCCCAGGCCTCAGAGCAGCATTGGGGCCCGGGCCCACACGTTCCTTGTGCGTGTCACACCGGCAGCTTTAGGACGGCCACCAGCCGGGACGTGTCCCAAGGAGGCCGTGCCAGCTTCCCTGCAAGGCCCCGTGCCCTTCCCAGAACGGCTGCGTCGGCAGCCCTGGGGGCTCCTTCTGCTGCCCTGAGCCCACAGAGCATGGCAGCGTTTGCTGATGCTCTGAGCCCTTCTTAAAGACCCTGTCGGCCTTGCTTAGGCTCCTGGGGCCAGCCATTCCTTCCAAACTGGGCCCCTTTGGGTGGGCTGGGCGTGGCCCCAGGGCAGGTGGCAGTGTGTGCAAGGGCCCTCGGTGACACGGTGCCGCACACTCACTGTGACATGGAGCGGGTGTCCAAGGGCCCTTTGTGACACGGGGTGACATAGGGGCTGGAGGTGACAAGAGCACGCCACAGTGCTCAGAGCACGCGACGGGACAGGACGGGACCGAGCGGTGTCTTGAGGAGTCCCCGCACAGCACGCTCGTTCGCGTCCCACGCGGAGCTTTTCTGAAGCCTTGTTCCTGCAGCTGAGCTCCAGGCCAGACCACAGGACTTGCTGACCCGTGGTCTCCCTGGGGCTTCTCTTCTGCAGGTGCCCTTGAGGCCATATCATAGTCCTTGTCAGGAGTCCCCTGTCCTTGTGGCAGGGGCCCTTGAGACCGAGGGCAGGACTTGCTGTCCTGTAGCCTTCCTGAGGCTTCTTACTTGAAGGTGCCTTCCAGGCACCACTGCAGCACTTGGTGAGTTGGAGCTTTTCCAAGGCAACTCTCCTGCAAATAGCCACAAATCCAGGCAGAGACATGGAGCAGAGACACCCGGCAGTGCCTGAGCTGGCCTGGGTGGAGGAGGAGGAAGAAGGCCCTGCAGCTGCCCCGGCACAGCAGACTGAAGAGGTGGTGCCGTTTCAGCCACCGCAGGAGGGTGAGTGGCAGAGCTGGGCCACAGGACTGGTGCCTGCTGCCAGCTTGAACCCCATGCCGTGCCGTGCTGTGCCATGCTATCCCTGGGGACGTGCCCACGGACAGGACGGAAGAGGGGCCGGGCAGAAACCCCGCAGTGGCCGTGCTCCATCCCCTGGGCCATCCCGGGGCTCTCTCTGCCTGGGGATGGCAGGGCTGGGCCGTGTTGTCCGGCCTCTCCCGCAGCCCCTCATCTCTGGCTGCGCTCGCTCTTTGCCAGATGCAGCCCTGGAGCGCACACAAGAGCAGGAGTCCAGCCGTGGCCGCTTCCGCAGGACAGCGCAGGTACCTGCAGCCACCCCCACCTGGGCTGGGCCTGCTGTCCCTGCTCAGCACAGCACCGTGCGTGCAGCACTGCATGCAACATCCCCGGCTTCCTGCCCTTCTCCTACAGTTTGTTTGCAACTTCCTCAAGAGAATTGAGGAGGAAGAGACCATCGCCACGGGCATGGGCGTCAGACCATACTCGCCCATCCTCCTAAGCAAGACCGGTGCTGCCCTGCTGTGTATGCTTGTAGAGGACGATTTTTACACTCCAAAGCAAGTAAGCAGCCTGTGGCCAGGCTTTGATCCTCCCAGCAATTGCTGGGCCTCCCAATCCATGCATGCTGCTTGCTGTGAGCCTTTCACGCCACATGGCAGTGGGGTGGGAAGGGAAGCACTCCTCTGGGGAAGCTGGGAACATTGCTCCCTCTGGCAGCATTCCAAGTCTCCCCGTGCCTTCTCCAGGTGCCTGCCATGGTGAGCTACATCCACCAGTGGCTCACGGCCAATGGTTCTGCTGAGCACAGGCTGCACAAGACCCTGCTGGATCTCACCCAAGCACAGCCAAATGACGCAGTCGTGACGCTCCTGCGCGTGGCCCCGTCCTGTGACAGGTATGGGGCCCACCTGCCCACAGGGCTCAGGCCTCCCCAGCCCATCACCCTGCACAGCCTGCCCCAGGTGTCGGAGCAACAGAGAGTTCCAGGGCCCTCTGGATGCTCCCTTTCCCAGCCCTGCCATGTCAGCCCCTGAGCCTGCTGCCATGCTCCCTTGCCGCCTCTCAGGGCTCTCTCCCCACAGGGCTGGGCTGTCTGGCTGCTGCTGGCAGGGGGGCAGTGGGCACAGGCAGAAATGGCAGCCGGCTCAGCTGCCCCCGCTGCTGTGTCTGAGAGCCCCCTGAGACACAGCTCTAACCCCACAGAGCTGCCGTGGCCATGTGGAAGACCATCATGGGCTCAGCCAGGACTGCGGAGCTGGCGCAGCTGATCCTCCTGGATGTGCTGGGGAGCTGGCCAGAGTACAGCACCTGCACCTCCAACGGGGACGAAACGGCTGTCTTTGCCCTGGCTGTGAGTTTCTGCAACTGGCCTTTGCAGGCCCCAAGGCTGCCTCTCCAGCAGCTCTCCATTTTCCTTCCCCCACTGCATCTCCCTGCCTCAGGCGCTGGCCTGAAACCTGGCCCAGGGGCAGCTTCAGGCCCACCAGGCCCCGTGCTCCCCCTGCCATGGTCTCTCCTGGCCTCTCCCTGCCACGCTCGCGCCCTGCCACACACACACGCCTCGGCACTGAGCGCTGTCTCATGGGGCTTTGTCCTTTGCAGGCAACGGTGGTGATGTGGAAGATCCTCCAGGTGCCCTGTCTCCCACGGATCTTGAAGGTGTATTTCCCCCGCCTACTTGTGCATCTGCTATTCCAAGTGTTCTTCAGCACTCTGGATATGCCAGAGGAGGTCGACACCTTCTGGAAGGGATGCCAGGAAGAGCACGGCCTTGCCACCAGCCCCAACAGGTGCTCCATCCCACTCCTCCTGTCCCTGCCACGTGGCCTGCCAAGGAGCCAGTGCTGCCAGTGTGACCTGGGCTTTGCTGTGCACACAGGTTTGCTGTGCGCACCCTGAAGTCCCTGCTCTGCCTTCTCCGCTGCGAGGATGTGGTGGTGGCAATGGAGCGCAGGTGTGCCTGGGACACGCTGCTCTCTCTTGACACTCACCACTTTGCCGTGGCTCTGCTTGCCAGGTGAGACCCCCTTCTCCCCACTGCCTCTGACAATGCTGCTCTGTGCCCAGGTGCCCCACAAAGTGTCCGTGGTGGCCATGGCTCAGAGGGCCTTGTCACTGAGGGATGGCCAAGCAGACCGGAAAAGCCTGGCAGAGGAGGGTGCCCATGAGCAACCAACTCCCAAATGGCCCATGTCCCCTTGCTGGAAGGGTGCTGGGGAAAGAGGAGAACTGGGTGAGTCACGCCTGGGAGAGGTTTGCCCCACTGCATCAGGGTCTTGTTTCCTTTTTCCCCTCTTCAGAGAAATCCGCCGCTTAGCCATCCACTTCTGTTCCGCGGTTGCATTCTACCTGCTCGCCCTGCTCGGCAAAGAGATGCCATACTGGGATTTCCCTGCCCTGGCATTCCTTGTGGAGGTGAGCCTCAAGGCCAGCGCTGCCTGGCTGAGCGGCCTCCCAGCCCTCTGGCCTCTGGCAGCCACAGCTGCCAGGACAGTGCCCGTGCCCTGTGCTGCTGCCTGGGCCCGGCCCTGTGCGCTGCTGGGCTCCTGCCGGCCGGCCGGCTCCCCTGTCACTGCCCTGTGCCTTTCAGGTCCTCGAGTGCCTGGACTTGAGGGAATGCAGTGACAGTGTTCTGGAGATCCTGGCACAGAACCTGCAGAGCGAGCACATGGCCAGGCGTTACTTGGCACTCCGAGGCCTCGTAGTGCTGGGCAAGAATCCCTTGATGGTGAGAAGGGGGCACTGGCTGAAGCCGTGCAGGCAGCAGCGTGGGGCTGGGCAACGCAGTCGCTTGGCCTTGCCTGGGCTTCGGCCGCTGGGGCAGCTCTTCCCATCTCTCCTGCTTCCCACTTCAGCTGCCCCAGTGCTTCGGGACAGGCCTTTGGCCTCTGGGCCCTGCGGCAGCAGGGCGGCCTTTCACAAAGTTGTGTTCCGCACAGGCTGAAAAAATGCGGAGCCTGACTGAAAGTCTAATGGAGCTCCTGGAGGAAAATGACAGCGACATGATCAGGATGAGCATTCTTCTACTCAGATATTTGCTCCTGGATAATGGTGCTCCAATAGCCACCCCCATCGCCCTGCAGCTGGCTGAGGCGCTCCTGCCACTCTTTGACAGCGTAAGGCTCTGTGCCCACCGCCACAGCCACTGGCTGCTGCCCGGACCCTTGGGTGCCCTGTGCAGATGCACGCCTGTGCCCTGGGGGGCGTGAAGCAGCTGATGCTCAGGTCTTTTGCCCTTTCCTTTCATCCAGGATGATATCCAGGTGCAGCTGAGCTCCATGGCTCTCTTTCAAGAGATGCTGGACTTATTAACAGAAGAGGCAAGAAAGGCCCTCAAGTCCCACGTGCGCCAGAGCCTGCTCCCTCTCTACTTCCACTGCCATGACGAGAATCAGACTGTTGCTGAGGTGAGCACTTGTGGCCAGCTGCTGTGCCCCTGGCAGGGGCTTGGGCTGCCGCCTGCCCTGGCACCTTGTGGGCTGCAGCCTCCTCCAGCCTGTGCCACTGGGATGCTCCTGTGCCCTGGACTGTGGGGCCATCTGTGCACGTCTGTCCCTCTCCAGGCCTCCCGGGAAACGCTGCATTCCTCAGCCAGATTCCTGAAGAGGAGGGATATAGAACAAATGCTGCACGTGGATCAGAGCTTTGGGGAGTGCCTGGTAAGTACAGCAGAGATCGCCCAGCCTCAGCATGGCGAAGGTCCCTGAGGGCGGTGCTCAGTGTGCGGGGCTAACAGCTGTGCCCGCTGCTGCAGCCAGAGGCCGCGCGGGCTCTTCTCCAGGCTCCCGTGGGCCTGAGTCGGGTGCCCATGGAGCCCCGGCCCGGCGGGGCTGCGGGGCGGCACCACGGCTCCCCGGGCAGCAGCCGGCCCTCTGCCCCCTGCCCTCGGGAGCCCCTGGCCAGCGGCTGCTGGCCGCGCCTCAGGGCTGTGCGGGCAGGCGAGGCCGGCGATGGGCGCAGGCAGCGCCCGGCCCAGGAGCTGAGCCCGCGCCAACCCTTCCCTCCTGCCGCTCTCTGCAGCTGGCAGAGGACAGGAGCCGAGCGGCCGAGCACCTGCGCCGGGCACTGCACTACCTGCAGAGCCCACAGGAGTCCCTGCGAGAGGCGGCCGTCAGGTTCATGGGTGAGTCCCGAGCCCGGGCTCCTCCCCGGCCCGCCTGCTCGGCAGCTCGGCCCCGGCCCCGCCTGCTGCCCCGGCAGCGCCGGCCCGGCCCTGGAGCCCCGCCTGGCCTGAGCGTTGCTGCCGCCCTGTGGCAGCCGAGCCCTGGGGCGGCAGCGTGCGGCAAGGGCCCGGGCTGAGCTCTGCCTGGCCGGCAGCCCGTGTGGCCACAGCGCCGGCAGCGCCGCTGGCAGGGAGCTGTGCCGCTGGGGCCGTGACAGGCTCTGTGTTCACAGGCATGGCCGGGCGGCACTTGAGGGGGCAGCAGCAAGAGCTGCGGCTGATCTGCACTGGTGAGTGAGTGAGGGAAGCGGGCTGACCGCGGGGGCTGGAGGGGGCAGCTGCAAGCCCTGCCCCGGCTGCGGAGGGATCTGCACCCGTGGGCAGAGCACACAGACATATCAGGGCTACGTGTGCCATTCGTGGCCAGCAACTTCGGGCTGATCCCCTGGCTCCCTGCTCCCTGCGGGCCATGGCCAGAGACGACCGGGATGGCCCTGGCAGGGGGCTCTCCTCGGCTCCCTGCATATGCGGGATGTGACCTTGCCTCTGTTCCTCTTTCTTGCAGCCCTTGAAGGAATGGCATATGACAGCAGCCCTGCAATCAGAGATGCTGCAGTAGAATTTTGTTTAGTTCTCCGGGCTCTTGAGAGAGCCCCCTACTCCCCATGGCAGAAGCTGCGAGATCGATTCCGCAGTGCATGGAGGAAACGGCCTCGTCTTTGCTGCACTGCCTTACTATTCTGCTGCAGCTCCCCGGAGAGGTGATCTGCAACACGCAGTCTGCTTGGGCCATTTGAGCCAGCAGGAATTTTCTTTTGGCTTCTTCTAGATTTTTGTGTTTGTATTTCTGTTGTTTTTGATTGTGTAAATATAAAATATCTTAGAATACACAGAGTCCCAGGATCTTTCTTTTCCTGCGCAAGGTCTGTAGGGCATAAGAGAAGAGGGGGAAAAGGTTGCTTGTACTCAGCCAGCTGCCCAGGCGTGCAGTGTTGCAGGGAAAATGGCCAGAAGCCTTTTGGCCTTTGTTGGTTCCCCTGAAGCCTTTGTGCTGCCCACAGAGCGGCTGGGCAGGGGCCGGAGCTGTGGGGACCCCTGCCAGAGCGGTGCCTGGAGATGGCCACAAGCCGGGTGCCGGACAGGAAAGGCCATCCGTGTCCTCCTGCCCGTTGCTGCTGGCTGCAGTGCTGAGGGCTCCCAAGTGCCTCTGGATGGGGCTCCTCTGGAGCTGCTGTGGGGCTGCGGCGCTGCTGCCGGCAAGCTTGGCCAGGCTGGGGGAGACCCTGAGAGGCTGAGGCACTGCTAAGCCCTGAGCAATTGGCTGGCAGAGGCCATAAGGAGCCCCCTGGCAGCCGCCTCGATCCCGACAGCCGGCTGCTCTGGCGCTTCCAGGTCGGTGGCCGGTTGGAGGGACGCCCTGGAATCAGGCGTGGAACCCTGGTCCTGGCCTTTCAGGGCTGTGAGGCCAGCTGTTGTGGGGCTGGGGGGGTGCCCTCCCAGTGCTCCAGACTGGAGCCCCCCGCCCCTCAGCCTTAGGCATTGAGCTCCACTGCCTGATATTCAAGTCTTGTTCCTCTTGCTGTGGGGGAGGCCGAGCTCTGTGGCTTTAGGCCCCATGGAGCCAGAAGAGCAGCAGCTTTGAGCCCACAGGGGCCACAGAAAGGCCCTCTCGGACCACGGACCGTCCTGTCCTTCCCAGGCCAGGGACACATGAGAGTGCAGCGGGCACCTTCAGGGTGCCACGCTGGCTTTGCACTGGGCCACCTCCCTGTGCTGTGCACGGCTGGCTCTTTGCTTTGCTGCTCTCGGCCTTGTGTCGTCATACTCCTCTGGCTGCCTGCAGCCAGGGGCAGCCCTATCAGGAGGGTGAAAGGCCCCGTCTCCAACATCTCAAGAGGGAAATGGAGCTCTCCCGGCCCTCAGCCCACGCTGTAAGCAGAGCAGAGCCTTTTCCCCAGCCCCGTTGCCTTTCTGCCTGCTTCTGGTCCCTGGCCACCGTGACCCACTGCACTCGCTCTGAGTCACCTACAGCATGCCTCGTGCTTCTTGATTTGCTGACCCTGGGATGTGAGGCTCACTGAGGGAAAGGTGGCTGTCCCAATGTTGAGGGCACACGTGGCTCACTGAGCAGACTTGAGGCTTCCCCAGCAGCTTGCAGGTGCCTTATGTGTCATGTTACAGTGCTTGTGCTCCTGCCTCTTCCTGTCCCTCTTCTCACCCTCACCCAAGCTTCACCCTCTGACCTACCTTCAATAAACCCTGTTGCATCAGACACGGTGTCAAGAGCCCTCCTTCGGCTGCCGGTCCAGCGCACGTTACAACCTCCGGGCCGGGGAGCAAGGTGGGGCTGGGGGCGCTGGTCTCTCAGCCCAAGAGGGAACGGCTCTCGACAGCACCTGCCCATGGACATTCCCCGCACACAAAAAAAATCATCTCCAAGTTTAGCTAGTAAGCTAGTAAGGTATAAACCATTAATTGCCTGGAAATCTGGCACTAGTCTCTGAGTTCCATTAGGTTTCTTTATTGCTGATGTAGCAGTATTAAATTTTGACTGCCATTCTTCCAATAGTCCTGATGTCAAGGATTTTATTGATTGTTGGCTCGATTCCTTTCCTAGCTTCTAATCTTCAAGGGTATTGCTTTCTGACTACTGGCCCAACTCTTGTCTGTAGCTCAATTTTCATAGGGTCTGCTTGTTTTGATTTTCCTGGGCTATCAGATACTATCCCATACTCTTGGGTACACCTGATTCAATACTTGCTCTAACTAGTTCTTCTTGTTTGTTGGTCTGGTGTCAATTGTCAGTCCTACTGCTAAAACCGCTCCTTTGTCTTCAGTTACCTTCCATAGAAGTTTTCTTTTTCTAAACGGAACTGTTGCTTCCAAATTTTCAAGCAAATCTCTGCATAGGACAGATTTGGGTGAGTTTGGTAAAGAAAGAAACTGATGTATTCCCATTTTCTTCTTGATTTTACATCAAAGTGGTTTCAGGAAGAATGCATTTTCTGGCTGCCCTATAGTTGCTCCTATTGCTTGAAGATAGTTTTCACTTTTGGGTATCAGTGCTTGATTCAAGAGTGAAAATGTGTCTCCACTATTTCTTAAAATTTCAACTTCTTCATCATTCTTTAGCTGTATTTTAAACAGTGGCCTGCTAGGGTAAGAATTGCCAGTCTCGGTCATTTCTTATCATCTAGAGTGGCTGCAAGAGTTTGGTGTACTTTGTCGTCTAACTCTGGGCACTGGCCCTATTTCCAGTGTCCTGATTTCTTACAAGATGCACATTGATTTGCGTCCAGCTTGGTCTGTGGCTGCTTTGAACCTCCTCTGCCTCTGCTATTTTCGACCCTGCCTCTGCTTCAACCACGCCTACATCCGTCCACTCCCTGGTGCTGATCCAGAGCTGCCACCATGGCTGCAGGGAGCTCTTTTTCTTTTTCCCTCTCTTGACTTGGGTACACTTTCTACTTTTGATGTAGTGTCTAAAAGCTTGCGTCACTGCTCAGTGTTCTTCGAACACTTCTCAAACTCAGACGGGCTTGGTGCTGTGACCATTTCCCTGGGGTGTTCCAGTTTGTGTTTATTTATCTGTTATCATAGAATGGTTTGTTTTCAGGTACCCCTGGGTTCTGCCCTCCCTCAAAGCTGTCCCTCATGCCATTCCCCACTCTTTGTACCAGCTCCTTCCCTGCCTCTCAAGATAATCCAGCTCTTTATTCCTGAACCTTCCCTGTCACTTTTGCCTTGGACCAATCCCTGACTGCACCACCCCTTTAGAATTCCTCTATTGCTGGAAGCCCCACTGGCCCATGTGACCTACCCTCTCCTCCCATCTATCCTAATTAGTCCCAAGAACCTGATGGAATCCCCTCGCTCCTCCCCTGCGGATTCCTTATTGCTCAGTCGTTTGTATCCACCCCCTGAGTTGTACCCCGATAAAATCCCGTGCACAGAAGTGCTGGCGGCTCTTTGCTGCCGAATCCTTCCCTTGGAATAGGCCTTGGCCTGTGGAACCTCACAATCGAGGAGCCTCCTCCTTCTCTTTGGCCTGCTCCGTGCTGCAGTTAGTGGATCCTGAAGCACTGAGCGGTGGCTCACCAGGGTCAGCCGCGGGCGGGACCCAAGCCTTGGCCGTTCCCCGCTCCCGGCGCAGCGCCGCAGTTTTCCCAAGAGCCAGCCCGGGCTCCGCTGGGCTGCGTCAACGGGGAACCCGTCCCAGTGCCTGACTGTGCTCTGGGTGAAAAACCTTGATCTGATACGGAAATGAAACTTGCCCTGTCCCAGCTCCCTGCCCTTTTCTCCGGTCCTATCACTGGTCCCAGCAGTGACGAGAGCTGCAGCAGCCCCTCTGATTCCTCTCAGGAGGACGTTGAAGACCACAATGACGCCCTTTACTCTCCTCCAGGCTGAACAAAGTGCCTTCAGCCGCATCCAGGGCTTCCCCTCCAGGCCACACTCCATCCTTGCAGTCCTCCTTTGCATTCTGGCTAATGGTTTCATATCTTTTGATATTGTACTGCCCAAAAGTGCGCCCGTCTGCTTCCAGCGCTTCTCTTGGCTGCTGCTTCAGGGTGTGGGCACCATCATCAGAGACACAGAAGAGCTTCTCCTCCCAGAGTTGTCCTTATCCTCCGCACTTCCACCTCTCTGCCTTGATGTTCACTGGGGAACTTGCCACTTTGTGGCCGCTCATTGCTGTGCTCAGCAGGGACACACTTTTGTTTGGACATGAGCTGCCAGAGCAAGACATGCAGCAACTGAAGCTGAGAAATGCAGAGGCTGGGCAGATTCCATTTTTTCCAGAATGTGGGAAGGAGAGTGAGAAAAGCACAAGGAAATTTCAGCCTGTTAACTTTGCAATCTAATTGCCCTGGGAAACTCAGCAATGGATGGTGCTCTGGTGCTACTGCCAATGCCTTCCATGAGAAAAATTCATTTCAGGAAGGAGCAACATCATCTGACAGAGACCAAGTGTGCCAGCAGTTGCTCCAGGTGCTCCTGCCATCAGCCCCTGCAGGAAAGAGGCACAGCCCCCAAGGCACGTGGCCTTTGGCTCCTTCTGGCACAGAAAGCCCCCAGGGGCCACAGGTCTCTGGGGCAGGAGACGGGCACCAGTGCTGCCAGGGCTCGGGGGCTGGCAGGTCTGCTTGGCCGGGGACTCTGCCACACCTGCTGATGTCAGCGCTCCCCGGGCCCCAGGCCTCAGAGCAGCATTGGGGCCCGGGCCCACACGTTCCTTGTGCGTGTCACACCGGCAGCTTTAGGACGGCCACCAGCCGGGACGTGTCCCAAGGAGGCCGTGCCAGCTTCCCTGCAAGGCCCCGTGCCCTTCCCAGAACGGCTGCGTCGGCAGCCCTGGGGGCTCCTTCTGCTGCCCTGAGCCCACAGAGCATGGCAGCGTTTGCTGATGCTCTGAGCCCTTCTTAAAGACCCTGTCGGCCTTGCTTAGGCTCCTGGGGCCAGCCATTCCTTCCAAACTGGGCCCCTTTGGGTGGGCTGGGCGTGGCCCCAGGGCAGGTGGCAGTGTGTGCAAGGGCCCTCGGTGACACGGTGCCGCACACTCACTGTGACATGGAGCGGGTGTCCAAGGGCCCTTTGTGACACGGGGTGACATAGGGGCTGGAGGTGACAAGAGCACGCCACAGTGCTCAGAGCACGCGACGGGACAGGACGGGACCGAGCGGTGTCTTGAGGAGTCCCCGCACAGCGCGCTCGTTCGCGTCCCACCCGGAGCTTTTCTGAAGCCTTGTTCCTGCAGCTGAGCTCCAGGCCAGACCACAGGACTTGCTGACCCGTGGTCTCCCTGGGGCTTCTCTTCTGCAGGTGCCCTTGAGGCCATATCATAGTCCTTGTCAGGAGTCCCCTGTCCTTGTTGCAGGGGCCCTTGAGACCGAGGGCAGGACTTGCTGTCCTGTAGCCTTCCTGAGGCTTCTTACTTGAAGGTGCCTTCCAGGCACCACTGCAGCACTTGGTGAGTTGGAGCTTTTCCAAGGCAACTCTCCTGCAAATAGCCACAAATCCAGGCAGAGACATGGAGCAGAGACACCCGGCAGTGCCTGAGCTGGCCTGGGTGGAGGAGGAGGAAGAAGGCCCTGCAGCTGCCCCGGCACAGCAGATTGAAGAGGTGGTGCCGTTTCAGCCACCGCAGGAGGGTGAGTGGCAGAGCTGGGCCACAGGACTGGTGCCTGCTGCCAGCTTGAACCCCATGCCGTGCCGTGCTGTGCCATGCTATCCCTGGGGACGTGCCCACGGACAGGACGGAAGAGGGGCCGGGCAGAAACCCCGCAGTGGCCGTGCTCCATCCCCTGGGCCATCCCGGGGCTCTCTCTGCCTGGGGATGGCAGGGCTGGGCCGTGTTGTCCGGCCTCTCCCGCAGCCCCTCATCTCTGGCTGCGCTCGCTCTTTGCCAGATGCAGCCCTGGAGCGCACACAAGAGCAGGAGTCCAGCCGTGGCCGCTTCCGCAGGACAGCGCAGGTACCTGCAGCCACCCCCACCTGGGCTGGGCCTGCTGTCCCTGCTCAGCACAGCACCGTGCGTGCAGCACTGCATGCAACATCCCCGGCTTCCTGCCCTTCTCCTACAGTTTGTTTGCAACTTCCTCAAGAGAATTGAGGAGGAAGAGACCATCGCCACGGGCATGGGCGTCAGACCATACTCGCCCATCCTCCTAAGCAAGACCGGTGCTGCCCTGCTGTGTATGCTTGTAGAGGACGATTTTTACACTCCAAAGCAAGTAAGCAGCCTGTGGCCAGGCTTTGATCCTCCCAGCAATTGCTGGGCCTCCCAATCCATGCATGCTGCTTGCTGTGAGCCTTTCACGCCACATGGCAGTGGGGTGGGAAGGGAAGCACTCCTCTGGGGAAGCTGGGAACATTGCTCCCTCTGGCAGCATTCCAAGTCTCCCCGTGCCTTCTCCAGGTGCCTGCCATGGTGAGCTACATCCACCAGTGGCTCACGGCCAATGGTTCTGCTGAGCACAGGCTGGACAAGACCCTGCTGGATCTCACCCAAGCACAGCCAAATGACGCAGTCGTGACGCTCCTGCGCGTGGCCCCGTCCTGTGACAGGTATGGGGCCCACCTGCCCACAGGGCTCAGGCCTCCCCAGCCCATCACCCTGCACAGCCTGCCCCAGGTGTCGGAGCAACAGAGAGTTCCAGGGCCCTCTGGATGCTCCCTTTCCCAGCCCTGCCATGTCAGCCCCTGAGCCTGCTGCCATGCTCCCTTGCCGCCTCTCAGGGCTCTCTCCCCACAGGGCTGGGCTGTCTGGCTGCTGCTGGCAGGGGGGCAGTGGGCACAGGCAGAAATGGCAGCCGGCTCAGCTGCCCCCGCTGCTGTGTCTGAGAGCCCCCTGAGACACAGCTCTAACCCCACAGAGCTGCCGTGGCCATGTGGAAGACCATCATGGGCTCAGCCAGGACTGCGGAGCTGGCGCAGCTGATCCTCCTGGATGTGCTGGGGAGCTGGCCAGAGTACAGCACCTGCACCTCCAACGGGGACGAAACGGCTGTCTTTGCCCTGGCTGTGAGTTTCTGCAACTGGCCTTTGCAGGCCCCAAGGCTGCCTCTCCAGCAGCTCTCCATTTTCCTTCCCCCACTGCATCTCCCTGCCTCAGGCGCTGGCCTGAAACCTGGCCCAGGGGCAGCTTCAGGCCCACCAGGCCCCGTGCTCCCCCTGCCATGGTCTCTCCTGGCCTCTCCCTGCCACGCTCGCGCCCTGCCACACACACACGCCTCGGCACTGAGCGCTGTCTCATGGGGCTTTGTCCTTTGCAGGCAACGGTGGTGATGTGGAAGATCCTCCAGGTGCCCTGTCTCCCACGGATCTTGAAGGTGCATTTCCCCCGCCTACTTGTGCATCTGCTATTCCAAGTGTTCTTCAGCACTCTGGATATGCCAGAGGAGGTCGACACCTTCTGGAAGGGATGCCAGGAAGAGCACGGCCTTGCCACCAGCCCCAACAGGTGCTCCATCCCACTCCTCCTGTCCCTGCCACGTGGCCTGCCAAGGAGCCAGTGCTGCCAGTGTGACCTGGGCTTTGCTGTGCACACAGGTTTGCTGTGCGCACCCTGAAGTCCCTGCTCTGCCTTCTCCGCTGCGAGGATGTGGTGGTGGCAATGGAGCGCAGGTGTGCCTGGGACACGCTGCTCTCTCTTGACACTCACCACTTTGCCGTGGCTCTGCTTGCCAGGTGAGACCCCCTTCTCCCCACTGCCTCTGACAATGCTGCTCTGTGCCCAGGTGCCCCACAAAGTGTCCGTGGTGGCCATGGCTCAGAGGGCCTTGTCACTGAGGGATGCCCAAGCAGACCGGAAAAGCCTGGCAGAGGAGGGTGCCCATGAGCAACCAACTCCCAAATGGCCCATGTCCCCTTGCTGGAAGGGTGCTGGGGAAAGAGGAGAACTGGGTGAGTCACGCCTGGGAGAGGTTTGCCCCACTGCATCAGGGTCTTGTTTCCTTTTTCCCCTCTTCAGAGAAATCCGCCGCTTAGCCATCCACTTCTGTTCCGCGGTTGCATTCTACCTGCTCGCCCTGCTCGGCAAAGAGATGCCATACTGGGATTTCCCTGCCCTGGCATTCCTTGTGGAGGTGAGCCTCAAGGCCAGCGCTGCCTGGCTGAGCAGCCTCCCAGCCCTCTGGCCTCTGGCAGCCACAGCTGCCAGGACAGTGCCCGTGCCCTGTGCTGCTGCCTGGGCCCGGCCCTGTGCGCTGCTGGGCTCCTGCCGGCCGGCCGGCTCCCCTGTCACTGCCCTGTGCCTTTCAGGTCCTCGAGTGCCTGGACTTGAGGGAATGCAGTGACAGTGTTCTGGAGATCCTGGCACAGAACCTGCAGAGCGAGCACATGGCCAGGCGTTACTTGGCACTCCGAGGCCTCGTAGTGCTGGGCAAGAATCCCTTGATGGTGAGAAGGGGGCACTGGCTGAAGCCGTGCAGGCAGCAGCGTGGGGCTGGGCAACGCAGTCGCTTGGCCTTGCCTGGGCTTCGGCCGCTGGGGCAGCTCTTCCCATCTCTCCTGCTTCCCACTTCAGCTGCCCCAGTGCTTCGGGACAGGCCTTTGGCCTCTGGGCCCTGCGGCAGCAGGGCGGCCTTTCACAAAGTTGTGTTCCGCACAGGCTGAAAAAATGCGGAGCCTGACTGAAAGTCTAATGGAGCTCCTGGAGGAAAATGACAGCGACATGATCAGGATGAGCATTCTTCTACTCAGATATTTGCTCCTGGATAATGGTGCTCCAATAGCCACCCCCATCGCCCTGCAGCTGGCTGAGGCGCTCCTGCCACTCTTTGACAGCGTAAGGCTCTGTGCCCACCGCCACAGCCACTGGCTGCTGCCCGGACCCTTGGTGCCCTGTGCAGATGCACGCCTGTGCCCTGGGGGGCGTGAAGCAGCTGATGCTCAGGTCTTTTGCCCTTTCCTTTCATCCAGGATGATATCCAGGTGCAGCTGAGCTCCATGGCTCTCTTTCAAGAGATGCTGGACTTATTAACAGAAGAGGCAAGAAAGGCCCTCAAGTCCCACGTGCGCCAGAGCCTGCTCCCTCTCTACTTCCACTGCCATGACGAGAATCAGACTGTTGCTGAGGTGAGCACTTGTGGCCAGCTGCTGTGCCCCTGGCAGGGGCTTGGGCTGCCGCCTGCCCTGGCACCTTGTGGGCTGCAGCCTCCTCCAGCCTGTGCCACTGGGATGCTCCTGTGCCCTGGACTGTGGGGCCATCTGTGCACGTCTGTCCCTCTCCAGGCCTCCCGGGAAACGCTGCATTCCTCAGCCAGATTCCTGAAGAGGAGGGATATAGAACAAATGCTGCACGTGGATCAGAGCTTTGGGGAGTGCCTGGTAAGTACAGCAGAGATCGCCCAGCCTCAGCATGGCGAAGGTCCCTGAGGGCGGTGCTCAGTGTGCGGGGCTAACAGCTGTGCCCGCTGCTGCAGCCAGAGGCCGCGCGGGCTCTTCTCCAGGCTCCCGTGGGCCTGAGTCGGGTGCCCATGGAGCCCCGGCCCGGCGGGGCTGCGGGGCGGCACCACGGCTCCCCGGGCAGCAGCCGGCCCTCTGCCCCCTGCCCTCGGGAGCCCCTGGCCAGCAGCTGCTGGCCGCGCCTCAGGGCTGTGCGGGCAGGCGAGGCCGGCGATGGGCGCAGGCAGCGCCCGGCCCAGGAGCTGAGCCCGCGCCAACCCTTCCCTCCTGCCGCTCTCTGCAGCTGGCAGAGGACAGGAGCCGAGCGGCCGAGCACCTGCGCCGGGCACTGCACTACCTGCAGAGCCCACAGGAGTCCCTGCGAGAGGCGGCCGTCAGGTTCATGGGTGAGTCCCGAGCCCGGGCTCCTCCCCGGCCCGCCTGCTCGGCAGCTCGGCCCCGGCCCCGCCTGCTGCCCCGGCAGCGCCGGCCCGGCCCTGGAGCCCCGCCTGGCCTGGGCGTTGCTGCCGCCCTGTGGCAGCCGTGCCCTGGGGCGGCAGCGTGCGGCAAGGGCCCGGGCTGAGCTCTGCCTGGCCGGCAGCCCGTGTGGCCACAGCGCCGGCAGCGCCGCTGGCAGAGAGCTGTGCCGCTGGGGCCGTGACAGGCTCTGTGTTCACAGGCATGGCCGGGCGGCACCTGAGGGGGCAGCAGCAAGAGCTGCGGCTGATCTGCACTGGTGAGTGAGTGAGGGCAGCGGGCTGACCGCGGGGGCTGGAGGGGTCAGCTGCAAGCCCTGCCCCGGCTGCGGAGGGATCTGCACCCGTGGGCAGAGCACACAGACATATCAGGGCTACGTGTGCCATTCGTGGCCAGCAACTTCGGGCTGATCCCCTGGCTCCCTGCTCCCTGCGGGCCATGGCCAGAGACGACCGGGATGGCCCTGGCAGGGGGCTCTCCTCGGCTCCCTGCATATGCGGGATGTGACCTTGCCTCTGTTCCTCTTTCTTGCAGCCCTTGAAGGAATGGCATATGACAGCAGCCCTGCAATCAGAGATGCTGCAGTAGAATTTTGTTTAGTTCTCCGGGCTCTTGAGAGAGCTCCCTACTCCCCATGGCAGAAGCTGCGAGATCGATTCCGCAGTGCATGGAGGAAACGGCCTCGTCTTTGCTGCACTGCCTTACTATTCTGCTGCAGCTCCCCGGAGAGGTGATCTGCAACACGCAGTCTGCTTGGGCCATTTGAGCCAGCAGGAATTTTCTTTTGCCTTCTTCTAGATTTTTGTGTTTGTATTTCTGTTGTTTTTGATTGTGTAAATATAAAATATCTTAGAATACACAGAGTCCCAGGATCTTTCTTTTCCTGCGCAAGGTCTGTAGGGCATAAGAGAAGAGGGGGAAAAGGTTGCTTGTACTCAGCCAGCTGCCCAGGCGTGCAGTGTTGCAGGGAAAATGGCCAGAAGCCTTTTGGCCTTTGTTGGTTCCCCTGAAGCCTTTGTGCTGCCCACAGAGCGGCTGGGCAGGGGCCGGAGCTGTGGGGACCCCTGCCAGAGCGGTGCCTGGAGATGGCCACAAGCCCTGTGCCGGACAGGAAAGGCCATCCGTGTCCTCCTGCCCGTTGCTGCTGGCTGCAGTGCTGAGGGCTCCCAAGTGCCTCTGGATGGGGCTCCTCTGGAGCTGCTGTGGGGCTGCGGCGCTGCTGCCGGCAAGCTCGGCCAGGCTGGGGGAGACCCTGAGGGGCTGAGGCACTGCTAAGCCCTGAGCAATTGGCTGGCAGAGGCCATAAGGAGCCCCCTGGCAGCCGCCTCGATCCCGACAGCCGGCTGCTCTGGCGCTTCCAGGTCGGTGGCCGGTTGGAGGGACGCCCTGGAATCAGGCGTGGAACCCTGGTCCTGGCCTTTCAGGGCTGTGAGGCCAGCTGTTGTGGGGCTGGGGGGGTGCCCTCCCAGTGCTCCAGACTGGAGCCCCCCGCCCCTCAGCCTTAGGCATTGAGCTCCACTGCCTGATATTCAAGTCTTGTTCCTCTTGCTGTGGGGGAGGCCGAGCTCTGTGGCTTTAGGCCCCATGGAGCCAGAAGAGCAGCAGCTTTGAGCCCACAGGGGCCACAGAAAGGCCCTCTCGGACCACGGACCGTCCTGTCCTTCCCAGGCCAGGGACACATGAGAGTGCAGCGGGCACCTTCAGGGTGCCACGCTGGCTTTGCACTGGGCCACCTCCCTGTGCTGTGCACGGCTGGCTCTTTGCTTTGCTGCTCTCGGCCTTGTGTCGTCATACTCCTCTGGCTGCCTGCAGCCAGGGGCAGCCCTATCAGGAGGGTGAAAGGCCCCGTCTCCAACATCTCAAGAGGGAAATGGAGCTCTCCCGGCCCTCAGCCCACGCTGTAAGCAGAGCAGAGCCTTTTCCCCAGCCCCGTTGCCTTTCTGCCTGCTTCTGGTCCCTGGCCACCGTGACCCACTGCACTCGCTCTGAGTCACCTACAGCATGCCTCGTGCCTCTTGATTTGCTGACCCTGGGATGTGAGGCTCACTGAGGGAAAGGTGGCTGTCCCAATGTTGAGGGCACACGTGGCTCACTGAGCAGACTTGAGGCTTCCCCAGCAGCTTGCAGGTGCCTTATGTGTCATGTTACAGTGCTTGTGCTCCTGCCTCTTCCTGTCCCTCTTCTCACCCTCACCCAAGCTTCACCCTCTGACCTACCTTCAATAAACCCTGTTGCATCAGACACGGTGTCAAGAGCCCTCCTTCGGCTGCCGGTCCAGCGCACGTTACAACCTCCGGGCCGGGGAGCAAGGTGGGGCTGGGGGCGCTGGTCTCTCAGCCCAAGAGGGAACGGCTCTCGACAGCACCTGCCCATGGACATTCCCCGCACACAAAAAAAATCATCTCCAAGTTTAGCTAGTAAGCTAGTAAGGTATAAACCATTAATTGCCTGGAAATCTGGCACTAGTCTCTGAGTTCCATTAGGTTTCTTTATTGCTGATGTAGCAGTATTAAATTTTGACTGCCATTCTTCCAATAGTCCTGATGTCAAGGATTTTATTGATTGTTGGCTCGATTCCTTTCCTAGCTTCTAATCTTCAAGGGTATTGCTTTCTGACTACTGGCCCAACTCTTGTCTGTAGCTCAATTTTCATAGGGTCTGCTTGTTTTGATTTTCCTGGGCTATCAGATACTATCCCATACTCTTGGGTACACCTGATTCAATACTTGCTCTAACTAGTTCTTCTTGTTTGTTGGTCTGGTGTCAATTGTCAGTCCTACTGCTAAAACCGCTCCTTTGTCTTCAGGTACCTTCCATAGAAGTTTTCTTTTTCTAAACGGAACTGTTGCTTCCAAATTTTCAAGCAAATCTCTGCATAGGACAGTTTTGGGTGAGTTTGGTAAAGAAAGAAACTGATGTATTCCCATTTTCTTCTTGATTTTACATCAAAGTGGTTTCAGGAAGAATGCATTTTCTGGCTGCCCTATAGTTGCTCCTATTGCTTGAAGATAGTTTTCACTTTTGGGTATCAGTGCTTGATTCAAGAGTGAAAATGTGTCTCCACTATTTCTTAAAATTTCAACTTCTTCATCATTCTTTAGCTGTATTTTAAACAGTGGCCTGCTAGGGTAAGAATTGCCAGTCTCGGTCATTTCTTATCATCTAGAGTGGCTGCAAGAGTTTGGTGTACTTTGTCGTCTAACTCTGGGCACTGGCCCTATTTCCAGTGTCCTGATTTCTTACAAGATGCACATTGATTTGCGTCCAGCTTGGTCTGTGGCTGCTTTGAACCTCCTCTGCCTCTGCTATTTTCGACCCTGCCTCTGCTTCAACCACGCCTACATCCGTCCACTCCCTGGTGCTGATCCAGAGCTGCCACCATGGCTGCAGGGAGCTCTTTTTCTTTTTCCCTCTCTTGACTTGGGTACACTTTCTACTTTTGATGTAGTGTCTAAAAGCTTGCGTCACTGCTCAGTGTTCTTCGAACACTTCTCAAACTCAGACGGGCTTGGTGCTGTGACCATTTCCCTGGGGTGTTCCAGTTTGTGTTTATTTATCTGTTATCATAGAATGGTTTGTTTTCAGGTACCCCTGGGTTCTGCCCTCCCTCAAAGCTGTCCCTCATGCCATTCCCCACTCTTTGTACCAGCTCCTTCCCTGCCTCTCAAGATAATCCAGCTCTTTATTCCTGAACCTTCCCTGTCACTTTTGCCTTGGACCAATCCCTGACTGCACCACCCCTTTGGAATTCCTCTATTGCTGGAAGCCCCACTGGCCCATGTGACCTACCCTCTCCTCCCATCTGTCCTAATTAGTCCCAAGAACCTGATGGAATCCCCTCGCTCCTCCCCTGCGGATTCCTTATTGCTCAATCGTTTGTATCCACCCCCTGAGTTGTACCCCGATAAAATCCCGTGCACAGAAGTGCTGGCGGCTCTTTGCTGCCGAATCCTTCCCTTGGAATAGGCCTTGGCCTGTGGAACCTCACAATCGAGGAGCCTCCTCCTTCTCTTTGGCCTGCTCCGTGCTGCAGTTAGTGGATCCTGAAGCACTGAGCGGTGGCTCACCAGGGTCAGCCGCGGGCGGGACCCAAGCCTTGGCCGTTCCCCGCTCCCGGCGCAGCGCCGCAGTTTTCCCAAGAGCCAGCCCGGGCTCCACTGGGCTGCGTCAACGGGGAACCCGTCCCAGTGCCTGACTGTGCTCTGGGTGAAAAACCTTGATCTGATACGGAAATGAAACTTGCCCTGTCCCAGCTCCCTGCCCTTTTCTCCGGTCCTATCACTGGTCCCAGCAGTGACGAGAGCTGCAGCAGCCCCTCTGATTCCTCTCAGGAGGACGTTGAAGACCACAATGACGCCCTTTACTCTCCTCCAGGCTGAACAAAGTGCCTTCAGCCGCATCCAGGGCTTCCCCTCCAGGCCACACTCCATCCTTGCAGTCCTCCTTTGCATTCTGGCTAATGGTTTCATATCTTTTGATATTGTACTGCCCAAAAGTGCGCCCGTCTGCTTCCAGCGCTTCTCTTGGCTGCTGCTTCAGGGTGTGGGCACCATCATCAGAGACACAGAAGAGCTTCTCCTCCCAGAGTTGTCCTTATCCTCCGCACTTCCACCTCTCTGCCTTGATGTTCACTGGGGAACTTGCCACTTTGTGGCCGCTCATTGCTGTGCTCAGCAGGGACACACTTTTGTTTGGACATGAGCTGCCAGAGCAAGACATGCAGCAACTGAAGCTGAGAAATGCAGAGGCTGGGCAGATTCCGTTTTTTCCAGAATGTGGGAAGGAGAGTGAGAAAAGCACAAGGAAATTTCAGCCTGTTAACTTTGCAATCTAATTGCCCTGGGAAACTCAGCAATGGATGGTGCTCTGGTGCTACTGCCAATGCCTTCCATGAGAAAAATTCATTTCAGGAAGGAGCAACATCATCTGACAGAGACCAAGTGTGCCAGCAGTTGCTCCAGGTGCTCCTGCCATCAGCCCCTGCAGGAAAGAGGCACAGCCCCCAAGGCACGTGGCCTTTGGCTCCTTCTGGCACAGAAAGCCCCCAGGGGCCACAGGTCTGTGGGGCAGGAGACGGGCACCAGTGCTGCCAGGGCTCGGGGGCTGGCAGGTCTGCTTGGCCGGGGACTCTGCCACACCTGCTGATGTCAGCGCTCCCCGGGCCCCAGGCCTCAGAGCAGCATTGGGGCCCGGGCCCACACGTTCCTTGTGCGTGTCACACCGGCAGCTTTAGGACGGCCACCAGCCGGGACGTGTCCCAAGGAGGCCGTGCCAGCTTCCCTGCAAGGCCCCGTGCCCTTCCCAGAACGGCTGCGTCGGCAGCCCTGGGGGCTCCTTCTGCTGCCCTGAGCCCACAGAGCATGGCAGCGTTTGCTGATGCTCTGAGCCCTTCTTAAAGACCCTGTCGGCCTTGCTTAGGCTCCTGGGGCCAGCCATTCCTTCCAAACTGGGCCCCTTTGGGTGGGCTGGGCGTGGCCCCAGGGCAGGTGGCAGTGTGTGCAAGGGCCCTCGGTGACACGGTGCCGCACACTCACTGTGACATGGAGCGGGTGTCCAAGGGCCCTTTGTGACACGGGGTGACATAGGGGCTGGAGGTGACAAGAGCACGCCACAGTGCTCAGAGCACGCGACGGGACAGGACGGGACCGAGCGGTGTCTTGAGGAGTCCCCGCACAGCGCGCTCGTTCGCGTCCCACCCGGAGCTTTTCTGAAGCCTTGTTCCTGCAGCTGAGCTCCAGGCCAGACCACAGGACTTGCTGACCCGTGGTCTCCCTGGGGCTTCTCTTCTGCAGGTGCCCTTGAGGCCATATCATAGTCCTTGTCAGGAGTCCCCTGTCCTTGTGGCAGGGGCCCTTGAGACCGAGGGCAGGACTTGCTGTCCTGTAGCCTTCCTGAGGCTTCTTACTTGAAGGTGCCTTCCAGGCACCACTGCAGCACTTGGTGAGTTGGAGCTTTTCCAAGGCAACTCTCCTGCAAATAGCCACAAATCCAGGCAGAGACATGGAGCAGAGACACCCGGCAGTGCCTGAGCTGGCCTGGGTGGAGGAGGAGGAAGAAGGCCCTGCAGCTGCCCCGGCACAGCAGACTGAAGAGGTGGTGCCGTTTCAGCCACCGCAGGAGGGTGAGTGGCAGAGCTGGGCCACAGGACTGGTGCCTGCTGCCAGCTTGAACCCCATGCCGTGCCGTGCTGTGCCATGCTATCCCTGGGGACGTGCCCACGGACAGGACGGAAGAGGGGCCGGGCAGAAACCCCGCAGTGGCCGTGCTCTATCCCCTGGGCCATCCCGGGGCTCTCTCTGCCTGGGGATGGCAGGGCTGGGCCGTGTTGTCCGGCCTCTCCCGCAGCCCCTCATCTCTGGCTGCGCTCGCTCTTTGCCAGATGCAGCCCTGGAGCGCACACAAGAGCAGGAGTCCAGCCGTGGCCGCTTCCGCAGGACAGCGCAGGTACCTGCAGCCACCCCCACCTGGGCTGGGCCTGCTGTCCCTGCTCAGCACAGCACCGTGCGTGCAGCACTGCATGCAACATCCCCGGCTTCCTGCCCTTCTCCTACAGTTTGTTTGCAACTTCCTCAAGAGACTTGAGGAGGAAGAGACCATCGCCACGGGCATGGGCGTCAGACCATACTCGCCCATCCTCCTAAGCAAGACCGGTGCTGCCCTGCTGTGTATGCTTGTAGAGGACGATTTTTACACTCCAAAGCAAGTAAGCAGCCTGTGGCCAGGCTTTGATCCTCCCAGCAATTGCTGGGCCTCCCAATCCATGCATGCTGCTTGCTGTGAGCCTTTCACGCCACATGGCAGTGGGGTGGGAAGGGAAGCACTCCTCTGGGGAAGCTGGGAACATTGCTCCCTCTGGCAGCATTCCAAGTCTCCCCGTGCCTTCTCCAGGTGCCTGCCATGGTGAGCTACATCCACCAGTGGCTCACGGCCAATGCTTCTGCTGAGCACAGGCTGGACAAGACCCTGCTGGATCTCACCCAAGCACAGCCAAATGACGCAGTCGTGACGCTCCTGCGCGTGGCCCCGTCCTGTGACAGGTATGGGGCCCACCTGCCCACAGGGCTCAGGCCTCCCCAGCCCATCACCCTGCACAGCCTGCCCCAGGTGTCGGAGCAACAGAGAGTTCCAGGGCCCTCTGGATGCTCCCTTTCCCAGCCCTGCCATGTCAGCCCCTGAGCCTGCTGCCATGCTCCCTTGCCGCCTCTCAGGGCTCTCTCCCCACAGGGCTGGGCTGTCTGGCTGCTGCTGGCAGGGGGGCAGTGGGCACAGGCAGAAATGGCAGCCGGCTCAGCTGCCCCCGCTGCTGTGTCTGAGAGCCCCCTGAGACACAGCTCTAACCCCACAGAGCTGCCGTGGCCATGTGGAAGACCATCATGGGCTCAGCCAGGACTGCGGAGCTGGCGCAGCTGATCCTCCTGGATGTGCTGGGGAGCTGGCCAGAGTACAGCACCTGCACCTCCAACGGGGACGAAACGGCTGTCTTTGCCCTGGCTGTGAGTTTCTGCAACTGGCCTTTGCAGGCCCCAAGGCTGCCTCTCCAGCAGCTCTCCATTTTCCTTCCCCCACTGCATCTCCCTGCCTCAGGCGCTGGCCTGAAACCTGGCCCAGGGGCAGCTTCAGCCCCACCAGGCCCCGTGCTCCCCCTGCCATGGTCTCTCCTGGCCTCTCCCTGCCACGCTCGCGCCCTGCCACACACACACGCCTCGGCACTGAGCGCTGTCTCATGGGGCTTTGTCCTTTGCAGGCAACGGTGGTGATGTGGAAGATCCTCCAGGTGCCCTGTCTCCCACGGATCTTGAAGGTGTATTTCCCCCGCCTACTTGTGCATCTGCTATTCCAAGTGTTCTTCAGCACTCTGGATATGCCAGAGGAGGTCGACACCTTCTGGAAGGGATGCCAGGAAGAGCACGGCCTTGCCACCAGCCCCAACAGGTGCTCCATCCCACTCCTCCTGTCCCTGCCACGTGGCCTGCCAAGGAGCCAGTGCTGCCAGTGTGACCTGGGCTTTGCTGTGCACACAGGTTTGCTGTGCGCACCCTGAAGTCCCTGCTCTGCCTTCTCCGCTGCGAGGATGTGGTGGTGGCAATGGAGCGCAGGTGTGCCTGGGACACGCTGCTCTCTCTTGACACTCACCACTTTGCCGTGGCTCTGCTTGCCAGGTGAGACCCCCTTCTCCCCACTGCCTCTGACAATGCTGCTCTGTGCCCAGGTGCCCCACAAAGTGTCCGTGGTGGCCATGGCTCAGAGGGCCTTGTCACTGAGGGATGGCCAAGCAGACCGGAAAAGCCTGGCAGAGGAGGGTGCCCATGAGCAACCAACTCCCAAATGGCCCATGTCCCCTTGCTGGAAGGGTGCTGGGGAAAGAGGAGAACTGGGTGAGTCACGCCTGGGAGAGGTTTGCCCCACTGCATCAGGGTCTTGTTTCCTTTTTCCCCTCTTCAGAGAAATCCGCCGCTTAGCCATCCACTTCTGTTCCGCGGTTGCATTCTACCTGCTCGCCCTGCTCGGCAAAGAGATGCCATACTGGGATTTCCCTGCCCTGGCATTCCTTGTGGAGGTGAGCCTCAAGGCCAGCGCTGCCTGGCTGAGCAGCCTCCCAGCCCTCTGGCCTCTGGCAGCCACAGCTGCCAGGACAGTGCCCGTGCCCTGTGCTGCTGCCTGGGCCCGGCCCTGTGCGCTGCTGGGCTCCTGCCGGCCGGCCGGCTCCCCTGTCACTGCCCTGTGCCTTTCAGGTCCTCGAGTGCCTGGACTTGAGGGAATGCAGTGACAGTGTTCTGGAGATCCTGGCACAGAACCTGCAGAGCGAGCACATGGCCAGGCGTTACTTGGCACTCCGAGGCCTCGTAGGTCTGGGCAAGAATCCCTTGATGGTGAGAAGGGGGCACTGGCTGAAGCCGTGCAGGCAGCAGCGTGGGGCTGGGCAACGCAGTCGCTTGGCCTTGCCTGGGCTTCGGCCGCTGGGGCAGCTCTTCCCATCTCTCCTGCTTCCCACTTCAGCTGCCCCAGTGCTTCGGGACAGGCCTTTGGCCTCTGGGCCCTGCGGCAGCAGGGCGGCCTTTCACAAAGTTGTGTTCCGCACAGGCTGAAAAAATGCGGAGCCTGACTGAAAGTCTAATGGAGCTCCTGGAGGAAAATGACAGCGACATGATCAGGATGAGCATTCTTCTACTCAGATATTTGCTCCTGGATAATGGTGCTCCAATAGCCACCCCCATCGCCCTGCAGCTGGCTGAGGCGCTCCTGCCACTCTTTGACAGCGTAAGGCTCTGTGCCCACCGCCACAGCCACTGGCTGCTGCCCGGACCCTTGGGTGCCCTGTGCAGATGCACGCCTGTGCCCTGGGGGGCGTGAAGCAGCTGATGCTCAGGTCTTTTGCCCTTTCCTTTCATCCAGGATGATATCCAGGTGCAGCTGAGCTCCATGGCTCTCTTTCAAGAGATGCTGGACTTATTAACAGAAGAGGCAAGAAAGGCCCTCAAGTCCCACGTGCGCCAGAGCCTGCTCCCTCTCTACTTCCACTGCCATGACGAGAATCAGACTGTTGCTGAGGTGAGCACTTGTGGCCAGCTGCTGTGCCCCTGGCAGGGGCTTGGGCTGCCGCCTGCCCTGGCACCTTGTGGGCTGCAGCCTCCTCCAGCCTGTGCCACTGGGATGCTCCTGTGCCCTGGACTGTGGGGCCATCTGTGCACGTCTGTCCCTCTCCAGGCCTCCCGGGAAACGCTGCATTCCTCAGCCAGATTCCTGAAGAGGAGGGATATAGAACAAATGCTGCACGTGGATCAGAGCTTTGGGGAGTGCCTGGTAAGTACAGCAGAGATCGCCCAGCCTCAGCATGGCGAAGGTCCCTGAGGGCGGTGCTCAGTGTGCGGGGCTAACAGCTGTGCCCGCTGCTGCAGCCAGAGGCCGCGTGGGCTCTTCTCCAGGCTCCCGTGGGCCTGAGTCGGGTGCCCATGGAGCCCCGGCCCGGCGGGGCTGCGGGGCGGCACCACGGCTCCCCGGGCAGCAGCCGGCCCTCTGCCCCCTGCCCTCGGGAGCCCCTGGCCAGCGGCTGCTGGCCGCGCCTCAGGGCTGTGCGGGCAGGCGAGGCCGGCGATGGGCGCAGGCAGCGCCCGGCCCAGGAGCTGAGCCCGCGCCAACCCTTCCCTCCTGCCGCTCTCTGCAGCTGGCAGAGGACAGGAGCCGAGCGGCCGAGCACCTGCGCCGGGCACTGCACTACCTGCAGAGCCCACAGGAGTCCCTGCGAGAGGCGGCCGTCAGGTTCATGGGTGAGTCCCGAGCCCGGGCTCCTCCCCGGCCCGCCTGCTCGGCAGCTCGGCCCCGGCCCCGCCTGCTGCCCCGGCAGCGCCGGCCCGGCCCTGGAGCCCCGCCTGGCCTGGGCGTTGCTGCCGCCCTGTGGCAGCCGTGCCCTGGGGCGGCAGCGTGCGGCAAGGGCCCGGGCTGAGCTCTGCCTGGCCGGCAGCCCGTGTGGCCACAGCGCCGGCAGCGCCGCTGGCAGGGAGCTGTGCCGCTGGGGCCGTGACAGGCTCTGTGTTCACAGGCATGGCCGGGCGGCACCTGAGGGGGCAGCAGCAAGAGCTGCGGCTGATCTGCACTGGTGAGTGAGTGAGGGCAGCGGGCTGACCGCGGGGGCTGGAGGGGGCAGCTGCAAGCCCTGCCCCGGCTGCGGAGGGATCTGCACCCGTGGGCAGAGCACACAGACATATCAGGGCTACGTGTGCCATTCGTGGCCAGCAACTTCGGGCTGATCCCCTGGCTCCCTGCTCCCTGCGGGCCATGGCCAGAGACGACCGGGATGGCCCTGGCAGGGGGCTCTCCTCGGCTCCCTGCATATGCGGGATGTGACCTTGCCTCTGTTCCTCTTTCTTGCAGCCCTTGAAGGAATGGCATATGACAGCAGCCCTGCAATCAGAGATGCTGCAGTAGAATTTTGTTTAGTTCTCCGGGCTCTTGAGAGAGCTCCCTACTCCCCATGGCAGAAGCTGCGAGATCGATTCCGCAGTGCATGGAGGAAACGGCCTCGTCTTTGCTGCACTGCCTTACTATTCTGCTGCAGCTCCCCGGAGAGGTGATCTGCAACACGCAGTCTGCTTGGGCCATTTGAGCCAGCAGGAATTTTCTTTTGCCTTCTTCTAGATTTTTGTGTTTGTATGTCTGTTGTTTTTGATTGTGTAAATATAAAATATCTTAGAATACACAGAGTCCCAGGATCTTTCTTTTCCTGCGCAAGGTCTGTAGGGCATAAGAGAAGAGGGGGAAAAGGTTGCTTGTACTCAGCCAGCTGCCCAGGCTTCAGTGTTGCAGGGAAAATGGCCAGAAGCCTTTTGGCCTTTGTTGGTTCCCCTGAAGCCTTTGTGCTGCCCACAGAGCGGCTGGGCAGGGGCCGGAGCTGTGGGGACCCCTGCCAGAGCGGTGCCTGGAGATGGCCACAAGCCCTGTGCCGGACAGGAAAGGCCATCCGTGTCCTCCTGCCCGTTGCTGCTGGCTGCAGTGCTGAGGGCTCCCAAGTGCCTCTGGATGGGGCTCCTCTGGAGCTGCTGTGGGGCTGCGGCGCTGCTGCCGGCAAGCTTGGCCAGGCTGGGGGAGACCCTGAGGGGCTGAGGCACTGCTAAGCCCTGAGCAATTGGCTGGCAGAGGCCATAAGGAGCCCCCTGGCAGCCGCCTCGATCCCGACAGCCGGCTGCTCTGGCGCTTCCAGGTCGGTGGCCGGTTGGAGGGACGCCCTGGAATCAGGCGTGGAACCCTGGTCCTGGCCTTTCAGGGCTGTGAGGCCAGCTGTTGTGGGGCTGGGGGGGTGCCCTCCCAGTGCTCCAGACTGGAGCCCCCCGCCCCTCAGCCTTAGGCATTGAGCTCCACTGCCTGATATTCAAGTCTTGTTCCTCTTGCTGTGGGGGAGGCCGAGCTCTGTGGCTTTAGGCCCCATGGAGCCAGAAGAGCAGCAGCTTTGAGCCCACAGGGGCCACAGAAAGGCCCTCTCGGACCACGGACCGTCCTGTCCTTCCCAGGCCAGGGACACATGAGAGTGCAGCGGGCACCTTCAGGGTGCCACGCTGGCTTTGCACTGGGCCACCTCCCTGTGCTGTGCACGGCTGGCTCTTTGCTTTGCTGCTCTCGGCCTTGTGTCGTCATACTCCTCTGGCTGCCTGCAGCCAGGGGCAGCCCTATCAGGAGGGTGAAAGGCCCCGTCTCCAACATCTCAAGAGGGAAATGGAGCTCTCCCGGCCCTCAGCCCACGCTGTAAGCAGAGCAGAGCCTTTTCCCCAGCCCCGTTGCCTTTCTGCCTGCTTCTGGTCCCTGGCCACCGTGACCCACTGCACTCGCTCTGAGTCACCTACAGCATGCCTCGTGCCTCTTGATTTGCTGACCCTGGGATGTGAGGCTCACTGAGGGAAAGGTGGCTGTCCCAATGTTGAGGGCACACGTGGCTCACTGAGCAGACTTGAGGCTTCCCCAGCAGCTTGCAGGTGCCTTATGTGTCATGTTACAGTGCTTGTGCTCCTGCCTCTTCCTGTCCCTCTTCTCACCCTCACCCAAGCTTCACCCTCTGACCTACCTTCAATAAACCCTGTTGCATCAGACACGGTGTCAAGAGCCCTCCTTCGGCTGCCGGTCCAGCGCACGTTACAACCTCCGGGCCGGGGAGCAAGGTGGGGCTGGGGGCGCTGGTCTCTCAGCCCAAGAGGGAACGGCTCTCGACAGCACCTGCCCATGGACATTCCCCGCACACAAAAAAAATCATCTCCAAGTTTAGCTAGTAAGCTAGTAAGGTATAAACCATTAATTGCCTGGAAATCTGGCACTAGTCTCTGAGTTCCATTAGGTTTCTTTATTGCTGATGTAGCAGTATTAAATTTTGACTGCCATTCTTCCAATAGTCCTGATGTCAAGGATTTTATTGATTGTTGGCTCGATTCCTTTCCTAGCTTCTAATCTTCAAGGGTATTGCTTTCTGACTACTGGCCCAACTCTTGTCTGTAGCTCAATTTTCATAGGGTCTGCTTGTTTTGATTTTCCTGGGCTATCAGATACTATCCCATACTCTTGGGTACACCTGATTCAATACTTGCTCTAACTAGTTCTTCTTGTTTGTTGGTCTGGTGTCAATTGTCAGTCCTACTGCTAAAACCGCTCCTTTGTCTTCAGGTACCTTCCATAGAAGTTTTCTTTTTCTAAACGGAACTGTTGCTTCCAAATTTTCAAGCAAATCTCTGCATAGGACAGATTTGGGTGAGTTTGGTAAAGAAAGAAACTGATGTATTCCCATTTTCTTCTTGATTTTACATCAAAGTGGTTTCAGGAAGAATGCATTTTCTGGCTGCCCTATAGTTGCTCCTATTGCTTGAAGATAGTTTTCACTTTTGGGTATCAGTGCTTGATTCAAGAGTGAAAATGTGTCTCCACTATTTCTTAAAATTTCAACTTCTTCATCATTCTTTAGCTGTATTTTAAACAGTGGCCTGCTAGGGTAAGAATTGCCAGTCTCGGTCATTTCTTATCATCTAGAGTGGCTGCAAGAGTTTGGTGTACTTTGTCGTCTAACTCTGGGCACTGGCCCTATTTCCAGTGTCCTGATTTCTTACAAGATGCACATTGATTTGCGTCCAGCTTGGTCTGTGGCTGCTTTGAACCTCCTCTGCCTCTGCTATTTTCGACCCTGCCTCTGCTTCAACCACGCCTACATCCGTCCACTCCCTGGTGCTGATCCAGAGCTGCCACCATGGCTGCAGGGAGCTCTTTTTCTTTTTCCCTCTCTTGACTTGGGTACACTTTCTACTTTTGATGTAGTGTCTAAAAGCTTGCGTCACTGCTCAGTGTTCTTCGAACACTTCTCAAACTCAGACGGGCTTGGTGCTGTGACCATTTCCCTGGGGTGTTCCAGTTTGTGTTTATTTATCTGTTATCATAGAATGGTTTGTTTTCAGGTACCCCTGGGTTCTGCCCTCCCTCAAAGCTGTCCCTCATGCCATTCCCCACTCTTTGTACCAGCTCCTTCCCTGCCTCTCAAGATAATCCAGCTCTTTATTCCTGAACCTTCCCTGTCACTTTTGCCTTGGACCAATCCCTGACTGCACCACCCCTTTGGAATTCCTCTATTGCTGGAAGCCCCACTGGCCCATGTGACCTACCCTCTCCTCCCATCTGTCCTAATTAGTCCCAAGAACCTGATGGAATCCCCTCGCTCCTCCCCTGCGGATTCCTTATTGCTCAATCGTTTGTATCCACCCCCTGAGTTGTACCCCGATAAAATCCCGTGCACAGAAGTGCTGGCGGCTCTTTGCTGCCGAATCCTTCCCTTGGAATAGGCCTTGGCCTGTGGAACCTCACAATCGAGGAGCCTCCTCCTTCTCTTTGGCCTGCTCCGTGCTGCAGTTAGTGGATCCTGAAGCACTGAGCGGTGGCTCACCAGGGTCAGCCGCGGGCGGGACCCAAGCCTTGGCCGTTCCCCGCTCCCGGCGCAGCGCCGCAGTTTTCCCAAGAGCCAGCCCGGGCTCCGCTGGGCTGCGTCAACGGGGAACCCGTCCCAGTGCCTGACTGTGCTCTGGGTGAAAAACCTTGATCTGATACGGAAATGAAACTTGCCCTGTCCCAGCTCCCTGCCCTTTTCTCCGGTCCTATCACTGGTCCCAGCAGTGACGAGAGCTGCAGCAGCCCCTCTGATTCCTCTCAGGAGGACGTTGAAGACCACAATGACGCCCTTTACTCTCCTCCAGGCTGAACAAAGTGCCTTCAGCCGCATCCAGGGCTTCCCCTCCAGGCCACACTCCATCCTTGCAGTCCTCCTTTGCATTCTGGCTAATGGTTTCATATCTTTTGATATTGTACTGCCCAAAAGTGCGCCCGTCTGCTTCCAGCGCTTCTCTTGGCTGCTGCTTCAGGGTGTGGGCACCATCATCAGAGACACAGAAGAGCTTCTCCTCCCAGAGTTGTCCTTATCCTCCGCACTTCCACCTCTCTGCCTTGATGTTCACTGGGGAACTTGCCACTTTGTGGCCGCTCATTGCTGTGCTCAGCAGGGACACACTTTTGTTTGGACATGAGCTGCCAGAGCAAGACATGCAGCAACTGAAGCTGAGAAATGCAGAGGCTGGGCAGATTCCGTTTTTTCCAGAATGTGGGAAGGAGAGTGAGAAAAGCACAAGGAAATTTCAGCCTGTTAACTTTGCAATCTAATTGCCCTGGGAAACTCAGCAATGGATGGTGCTCTGGTGCTACTGCCAATGCCTTCCATGAGAAAAATTCATTTCAGGAAGGAGCAACATCATCTGACAGAGACCAAGTGTGCCAGCAGTTGCTCCAGGTGCTCCTGCCATCAGCCCCTGCAGGAAAGAGGCACAGCCCCCAAGGCACGTGGCCTTTGGCTCCTTCTGGCACAGAAAGCCCCCAGGGGCCACAGGTCTGTGGGGCAGGAGACGGGCACCAGTGCTGCCAGGGCTCGGGGGCTGGCAGGTCTGCTTGGCCGGGGACTCTGCCACACCTGCTGATGTCAGCGCTCCCCGGGCCCCAGGCCTCAGAGCAGCATTGGGGCCCGGGCCCACACGTTCCTTGTGCGTGTCACACCGGCAGCTTTAGGACGGCCACCAGCCGGGACGTGTCCCAAGGAGGCCGTGCCAGCTTCCCTGCAAGGCCCCGTGCCCTTCCCAGAACGGCTGCGTCGGCAGCCCTGGGGGCTCCTTCTGCTGCCCTGAGCCCACAGAGCATGGCAGCGTTTGCTGATGCTCTGAGCCCTTCTTAAAGACCCTGTCGGCCTTGCTTAGGCTCCTGGGGCCAGCCATTCCTTCCAAACTGGGCCCCTTTGGGTGGGCTGGGCGTGGCCCCAGGGCAGGTGGCAGTGTGTGCAAGGGCCCTCGGTGACACGGTGCCGCACACTCACTGTGACATGGAGCGGGTGTCCAAGGGCCCTTTGTGACACGGGGTGACATAGGGGCTGGAGGTGACAAGAGCACGCCACAGTGCTCAGAGCACGCGACGGGACAGGACGGGACCGAGCGGTGTCTTGAGGAGTCCCCGCACAGCGCGCTCGTTCGCGTCCCACCCGGAGCTTTTCTGAAGCCTTGTTCCTGCAGCTGAGCTCCAGGCCAGACCACAGGACTTGCTGACCCGTGGTCTCCCTGGGGCTTCTCTTCTGCAGGTGCCCTTGAGGCCATATCATAGTCCTTGTCAGGAGTCCCCTGTCCTTGTGGCAGGGGCCCTTGAGACCGAGGGCAGGACTTGCTGTCCTGTAGCCTTCCTGAGGCTTCTTACTTGAAGGTGCCTTCCAGGCACCACTGCAGCACTTGGTGAGTTGGAGCTTTTCCAAGGCAACTCTCCTGCAAATAGCCACAAATCCAGGCAGAGACATGGAGCAGAGACACCCGGCAGTGCCTGAGCTGGCCTGGGTGGAGGAGGAGGAAGAAGGCCCTGCAGCTGCCCCGGCACAGCAGACTGAAGAGGTGGTGCCGTTTCAGCCACCGCAGGAGGGTGAGTGGCAGAGCTGGGCCACAGGACTGGTGCCTGCTGCCAGCTTGAACCCCATGCCGTGCCGTGCTGTGCCATGCTATCCCTGGGGACGTGCCCACGGACAGGACGGAAGAGGGGCCGGGCAGAAACCCCGCAGTGGCCGTGCTCCATCCCCTGGGCCATCCCGGGGCTCTCTCTGCCTGGGGATGGCAGGGCTGGGCCGTGTTGTCCGGCCTGTCCCGCAGCCCCTCATCTCTGGCTGCGCTCGCTCTTTGCCAGATGCAGCCCTGGAGCGCACACAAGAGCAGGAGTCCAGCCGTGGCCGCTTCTGCAGGACAGCGCAGGTACCTGCAGCCACCCCCACCTGGGCTGGGCCTGCTGTCCCTGCTCAGCACAGCACCGTGCGTGCAGCACTGCATGCAACATCCCCGGCTTCCTGCCCTTCTCCTACAGTTTGTTTGCAACTTCCTCAAGAGAATTGAGGAGGAAGAGACCATCGCCACGGGCATGGGCGTCAGACCATACTCGCCCATCCTCCTAAGCAAGACCGGTGCTGCCCTGCTGTGTATGCTTGTAGAGGACGATTTTTACACTCCAAAGCAAGTAAGCAGCCTGTGGCCAGGCTTTGATCCTCCCAGCAATTGCTGGGCCTCCCAATCCATGCATGCTGCTTGCTGTGAGCCTTTCACGCCACATGGCAGTGGGGTGGGAAGGGAAGCACTCCTCTGGGGAAGCTGGGAACATTGCTCCCTCTGGCAGCATTCCAAGTCTCCCCGTGCCTTCTCCAGGTGCCTTCCATGGTGAGCTACATCCACCAGTGGCTCACGGCCAATGGTTCTGCTGAGCACAGGCTGGACAAGACCCTGCTGGATCTCACCCAAGCACAGCCAAATGACGCAGTCGTGACGCTCCTGCGCGTGGCCCCGTCCTGTGACAGGTATGGGGCCCACCTGCCCACAGGGCTCAGGCCTCCCCAGCCCATCACCCTGCACAGCCTGCCCCAGGTGTCGGAGCAACAGAGAGTTCCAGGGCCCTCTGGATGCTCCCTTTCCCAGCCCTGCCATGTCAGCCCCTGAGCCTGCTGCCATGCTCCCTTGCCGCCTCTCAGGGCTCTCTCCCCACAGGGCTGGGCTGTCTGGCTGCTGCTGGCAGGGGGGCAGTGGGCACAGGCAGAAATGGCAGCCGGCTCAGCTGCCCCCGCTGCTGTGTCTGAGAGCCCCCTGAGACACAGCTCTAACCCCACAGAGCTGCCGTGGCCATGTGGAAGACCATCATGGGCTCAGCCAGGACTGCGGAGCTGGCGCAGCTGATCCTCCTGGATGTGCTGGGGAGCTGGCCAGAGTACAGCACCTGCACCTCCAACGGGGACGAAACGGCTGTCTTTGCCCTGGCTGTGAGTTTCTGCAACTGGCCTTTGCAGGCCCCAAGGCTGCCTCTCCAGCAGCTCTCCATTTTCCTTCCCCCACTGCATCTCCCTGCCTCAGGCGCTGGCCTGAAACCTGGCCCAGGGGCAGCTTCAGCCCCACCAGGCCCCATGCTCCCCCTGCCATGGTCTCTCCTGGCCTCTCCCTGCCACGCTCGCGCCCTGCCACACACACACGCCTCGGCACTGAGCGCTGTCTCATGGGGCTTTGTCCTTTGCAGGCAACGGTGGTGATGTGGAAGATCCTCCAGGTGCCCTGTCTCCCACGGATCTTGAAGGTGTATTTCCCCCGCCTACTTGTGCATCTGCTATTCCAAGTGTTCTTCAGCACTCTGGATATGCCAGAGGAGGTCGACACCTTCTGGAAGGGATGCCAGGAAGAGCACGGCCTTGCCACCAGCCCCAACAGGTGCTCCATCCCACTCCTCCTGTCCCTGCCACGTGGCCTGCCAAGGAGCCACTGCTGCCAGTGTGACCTGGGCTTTGCTGTGCACACAGGTTTGCTGTGCGCACCCTGAAGTCCCTGCTCTGCCTTCTCCGCTGCGAGGATGTGGTGGTGGCAATGGAGCGCAGGTGTGCCTGGGACACGCTGCTCTCTCTTGACACTCACCACTTTGCCGTGGCTCTGCTTGCCAGGTGAGACCCCCTTCTCCCCACTGCCTCTGACAATGCTGCTCTGTGCCCAGGTGCCCCACAAAGTGTCCGTGGTGGCCATGGCTCAGAGGGCCTTGTCACTGAGGGATGGCCAAGCAGACCGGAAAAGCCTGGCAGAGGAGGGTGCCCATGAGCAACCAACTCCCAAATGGCCCATGTCCCCTTGCTGGAAGGGTGCTGGGGAAAGAGGAGAACTGGGTGAGTCACGCCTGGGAGAGGTTTGCCCCACTGCATCAGGGTCTTGTTTCCTTTTTCCCCTCTTCAGAGAAATCCGCCGCTTAGCCATCCACTTCTGTTCCGCGGTTGCATTCTACCTGCTCGCCCTGCTCGGCAAAGAGATGCCATACTGGGATTTCCCTGCCCTGGCATTCCTTGTGGAGGTGAGCCTCAAGGCCAGCGCTGCCTGGCTGAGCAGCCTCCCAGCCCTCTGGCCTCTGGCAGCCACAGCTGCCAGGACAGTGCCCGTGCCCTGTGCTGCTGCCTGGGCCCGGCCCTGTGCGCTGCTGGGCTCCTGCCGGCCGGCCGGCTCCCCTGTCACTGCCCTGTGCCTTTCAGGTCCTCGAGTGCCTGGACTTGAGGGAATGCAGTGACAGTGTTCTGGAGATCCTGGCACAGAACCTGCAGAGCGAGCACATGGCCAGGCGTTACTTGGCACTCCGAGGCCTCGTAGTGCTGGGCAAGAATCCCTTGATGGTGAGAAGGGGGCACTGGCTGAAGCCGTGCAGGCAGCAGCGTGGGGCTGGGCAACGCAGTCGCTTGGCCTTGCCTGGGCTTCGGCCGCTGGGGCAGCTCTTCCCATCTCTCCTGCTTCCCACTTCAGCTGCCCCAGTGCTTCGGGACAGGCCTTTGGCCTCTGGGCCCTGCGGCAGCAGGGCGGCCTTTCACAAAGTTGTGTTCCGCACAGGCTGAAAAAATGCGGAGCCTGACTGAAAGTCTAATGGAGCTCCTGGAGGAAAATGACAGCGACATGATCAGGATGAGCATTCTTCTACTCAGATATTTGCTCCTGGATAATGGTGCTCCAATAGCCACCCCCATCGCCCTGCAGCTGGCTGAGGCGCTCCTGCCACTCTTTGACAGCGTAAGGCTCTGTGCCCACCGCCACAGCCACTGGCTGCTGCCCGGACCCTTGGGTGCCCTGTGCAGATGCACGCCTGTGCCCTGGGGGGCGTGAAGCAGCTGATGCTCAGGTCTTTTGCCCTTTCCTTTCATCCAGGATGATATCCAGGTGCAGCTGAGCTCCATGGCTCTCTTTCAAGAGATGCTGGACTTATTAACAGAAGAGGCAAGAAAGGCCCTCAAGTCCCACGTGCGCCAGAGCCTGCTCCCTCTCTACTTCCACTGCCATGACGAGAATCAGACTGTTGCTGAGGTGAGCACTTGTGGCCAGCTGCTGTGCCCCTGGCAGGGGCTTGGGCTGCCGCCTGCCCTGGCACCTTGTGGGCTGCAGCCTCCTCCAGCCTGTGCCACTGGGATGCTCCTGTGCCCTGGACTGTGGGGCCATCTGTGCACGTCTGTCCCTCTCCAGGCCTCCCGGGAAACGCTGCATTCCTCAGCCAGATTCCTGAAGAGGAGGGATATAGAACAAATGCTGCACGTGGATCAGAGCTTTGGGGAGTGCCTGGTAAGTACAGCAGAGATCGCCCAGCCTCAGCATGGCGAAGGTCCCTGAGGGCGGTGCTCAGTGTGCGGGGCTAACAGCTGTGCCCGCTGCTGCAGCCAGAGGCCGCGCGGGCTCTTCTCCAGGCTCCCGTGGGCCTGAGTCGGGTGCCCATGGAGCCCCGGCCCGGCGGGGCTGCGGGGCGGCACCACGGCTCCCCGGGCAGCAGCCGGCCCTCTGCCCCCTGCCCTCGGGAGCCCCTGGCCAGCGGCTGCTGGCCGCGCCTCAGGGCTGTGCGGGCAGGCGAGGCCGGCGATGGGCGCAGGCAGCGCCCGGCCCAGGAGCTGAGCCCGCGCCAACCCTTCCCTCCTGCCGCTCTCTGCAGCTGGCAGAGGACAGGAGCCGAGCGGCCGAGCACCTGCGCCGGGCACTGCACTACCTGCAGAGCCCACAGGAGTCCCTGCGAGAGGCGGCCGTCAGGTTCATGGGTGAGTCCCGAGCCCGGGCTCCGCCCGGCCCGCCTGCTCGGCAGCTCGGCCCCGGCCCCGCCTGCTGCCCCGGCAGCGCCGGCCCGGCCCTGGAGCCCCGCCTGGCCTGGGCGTTGCTGCCGCCCTGTGGCAGCCGTGCCCTGGGGCGGCAGCGTGCGGCAAGGGCCCGGGCTGAGCTCTGCCTGGCCGGCAGCCCGTGTGGCCACAGCGCCGGCAGCGCCGCTGGCAGGGAGCTGTGCCGCTGGGGCCGTGACAGGCTCTGTGTTCACAGGCATGGCCGGGCGGCACCTGAGGGGGCAGCAGCAAGAGCTGCGGCTGATCTGCACTGGTGAGTGAGTGAGGGCAGCGGGCTGACCGCGGGGGCTGGAGGGGGCAGCTGCAAGCCCTGCCCCGGCTGCGGAGGGATCTGCACCCGTGGGCAGAGCACACAGACATATCAGGGCTACGTGTGCCATTCGTGGCCAGCAACTTCGGGCTGATCCCCTGGCTCCCTGCTCCCTGCGGGCCATGGCCAGAGACGACCGGGATGGCCCTGGCAGGGGGCTCTCCTCGGCTCCCTGCATATGCGGGATGTGACCTTGCCTCTGTTCCTCTTTCTTGCAGCCCTTGAAGGAATGGCATATGACAGCAGCCCTGCAATCAGAGATGCTGCAGTAGAATTTTGTTTAGTTCTCCGGGCTCTTGAGAGAGCTCCCTACTCCCCATGGCAGAAGCTGCGAGATCGATTCCGCAGTGCATGGAGGAAACGGCCTCGTCTTTGCTGCACTGCCTTACTATTCTGCTGCAGCTCCCCGGAGAGGTGATCTGCAACACGCAGTCTGCTTGGGCCATTTGAGCCAGCAGGAATTTTCTTTTGCCTTCTTCTAGATTTTTGTGTTTGTATGTCTGTTGTTTTTGATTGTGTAAATATAAAATATCTTAGAATACACAGAGTCCCAGGATCTTTCTTTTCCTGCGCAAGGTCTGTAGGGCATAAGAGAAGAGGGGGAAAAGGTTGCTTGTACTCAGCCAGCTGCCCAGGCTTCAGTGTTGCAGGGAAAATGGCCAGAAGCCTTTTGGCCTTTGTTGGTTCCCCTGAAGCCTTTGTGCTGCCCACAGAGCGGCTGGGCAGGGGCCGGAGCTGTGGGGACCCCTGCCAGAGCGGTGCCTGGAGATGGCCACAAGCCCTGTGCCGGACAGGAAAGGCCATCCGTGTCCTCCTGCCCGTTGCTGCTGGCTGCAGTGCTGAGGGCTCCCAAGTGCCTCTGGATGGGGCTCCTCTGGAGCTGCTGTGGGGCTGCGGCGCTGCTGCCGGCAAGCTTGGCCAGGCTGGGGGAGACCCTGAGGGGCTGAGGCACTGCTAAGCCCTGAGCAATTGGCTGGCAGAGGCCATAAGGAGCCCCCTGGCAGCCGCCTCGATCCCGACAGCCGGCTGCTCTGGCGCTTCCAGGTCGGTGGCCGGTTGGAGGGACGCCCTGGAATCAGGCGTGGAACCCTGGTCCTGGCCTTTCAGGGCTGTGAGGCCAGCTGTTGTGGGGCTGGGGGGGTGCCCTCCCAGTGCTCCAGACTGGAGCCCCCCGCCCCTCAGCCTTAGGCATTGAGCTCCACTGCCTGATATTCAAGTCTTGTTCCTCTTGCTGTGGGGGAGGCCGAGCTCTGTGGCTTTAGGCCCCATGGAGCCAGAAGAGCAGCAGCTTTGAGCCCACAGGGGCCACAGAAAGGCCCTCTCGGACCACGGACCGTCCTGTCCTTCCCAGGCCAGGGACACATGAGAGTGCAGCGGGCACCTTCAGGGTGCCACGCTGGCTTTGCACTGGGCCACCTCCCTGTGCTGTGCACGGCTGGCTCTTTGCTTTGCTGCTCTCGGCCTTGTGTCGTCATACTCCTCTGGCTGCCTGCAGCCAGGGGCAGCCCTATCAGGAGGGTGAAAGGCCCCGTCTCCAACATCTCAAGAGGGAAATGGAGCTCTCCCGGCCCTCAGCCCACGCTGTAAGCAGAGCAGAGCCTTTTCCCCAGCCCCGTTGCCTTTCTGCCTGCTTCTGGTCCCTGGCCACCGTGACCCACTGCACTCGCTCTGAGTCACCTACAGCATGCCTCGTGCCTCTTGATTTGCTGACCCTGGGATGTGAGGCTCACTGAGGGAAAGGTGGCTGTCCCAATGTTGAGGGCACACGTGGCTCACTGAGCAGACTTGAGGCTTCCCCAGCAGCTTGCAGGTGCCTTATGTGTCATGTTACAGTGCTTGTGCTCCTGCCTCTTCCTGTCCCTCTTCTCACCCTCACCCAAGCTTCACCCTCTGACCTACCTTCAATAAACCCTGTTGCATCAGACACGGTGTCAAGAGCCCTCCTTCGGCTGCCGGTCCAGCGCACGTTACAACCTCCGGGCCGGGGAGCAAGGTGGGGCTGGGGGCGCTGGTCTCTCAGCCCAAGAGGGAACGGCTCTCGACAGCACCTGCCCATGGACATTCCCCGCACACAAAAAAAATCATCTCCAAGTTTAGCTAGTAAGCTAGTAAGGTATAAACCATTAATTGCCTGGAAATCTGGCACTAGTCTCTGAGTTCCATTAGGTTTCTTTATTGCTGATGTAGCAGTATTAAATTTTGACTGCCATTCTTCCAATAGTCCTGATGTCAAGGATTTTATTGATTGTTGGCTCGATTCCTTTCCTAGCTTCTAATCTTCAAGGGTATTGCTTTCTGACTACTGGCCCAACTCTTGTCTGTAGCTCAATTTTCATAGGGTCTGCTTGTTTTGATTTTCCTGGGCTATCAGATACTATCCCATACTCTTGGGTACACCTGATTCAATACTTGCTCTAACTAGTTCTTCTTGTTTGTTGGTCTGGTGTCAATTGTCAGTCCTACTGCTAAAACCGCTCCTTTGTCTTCAGGTACCTTCCATAGAAGTTTTCTTTTTCTAAACGGAACTGTTGCTTCCAAATTTTCAAGCAAATCTCTGCATAGGACAGATTTGGGTGAGTTTGGTAAAGAAAGAAACTGATGTATTCCCATTTTCTTCTTGATTTTACATCAAAGTGGTTTCAGGAAGAATGCATTTTCTGGCTGCCCTATAGTTGCTCCTATTGCTTGAAGATAGTTTTCACTTTTGGGTATCAGTGCTTGATTCAAGAGTGAAAATGTGTCTCCACTATTTCTTAAAATTTCAACTTCTTCATCATTCTTTAGCTGTATTTTAAACAGTGGCCTGCTAGGGTAAGAATTGCCAGTCTCGGTCATTTCTTATCATCTAGAGTGGCTGCAAGAGTTTGGTGTACTTTGTCGTCTAACTCTGGGCACTGGCCCTATTTCCAGTGTCCTGATTTCTTACAAGATGCACATTGATTTGCGTCCAGCTTGGTCTGTGGCTGCTTTGAACCTCCTCTGCCTCTGCTATTTTCGACCCTGCCTCTGCTTCAACCACGCCTACATCCGTCCACTCCCTGGTGCTGATCCAGAGCTGCCACCATGGCTGCAGGGAGCTCTTTTTCTTTTTCCCTCTCTTGACTTGGGTACACTTTCTACTTTTGATGTAGTGTCTAAAAGCTTGCGTCACTGCTCAGTGTTCTTCGAACACTTCTCAAACTCAGACGGGCTTGGTGCTGTGACCATTTCCCTGGGGTGTTCCAGTTTGTGTTTATTTATCTGTTATCATAGAATGGTTTGTTTTCAGGTACCCCTGGGTTCTGCCCTCCCTCAAAGCTGTCCCTCATGCCATTCCCCACTCTTTGTACCAGCTCCTTCCCTGCCTCTCAAGATAATCCAGCTCTTTATTCCTGAACCTTCCCTGTCACTTTTGCCTTGGACCAATCCCTGACTGCACCACCCCTTTGGAATTCCTCTATTGCTGGAAGCCCCACTGGCCCATGTGACCTACCCTCTCCTCCCATCTGTCCTAATTAGTCCCAAGAACCTGATGGAATCCCCTCGCTCCTCCCCTGCGGATTCCTTATTGCTCAATCGTTTGTATCCACCCCCTGAGTTGTACCCCGATAAAATCCCGTGCACAGAAGTGCTGGCGGCTCTTTGCTGCCGAATCCTTCCCTTGGAATAGGCCTTGGCCTGTGGAACCTCACAATCGAGGAGCCTCCTCCTTCTCTTTGGCCTGCTCCGTGCTGCAGTTAGTGGATCCTGAAGCACTGAGCGGTGGCTCACCAGGGTCAGCCGCGGGCGGGACCCAAGCCTTGGCCGTTCCCCGCTCCCGGCGCAGCGCCGCAGTTTTCCCAAGAGCCAGCCCGGGCTCCGCTGGGCTGCGTCAACGGGGAACCCGTCCCAGTGCCTGACTGTGCTCTGGGTGAAAAACCTTGATCTGATACGGAAATGAAACTTGCCCTGTCCCAGCTCCCTGCCCTTTTCTCCGGTCCTATCACTGGTCCCAGCAGTGACGAGAGCTGCAGCAGCCCCTCTGATTCCTCTCAGGAGGACGTTGAAGACCACAATGACGCCCTTTACTCTCCTCCAGGCTGAACAAAGTGCCTTCAGCCGCATCCAGGGCTTCCCCTCCAGGCCACACTCCATCCTTGCAGTCCTCCTTTGCATTCTGGCTAATGGTTTCATATCTTTTGATATTGTACTGCCCAAAAGTGCGCCCGTCTGCTTCCAGCGCTTCTCTTGGCTGCTGCTTCAGGGTGTGGGCACCATCATCAGAGACACAGAAGAGCTTCTCCTCCCAGAGTTGTCCTTATCCTCCGCACTTCCACCTCTCTGCCTTGATGTTCACTGGGGAACTTGCCACTTTGTGGCCGCTCATTGCTGTGCTCAGCAGGGACACACTTTTGTTTGGACATGAGCTGCCAGAGCAAGACATGCAGCAACTGAAGCTGAGAAATGCAGAGGCTGGGCAGATTCCGTTTTTTCCAGAATGTGGGAAGGACAGTGAGAAAAGCACAAGGAAATTTCAGCCTGTTAACTTTGCAATCTAATTGCCCTGGGAAACTCAGCAATGGATGGTGCTCTGGTGCTACTGCCAATGCCTTCCATGAGAAAAATTCATTTCAGGAAGGAGCAACATCATCTGACAGAGACCAAGTGTGCCAGCAGTTGCTCCAGGTGCTCCTGCCATCAGCCCCTGCAGGAAAGAGGCACAGCCCCCAAGGCACGTGGCCTTTGGCTCCTTCTGGCACAGAAAGCCCCCAGGGGCCACAGGTCTGTGGGGCAGGAGACGGGCACCAGTGCTGCCAGGGCTCGGGGGCTGGCAGGTCTGCTTGGCCGGGGACTCTGCCACACCTGCTGATGTCAGCGCTCCCCGGGCCCCAGGCCTCAGAGCAGCATTGGGGCCCGGGCCCACACGTTCCTTGTGCGTGTCACACCGGCAGCTTTAGGACGGCCACCAGCCGGGACGTGTCCCAAGGAGGCCGTGCCAGCTTCCCTGCAAGGCCCCGTGCCCTTCCCAGAACGGCTGCGTCGGCAGCCCTGGGGGCTCCTTCTGCTGCCCTGAGCCCACAGAGCATGGCAGCGTTTGCTGATGCTCTGAGCCCTTCTTAAAGACCCTGTCGGCCTTGCTTAGGCTCCTGGGGCCAGCCATTCCTTCCAAACTGGGCCCCTTTGGGTGGGCTGGGCGTGGCCCCAGGGCAGGTGGCAGTGTGTGCAAGGGCCCTCGGTGACACGGTGCCGCACACTCACTGTGACATGGAGCGGGTGTCCAAGGGCCCTTTGTGACACGGGGTGACATAGGGGCTGGAGGTGACAAGAGCACGCCACAGTGCTCAGAGCACGCGACGGGACAGGACGGGACCGAGCGGTGTCTTGAGGAGTCCCCGCACAGCGCGCTCGTTCGCGTCCCACCCGGAGCTTTTCTATTTCTTTTTTTTTTTTTTTTTTTTGTAATGTCAAGCCTTGTTCCTGCAGCTGAGCTCCAGGCCAGACCACAGGACTTGCTGACCCGTGGTCTCCCTGGGGCTTCTCTTCTGCAGGTGCCCTTGAGGCCATATCATAGTCCTTGTCAGGAGTCCCCTGTCCTTGTGGCAGGGGCCCTTGAGACCGAGGGCAGGACTTGCTGTCCTGTAGCCTTCCTGAGGCTTCTTACTTGAAGGTGCCTTCCAGGCACCACTGCAGCACTTGGTGAGTTGGAGCTTTTCCAAGGCAACTCTCCTGCAAATAGCCACAAATCCAGGCAGAGACATGGAGCAGAGACACCCGGCAGTGCCTGAGCTGGCCTGGGTGGAGGAGGAGGAAGAAGGCCCTGCAGCTGCCCCGGCACAGCAGACTGAAGAGGTGGTGCCGTTTCAGCCACCGCAGGAGGGTGAGTGGCAGAGCTGGGCCACAGGACTGGTGCCTGCTGCCAGCTTGAACCCCATGCCGTGCCGTGCTGTGCCATGCTATCCCTGGGGACGTGCCCACGGACAGGACGGAAGAGGGGCCGGGCAGAAACCCCGCAGTGGCCGTGCTCCATCCCCTGGGCCATCCCGGGGCTCTCTCTGCCTGGGGATGGCAGGGCTGGGCCGTGTTGTCCGGCCTGTCCCGCAGCCCCTCATCTCTGGCTGCGCTCGCTCTTTGCCAGATGCAGCCCTGGAGCGCACACAAGAGCAGGAGTCCAGCCGTGGCCGCTTCCGCAGGACAGCGCAGGTACCTGCAGCCACCCCCACCTGGGCTGGGCCTGCTGTCCCTGCTCAGCACAGCACCGTGCGTGCAGCACTGCATGCAACATCCCCGGCTTCCTGCCCTTCTCCTACAGTTTGTTTGCAACTTCCTCAAGAGAATTGAGGAGGAAGAGACCATCGCCACGGGCATGGGCGTCAGACCATACTCGCCCATCCTCCTAAGCAAGACCGGTGCTGCCCTGCTGTGTATGCTTGTAGAGGACGATTTTTACACTCCAAAGCAAGTAAGCAGCCTGTGGCCAGGCTTTGATCCTCCCAGCAATTGCTGGGCCTCCCAATCCATGCATGCTGCTTGCTGTGAGCCTTTCACGCCACATGGCAGTGGGGTGGGAAGGGAAGCACTCCTCTGGGGAAGCTGGGAACATTGCTCCCTCTGGCAGCATTCCAAGTCTCCCCGTGCCTTCTCCAGGTGCCTTCCATGGTGAGCTACATCCACCAGTGGCTCACGGCCAATGGTTCTGCTGAGCACAGGCTGGACAAGACCCTGCTGGATCTCACCCAAGCACAGCCAAATGACGCAGTCGTGACGCTCCTGCGCGTGGCCCCGTCCTGTGACAGGTATGGGGCCCACCTGCCCACAGGGCTCAGGCCTCCCCAGCCCATCACCCTGCACAGCCTGCCCCAGGTGTTGGAGCAACAGAGAGTTCCAGGGCCCTCTGGATGCTCCCTTTCCCAGCCCTGCCATGTCAGCCCCTGAGCCTGCTGCCATGCTCCCTTGCCGCCTCTCAGGGCTCTCTCCCCACAGGGCTGGGCTGTCTGGCTGCTGCTGGCAGGGGGGCAGTGGGCACAGGCAGAAATGGCAGCCGGCTCAGCTGCCCCCGCTGCTGTGTCTGAGAGCCCCCTGAGACACAGCTCTAACCCCACAGAGCTGCCGTGGCCATGTGGAAGACCATCATGGGCTCAGCCAGGACTGCGGAGCTGGCGCAGCTGATCCTCCTGGATGTGCTGGGGAGCTGGCCAGAGTACAGCACCTGCACCTCCAACGGGGACGAAACGGCTGTCTTTGCCCTGGCTGTGAGTTTCTGCAACTGGCCTTTGCAGGCCCCAAGGCTGCCTCTCCAGCAGCTCTCCATTTTCCTTCCCCCACTGCATCTCCCTGCCTCAGGCGCTGGCCTGAAACCTGGCCCAGGGGCAGCTTCAGCCCCACCAGGCCCCATGCTCCCCCTGCCATGGTCTCTCCTGGCCTCTCCCTGCCACGCTCGCGCCCTGCCACACACACACGCCTCGGCACTGAGCGCTGTCTCATGGGGCTTTGTCCTTTGCAGGCAACGGTGGTGATGTGGAAGATCCTCCAGGTGCCCTGTCTCCCACGGATCTTGAAGGTGTATTTCCCCCGCCTACTTGTGCATCTGCTATTCCAAGTGTTCTTCAGCACTCTGGATATGCCAGAGGAGGTCGACACCTTCTGGAAGGGATGCCAGGAAGAGCACGGCCTTGCCACCAGCCCCAACAGGTGCTCCATCCCACTCCTCCTGTCCCTGCCACGTGGCCTGCCAAGGAGCCACTGCTGCCAGTGTGACCTGGGCTTTGCTGTGCACACAGGTTTGCTGTGCGCACCCTGAAGTCCCTGCTCTGCCTTCTCCGCTGCGAGGATGTGGTGGTGGCAATGGAGCGCAGGTGTGCCTGGGACACGCTGCTCTCTCTTGACACTCACCACTTTGCCGTGGCTCTGCTTGCCAGGTGAGACCCCCTTCTCCCCACTGCCTCTGACAATGCTGCTCTGTGCCCAGGTGCCCCACAAAGTGTCCGTGGTGGCCATGGCTCAGAGGGCCTTGTCACTGAGGGATGGCCAAGCAGACCGGAAAAGCCTGGCAGAGGAGGGTGCCCATGAGCAACCAACTCCCAAATGGCCCATGTCCCCTTGCTGGAAGGGTGCTGGGGAAAGAGGAGAACTGGGTGAGTCACGCCTGGGAGAGGTTTGCCCCACTGCATCAGGGTCTTGTTTCCTTTTTCCCCTCTTCAGAGAAATCCGCCGCTTAGCCATCCACTTCTGTTCCGCGGTTGCATTCTACCTGCTCGCCCTGCTCGGCAAAGAGATGCCATACTGGGATTTCCCTGCCCTGGCATTCCTTGTGGAGGTGAGCCTCAAGGCCAGCGCTGCCTGGCTGAGCAGCCTCCCAGCCCTCTGGCCTCTGGCAGCCACAGCTGCCAGGACAGTGCCCGTGCCCTGTGCTGCTGCCTGGGCCCGGCCCTGTGCGCTGCTGGGCTCCTGCCGGCCGGCCGGCTCCCCTGTCACTGCCCTGTGCCTTTCAGGTCCTCGAGTGCCTGGACTTGAGGGAATGCAGTGACAGTGTTCTGGAGATCCTGGCACAGAACCTGCAGAGCGAGCACATGGCCAGGCGTTACTTGGCACTCCGAGGCCTCGTAGTGCTGGGCAAGAATCCCTTGATGGTGAGAAGGGGGCACTGGCTGAAGCCGTGCAGGCAGCAGCGTGGGGCTGGGCAACGCAGTCGCTTGGCCTTGCCTGGGCTTCGGCCGCTGGGGCAGCTCTTCCCATCTCTCCTGCTTCCCACTTCAGCTGCCCCAGTGCTTCGGGACAGGCCTTTGGCCTCTGGGCCCTGCGGCAGCAGGGCGGCCTTTCACAAAGTTGTGTTCCGCACAGGCTGAAAAAATGCGGAGCCTGACTGAAAGTCTAATGGAGCTCCTGGAGGAAAATGACAGCGACATGATCAGGATGAGCATTCTTCTACTCAGATATTTGCTCCTGGATAATGGTGCTCCAATAGCCACCCCCATCGCCCTGCAGCTGGCTGAGGCGCTCCTGCCACTCTTTGACAGCGTAAGGCTCTGTGCCCACCGCCACAGCCACTGGCTGCTGCCCGGACCCTTGGGTGCCCTGTGCAGATGCACGCCTGTGCCCTGGGGGGCGTGAAGCAGCTGATGCTCAGGTCTTTTGCCCTTTCCTTTCATCCAGGATGATATCCAGGTGCAGCTGAGCTCCATGGCTCTCTTTCAAGAGATGCTGGACTTATTAACAGAAGAGGCAAGAAAGGCCCTCAAGTCCCACGTGCGCCAGAGCCTGCTCCCTCTCTACTTCCACTGCCATGACGAGAATCAGACTGTTGCTGAGGTGAGCACTTGTGGCCAGCTGCTGTGCCCCTGGCAGGGGCTTGGGCTGCCGCCTGCCCTGGCACCTTGTGGGCTGCAGCCTCCTCCAGCCTGTGCCACTGGGATGCTCCTGTGCCCTGGACTGTGGGGCCATCTGTGCACGTCTGTCCCTCTCCAGGCCTCCCGGGAAACGCTGCATTCCTCAGCCAGATTCCTGAAGAGGAGGGATATAGAACAAATGCTGCACGTGGATCAGAGCTTTGGGGAGTGCCTGGTAAGTACAGCAGAGATCGCCCAGCCTCAGCATGGCGAAGGTCCCTGAGGGCGGTGCTCAGTGTGCGGGGCTAACAGCTGTGCCCGCTGCTGCAGCCAGAGGCCGCGCGGGCTCTTCTCCAGGCTCCCGTGGGCCTGAGTCGGGTGCCCATGGAGCCCCGGCCCGGCGGGGCTGCGGGGCGGCACCACGGCTCCCCGGGCAGCAGCCGGCCCTCTGCCCCCTGCCCTCGGGAGCCCCTGGCCAGCGGCTGCTGGCCGCGCCTCAGGGCTGTGCGGGCAGGCGAGGCCGGCGATGGGCGCAGGCAGCGCCCGGCCCAGGAGCTGAGCCCGCGCCAACCCTTCCCTCCTGCCGCTCTCTGCAGCTGGCAGAGGACAGGAGCCGAGCGGCCGAGCACCTGCGCCGGGCACTGCACTACCTGCAGAGCCCACAGGAGTCCCTGCGAGAGGCGGCCGTCAGGTTCATGGGTGAGTCCCGAGCCCGGGCTCCTCCCCGGCCCGCCTGCTCGGCAGCTCGGCCCCGGCCCCGCCTGCTGCCCCGGCAGCGCCGGCCCGGCCCTGGAGCCCCGCCTGGCCTGGGCGTTGCTGCCGCCCTGTGGCAGCCGTGCCCTGGGGCGGCAGCGTGCGGCAAGGGCCCGGGCTGAGCTCTGCCTGGCCGGCAGCCCGTGTGGCCACAGCGCCGGCAGCGCCGCTGGCAGGGAGCTGTGCCGCTGGGGCCGTGACAGGCTCTGTGTTCACAGGCATGGCCGGGCGGCACCTGAGGGGGCAGCAGCAAGAGCTGCGGCTGATCTGCACTGGTGAGTGAGTGAGGGCAGCGGGCTGACCGCGGGGGCTGGAGGGGGCAGCTGCAAGCCCTGCCCCGGCTGCGGAGGGATCTGCACCCGTGGGCAGAGCACACAGACATATCAGGGCTACGTGTGCCATTCGTGGCCAGCAACTTCGGGCTGATCCCCTGGCTCCCTGCTCCCTGCGGGCCATGGCCAGAGACGACCGGGATGGCCCTGGCAGGGGGCTCTCCTCGGCTCCCTGCATATGCGGGATGTGACCTTGCCTCTGTTCCTCTTTCTTGCAGCCCTTGAAGGAATGGCATATGACAGCAGCCCTGCAATCAGAGATGCTGCAGTAGAATTTTGTTTAGTTCTCCGGGCTCTTGAGAGAGCTCCCTACTCCCCATGGCAGAAGCTGCGAGATCGATTCCGCAGTGCATGGAGGAAACGGCCTCGTCTTTGCTGCACTGCCTTACTATTCTGCTGCAGCTCCCCGGAGAGGTGATCTGCAACACGCAGTCTGCTTGGGCCATTTGAGCCAGCAGGAATTTTCTTTTGCCTTCTTCTAGATTTTTGTGTTTGTATGTCTGTTGTTTTTGATTGTGTAAATATAAAATATCTTAGAATACACAGAGTCCCAGGATCTTTCTTTTCCTGCGCAAGGTCTGTAGGGCATAAGAGAAGAGGGGGAAAAGGTTGCTTGTACTCAGCCAGCTGCCCAGGCTTCAGTGTTGCAGGGAAAATGGCCAGAAGCCTTTTGGCCTTTGTTGGTTCCCCTGAAGCCTTTGTGCTGCCCACAGAGCGGCTGGGCAGGGGCCGGAGCTGTGGGGACCCCTGCCAGAGCGGTGCCTGGAGATGGCCACAAGCCCTGTGCCGGACAGGAAAGGCCATCCGTGTCCTCCTGCCCGTTGCTGCTGGCTGCAGTGCTGAGGGCTCCCAAGTGCCTCTGGATGGGGCTCCTCTGGAGCTGCTGTGGGGCTGCGGCGCTGCTGCCGGCAAGCTTGGCCAGGCTGGGGGAGACCCTGAGGGGCTGAGGCACTGCTAAGCCCTGAGCAATTGGCTGGCAGAGGCCATAAGGAGCCCCCTGGCAGCCGCCTCGATCCCGACAGCCGGCTGCTCTGGCGCTTCCAGGTCGGTGGCCGGTTGGAGGGACGCCCTGGAATCAGGCGTGGAACCCTGGTCCTGGCCTTTCAGGGCTGTGAGGCCAGCTGTTGTGGGGCTGGGGGGGTGCCCTCCCAGTGCTCCAGACTGGAGCCCCCCGCCCCTCAGCCTTAGGCATTGAGCTCCACTGCCTGATATTCAAGTCTTGTTCCTCTTGCTGTGGGGGAGGCCGAGCTCTGTGGCTTTAGGCCCCATGGAGCCAGAAGAGCAGCAGCTTTGAGCCCACAGGGGCCACAGAAAGGCCCTCTCGGACCACGGACCGTCCTGTCCTTCCCAGGCCAGGGACACATGAGAGTGCAGCGGGCACCTTCAGGGTGCCACGCTGGCTTTGCACTGGGCCACCTCCCTGTGCTGTGCACGGCTGGCTCTTTGCTTTGCTGCTCTCGGCCTTGTGTCGTCATACTCCTCTGGCTGCCTGCAGCCAGGGGCAGCCCTATCAGGAGGGTGAAAGGCCCCGTCTCCAACATCTCAAGAGGGAAATGGAGCTCTCCCGGCCCTCAGCCCACGCTGTAAGCAGAGCAGAGCCTTTTCCCCAGCCCCGTTGCCTTTCTGCCTGCTTCTGGTCCCTGGCCACCGTGACCCACTGCACTCGCTCTGAGTCACCTACAGCATGCCTCGTGCCTCTTGATTTGCTGACCCTGGGATGTGAGGCTCACTGAGGGAAAGGTGGCTGTCCCAATGTTGAGGGCACACGTGGCTCACTGAGCAGACTTGAGGCTTCCCCAGCAGCTTGCAGGTGCCTTATGTGTCATGTTACAGTGCTTGTGCTCCTGCCTCTTCCTGTCCCTCTTCTCACCCTCACCCAAGCTTCACCCTCTGACCTACCTTCAATAAACCCTGTTGCATCAGACACGGTGTCAAGAGCCCTCCTTCGGCTGCCGGTCCAGCGCACGTTACAACCTCCGGGCCGGGGAGCAAGGTGGGGCTGGGGGCGCTGGTCTCTCAGCCCAAGAGGGAACGGCTCTCGACAGCACCTGCCCATGGACATTCCCCGCACACAAAAAAAATCATCTCCAAGTTTAGCTAGTAAGCTAGTAAGGTATAAACCATTAATTGCCTGGAAATCTGGCACTAGTCTCTGAGTTCCATTAGGTTTCTTTATTGCTGATGTAGCAGTATTAAATTTTGACTGCCATTCTTCCAATAGTCCTGATGTCAAGGATTTTATTGATTGTTGGCTCGATTCCTTTCCTAGCTTCTAATCTTCAAGGGTATTGCTTTCTGACTACTGGCCCAACTCTTGTCTGTAGCTCAATTTTCATAGGGTCTGCTTGTTTTGATTTTCCTGGGCTATCAGATACTATCCCATACTCTTGGGTACACCTGATTCAATACTTGCTCTAACTAGTTCTTCTTGTTTGTTGGTCTGGTGTCAATTGTCAGTCCTACTGCTAAAACCGCTCCTTTGTCTTCAGGTACCTTCCATAGAAGTTTTCTTTTTCTAAACGGAACTGTTGCTTCCAAATTTTCAAGCAAATCTCTGCATAGGACAGATTTGGGTGAGTTTGGTAAAGAAAGAAACTGATGTATTCCCATTTTCTTCTTGATTTTACATCAAAGTGGTTTCAGGAAGAATGCATTTTCTGGCTGCCCTATAGTTGCTCCTATTGCTTGAAGATAGTTTTCACTTTTGGGTATCAGTGCTTGATTCAAGAGTGAAAATGTGTCTCCACTATTTCTTAAAATTTCAACTTCTTCATCATTCTTTAGCTGTATTTTAAACAGTGGCCTGCTAGGGTAAGAATTGCCAGTCTCGGTCATTTCTTATCATCTAGAGTGGCTGCAAGAGTTTGGTGTACTTTGTCGTCTAACTCTGGGCACTGGCCCTATTTCCAGTGTCCTGATTTCTTACAAGATGCACATTGATTTGCGTCCAGCTTGGTCTGTGGCTGCTTTGAACCTCCTCTGCCTCTGCTATTTTCGACCCTGCCTCTGCTTCAACCACGCCTACATCCGTCCACTCCCTGGTGCTGATCCAGAGCTGCCACCATGGCTGCAGGGAGCTCTTTTTCTTTTTCCCTCTCTTGACTTGGGTACACTTTCTACTTTTGATGTAGTGTCTAAAAGCTTGCGTCACTGCTCAGTGTTCTTCGAACACTTCTCAAACTCAGACGGGCTTGGTGCTGTGACCATTTCCCTGGGGTGTTCCAGTTTGTGTTTATTTATCTGTTATCATAGAATGGTTTGTTTTCAGGTACCCCTGGGTTCTGCCCTCCCTCAAAGCTGTCCCTCATGCCATTCCCCACTCTTTGTACCAGCTCCTTCCCTGCCTCTCAAGATAATCCAGCTCTTTATTCCTGAACCTTCCCTGTCACTTTTGCCTTGGACCAATCCCTGACTGCACCACCCCTTTGGAATTCCTCTATTGCTGGAAGCCCCACTGGCCCATGTGACCTACCCTCTCCTCCCATCTGTCCTAATTAGTCCCAAAAACCTGATGGAATCCCCTCGCTCCTCCCCTGCGGATTCCTTATTGCTCAATCGTTTGTATCCACCCCCTGAGTTGTACCCCGATAAAATCCCGTGCACAGAAGTGCTGGCGGCTCTTTGCTGCCGAATCCTTCCCTTGGAATAGGCCTTGGCCTGTGGAACCTCACAATCGAGGAGCCTCCTCCTTCTCTTTGGCCTGCTCCGTGCTGCAGTTAGTGGATCCTGAAGCACTGAGCGGTGGCTCACCAGGGTCAGCCGCGGGCGGGACCCAAGCCTTGGCCGTTCCCCGCTCCCGGCGCAGCGCCGCAGTTTTCCCAAGAGCCAGCCCGGGCTCCGCTGGGCTGCGTCAACGGGGAACCCGTCCCAGTGCCTGACTGTGCTCTGGGTGAAAAACCTTGATCTGATACGGAAATGAAACTTGCCCTGTCCCAGCTCCCTGCCCTTTTCTCCGGTCCTATCACTGGTCCCAGCAGTGACGAGAGCTGCAGCAGCCCCTCTGATTCCTCTCAGGAGGACGTTGAAGACCACAATGACGCCCTTTACTCTCCTCCAGGCTGAACAAAGTGCCTTCAGCCGCATCCAGGGCTTCCCCTCCAGGCCACACTCCATCCTTGCAGTCCTCCTTTGCATTCTGGCTAATGGTTTCATATCTTTTGATATTGTACTGCCCAAAAGTGCGCCCGTCTGCTTCCAGCGCTTCTCTTGGCTGCTGCTTCAGGGTGTGGGCACCATCATCAGAGACACAGAAGAGCTTCTCCTCCCAGAGTTGTCCTTATCCTCCGCACTTCCACCTCTCTGCCTTGATGTTCACTGGGGAACTTGCCACTTTGTGGCCGCTCATTGCTGTGCTCAGCAGGGACACACTTTTGTTTGGACATGAGCTGCCAGAGCAAGACATGCAGCAACTGAAGCTGAGAAATGCAGAGGCTGGGCAGATTCCGTTTTTTCCAGAATGTGGGAAGGACAGTGAGAAAAGCACAAGGAAATTTCAGCCTGTTAACTTTGCAATCTAATTGCCCTGGGAAACTCAGCAATGGATGGTGCTCTGGTGCTACTGCCAATGCCTTCCATGAGAAAAATTCATTTCAGGAAGGAGCAACATCATCTGACAGAGACCAAGTGTGCCAGCAGTTGCTCCAGGTGCTCCTGCCATCAGCCCCTGCAGGAAAGAGGCACAGCCCCCAAGGCACGTGGCCTTTGGCTCCTTCTGGCACAGAAAGCCCCCAGGGGCCACAGGTCTGTGGGGCAGGAGACGGGCACCAGTGCTGCCAGGGCTCGGGGGCTGGCAGGTCTGCTTGGCCGGGGACTCTGCCACACCTGCTGATGTCAGCGCTCCCCGGGCCCCAGGCCTCAGAGCAGCATTGGGGCCCGGGCCCACACGTTCCTTGTGCGTGTCACACCGGCAGCTTTAGGACGGCCACCAGCCGGGACGTGTCCCAAGGAGGCCGTGCCAGCTTCCCTGCAAGGCCCCGTGCCCTTCCCAGAACGGCTGCGTCGGCAGCCCTGGGGGCTCCTTCTGCTGCCCTGAGCCCACAGAGCATGGCAGCGTTTGCTGATGCTCTGAGCCCTTCTTAAAGACCCTGTCGGCCTTGCTTAGGCTCCTGGGGCCAGCCATTCCTTCCAAACTGGGCCCCTTTGGGTGGGCTGGGCGTGGCCCCAGGGCAGGTGGCAGTGTGTGCAAGGGCCCTCGGTGACACGGTGCCGCACACTCACTGTGACATGGAGCGGGTGTCCAAGGGCCCTTTGTGACACGGGGTGACATAGGGGCTGGAGGTGACAAGAGCACGCCACAGTGCTCAGAGCACGCGACGGGACAGGACGGGACCGAGCGGTGTCTTGAGGAGTCCCCGCACAGCGCGCTCGTTCGCGTCCCACCCGGAGCTTTTCTGAAGCCTTGTTCCTGCAGCTGAGCTCCAGGCCAGACCACAGGACTTGCTGACCCGTGGTCTCCCTGGGGCTTCTCTTCTGCAGGTGCCCTTGAGGCCATATCATAGTCCTTGTCAGGAGTCCCCTGTCCTTGTGGCAGGGGCCCTTGAGACCGAGGGCAGGACTTGCTGTCCTGTAGCCTTCCTGAGGCTTCTTACTTGAAGGTGCCTTCCAGGCACCACTGCAGCACTTGGTGAGTTGGAGCTTTTCCAAGGCAACTCTCCTGCAAATAGCCACAAATCCAGGCAGAGACATGGAGCAGAGACACCCGGCAGTGCCTGAGCTGGCCTGGGTGGAGGAGGAGGAAGAAGGCCCTGCAGCTGCCCCGGCACAGCAGACTGAAGAGGTGGTGCCGTTTCAGCCACCGCAGGAGGGTGAGTGGCAGAGCTGGGCCACAGGACTGGTGCCTGCTGCCAGCTTGAACCCCATGCCGTGCCGTGCTGTGCCATGCTATCCCTGGGGACGTGCCCACGGACAGGACGGAAGAGGGGCCGGGCAGAAACCCCGCAGTGGCCGTGCTCCATCCCCTGGGCCATCCCGGGGCTCTCTCTGCCTGGGGATGGCAGGGCTGGGCCGTGTTGTCCGGCCTGTCCCGCAGCCCCTCATCTCTGGCTGCGCTCGCTCTTTGCCAGATGCAGCCCTGGAGCGCACACAAGAGCAGGAGTCCAGCTGTGGCCGCTTCCGCAGGACAGCGCAGGTACCTGCAGCCACCCCCACCTGGGCTGGGCCTGCTGTCCCTGCTCAGCACAGCACCGTGCGTGCAGCACTGCATGCAACATCCCCGGCTTCCTGCCCTTCTCCTACAGTTTGTTTGCAACTTCCTCAAGAGAATTGAGGAGGAAGAGACCATCGCCACGGGCATGGGCGTCAGACCATACTCGCCCATCCTCCTAAGCAAGACCGGTGCTGCCCTGCTGTGTATGCTTGTAGAGGACGATTTTTACACTCCAAAGCAAGTAAGCAGCCTGTGGCCAGGCTTTGATCCTCCCAGCAATTGCTGGGCCTCCCAATCCATGCATGCTGCTTGCTGTGAGCCTTTCACGCCACATGGCAGTGGGGTGGGAAGGGAAGCACTCCTCTGGGGAAGCTGGGAACATTGCTCCCTCTGGCAGCATTCCAAGTCTCCCCGTGCCTTCTCCAGGTGCCTGCCATGGTGAGCTACATCCACCAGTGGCTCACGGCCAATGGTTCTGCTGAGCACAGGCTGGACAAGACCCTGCTGGATCTCACCCAAGCACAGCCAAATGACGCAGTCGTGACGCTCCTGCGCGTGGCCCCGTCCTGTGACAGGTATGGGGCCCACCTGCCCACAGGGCTCAGGCCTCCCCAGCCCATCACCCTGCACAGCCTGCCCCAGGTGTCGGAGCAACAGAGAGTTCCAGGGCCCTCTGGATGCTCCCTTTCCCAGCCCTGCCATGTCAGCCCCTGAGCCTGCTGCCATGCTCCCTTGCCGCCTCTCAGGGCTCTCTCCCCACAGGGCTGGGCTGTCTGGCTGCTGCTGGCAGGGGGGCAGTGGGCACAGGCAGAAATGGCAGCCGGCTCAGCTGCCCCCGCTGCTGTGTCTGAGAGCCCCCTGAGACACAGCTCTAACCCCACAGAGCTGCCGTGGCCATGTGGAAGACCATCATGGGCTCAGCCAGGACTGCGGAGCTGGCGCAGCTGATCCTCCTGGATGTGCTGGGGAGCTGGCCAGAGTACAGCACCTGCACCTCCAACGGGGACGAAACGGCTGTCTTTGCCCTGGCTGTGAGTTTCTGCAACTGGCCTTTGCAGGCCCCAAGGCTGCCTCTCCAGCAGCTCTCCATTTTCCTTCCCCCACTGCATCTCCCTGCCTCAGGCGCTGGCCTGAAACCTGGCCCAGGGGCAGCTTCAGGCCCACCAGGCCCCGTGCTCCCCCTGCCATGGTCTCTCCTGGCCTCTCCCTGCCACGCTCGCGCCCTGCCACACACACACGCCTCGGCACTGAGCGCTGTCTCATGGGGCTTTGTCCTTTGCAGGCAACGGTGGTGATGTGGAAGATCCTCCAGGTGCCCTGTCTCCCACGGATCTTGAAGGTGTATTTCCCCCGCCTACTTGTGCATCTGCTATTCCAAGTGTTCTTCAGCACTCTGGATATGCCAGAGGAGGTCGACACCTTCTGGAAGGGATGCCAGGAAGAGCACGGCCTTGCCACCAGCCCCAACAGGTGCTCCATCCCACTCCTCCTGTCCCTGCCACGTGGCCTGCCAAGGAGCCAGTGCTGCCAGTGTGACCAGGGCTTTGCTGTGCACACAGGTTTGCTGTGCGCACCCTGAAGTCCCTGCTCTGCCTTCTCCGCTGCGAGGATGTGGTGGTGGCAATGGAGCGCAGGTGTGCCTGGGACACGCTGCTCTCTCTTGACACTCACCACTTTGCCATGGCTCTGCTTGCCAGGTGAGACCCCCTTCTCCCCACTGCCTCTGACAATGCTGCTCTGTGCCCAGGTGCCCCACAAAGTGTCCGTGGTGGCCATGGCTCAGAGGGCCTTGTCACTGAGGGATGCCCAAGCAGACCGGAAAAGCCTGGCAGAGGAGGGTGCCCATGAGCAACCAACTCCCAAATGGCCCATGTCCCCTTGCTGGAAGGGTGCTGGGGAAAGAGGAGAACTGGGTGAGTCACGCCTGGGAGAGGTTTGCCCCACTGCATCAGGGTCTTGTTTCCTTTTTCCCCTCTTCAGAGAAATCCGCCGCTTAGCCATCCACTTCTGTTCCGCGGTTGCATTCTACCTGCTCGCCCTGCTCGGCAAAGAGATGCCATACTGGGATTTCCCTGCCCTGGCATTCCTTGTGGAGGTGAGCCTCAAGGCCAGCGCTGCCTGGCTGAGCGGCCTCCCAGCCCTCTGGCCTCTGGCAGCCACAGCTGCCAGGACAGTGCCCGTGCCCTGTGCTGCTGCCTGGGCCCGGCCCTGTGCGCTGCTGGGCTCCTGCCGGCCGGCCGGCTCCCCTGTCACTGCCCTGTGCCTTTCAGGTCCTCGAGTGCCTGGACTTGAGGGAATGCAGTGACAGTGTTCTGGAGATCCTGGCACAGAACCTGCAGAGCGAGCACATGGCCAGGCGTTACTTGGCACTCCGAGGCCTCGTAGTGCTGGGCAAGAATCCCTTGATGGTGAGAAGGGGGCACTGGCTGAAGCCGTGCAGGCAGCAGCGTGGGGCTGGGCAACGCAGTCGCTTGGCCTTGCCTGGGCTTCGGCCGCTGGGGCAGCTCTTCCCATCTCTCCTGCTTCCCACTTCAGCTGCCCCAGTGCTTCGGGACAGGCCTTTGGCCTCTGGGCCCTGCGGCAGCAGGGCGGCCTTTCACAAAGTTGTGTTCCGCACAGGCTGAAAAAATGCGGAGCCTGACTGAAAGTCTAATGGAGCTCCTGGAGGAAAATGACAGCGACATGATCAGGATGAGCATTCTTCTACTCAGATATTTGCTCCTGGATAATGGTGCTCCAATAGCCACCCCCATCGCCCTGCAGCTGGCTGAGGCGCTCCTGCCACTCTTTGACAGCGTAAGGCTCTGTGCCCACCGCCACAGCCACTGGCTGCTGCCCGGACCCTTGGGTGCCCTGTGCAGATGCACGCCTGTGCCGTGGGGGGCGTGAAGCAGCTGATGCTCAGGTCTTTTGCCCTTTCCTTTCATCCAGGATGATATCCAGGTGCAGCTGAGCTCCATGGCTCTCTTTCAAGAGATGCTGGACTTATTAACAGAAGAGGCAAGAAAGGCCCTCAAGTCCCACGTGCGCCAGAGCCTGCTCCCTCTCTACTTCCACTGCCATGACGAGAATCAGACTGTTGCTGAGGTGAGCACTTGTGGCCAGCTGCTGTGCCCCTGGCAGGGGCTTGGGCTGCCGCCTGCCCTGGCACCTTGTGGGCTGCAGCCTCCTCCAGCCTGTGCCACTGGGATGCTCCTGTGCCCTGGACTGTGGGGCCATCTGTGCACGTCTGTCCCTCTCCAGGCCTCCCGGGAAACGCTGCATTCCTCAGCCAGATTCCTGAAGAGGAGGGATATAGAACAAATGCTGCACGTGGATCAGAGCTTTGGGGAGTGCCTGGTAAGTACAGCAGAGATCGCCCAGCCTCAGCATGGCGAAGGTCCCTGAGGGCGGTGCTCAGTGTGCGGGGCTAACAGCTGTGCCCGCTGCTGCAGCCAGAGGCCGCGCGGGCTCTTCTCCAGGCTCCCGTGGGCCTGAGTCGGGTGCCCATGGAGCCCCGGCCCGGCGGGGCTGCGGGGCGGCACCACGGCTCCCCGGGCAGCAGCCGGCCCTCTGCCCCCTGCCCTCGGGAGCCCCTGGCCAGCGGCTGCTGGCCGCGCCTCAGGGCTGTGCGGGCAGGCGAGGCCGGCGATGGGCGCAGGCAGCGCCCGGCCCAGGAGCTGAGCCCGCGCCAACCCTTCCCTCCTGCCGCTCTCTGCAGCTGGCAGAGGACAGGAGCCGAGCGGCCGAGCACCTGCGCCGGGCACTGCACTACCTGCAGAGCCCACAGGAGTCCCTGCGAGAGGCGGCCGTCAGGTTCATGGGTGAGTCCCGAGCCCGGGCTCCTCCCCGGCCCGCCTGCTCGGCAGCTCGGCCCCGGCCCCGCCTGCTGCCCCGGCAGCGCCGGCCCGGCCCTGGAGCCCCGCCTGGCCTGGGCGTTGCTGCCGCCCTGTGGCAGCCGTGCCCTGGGGCGGCAGCGTGCGGCAAGGGCCCGGGCTGAGCTCTGCCTGGCCGGCAGCCCGTGTGGCCACAGCGCCGGCAGCGCCGCTGGCAGGGAGCTGTGCCGCTGGGGCCGTGACAGGCTCTGTGTTCACAGGCATGGCCGGGCGGCACCTGAGGGGGCAGCAGCAAGAGCTGCGGCTGATCTGCACTGGTGAGTGAGTGAGGGCAGCGGGCTGACCGCGGGGGCTGGAGGGGGCAGCTGCAAGCCCTGCCCCGGCTGCGGAGGGATCTGCACCCGTGGGCAGAGCACACAGACATATCAGGGCTACGTGTGCCATTCGTGGCCAGCAACTTCGGGCTGATCCCCTGGCTCCCTGCTCCCTGAGGGCCATGGCCAGAGACGACCAGGATGGCCCTGGCAGGGGGCTCTCCTCGGCTCCCTGCATATGCGGGATGTGACCTTGCCTCTGTTCCTCTTTCTTGCAGCCCTTGAAGGAATGGCATATGACAGCAGCCCTGCAATCAGAGATGCTGCAGTAGAATTTTGTTTAGTTCTCCGGGCTCTTGAGAGAGCTCCCTACTCCCCATGGCAGAAGCTGCGAGATCGATTCCGCAGTGCATGGAGGAAACGGCCTCGTCTTTGCTGCACTGCCTTACTATTCTGCTGCAGCTCCCCGGAGAGGTGATCTGCAACACGCAGTCTGCTTGGGCCATTTGAGCCAGCAGGAATTTTCTTTTGCCTTCTTCTAGATTTTTGTGTTTGTATTTCTGTTGTTTTTGATTGTGTAAATATAAAATATCTTAGAATACACAGAGTCCCAGGATCTTTCTTTTCCTGCGCAAGGTCTGTAGGGCATAAGAGAAGAGGGGGAAAAGGTTGCTTGTACTCAGCCAGCTGCCCAGGCGTGCAGTGTTGCAGGGAAAATGGCCAGAAGCCTTTTGGCCTTTGTTGGTTCCCCTGAAGCCTTTGTGCTGCCCACAGAGCGGCTGGGCAGGGGCCGGAGCTGTGGGGACCCCTGCCAGAGCGGTGCCTGGAGATGGCCACAAGCCCTGTGCCGGACAGGAAAGGCCATCCGTGTCCTCCTGCCCGTTGCTGCTGGCTGCAGTGCTGAGGGCTCCCAAGTGCCTCTGGATGGGGCTCCTCTGGAGCTGCTGTGGGGCTGCGGCGCTGCTGCCGGCAAGCTTGGCCAGGCTGGGGGAGACCCTGAGGGGCTGAGGCACTGCTAAGCCCTGAGCAATTGGCTGGCAGAGGCCATAAGGAGCCCCCTGGCAGCCGCCTCGATCCCGACAGCCGGCTGCTCTGGCGCTTCCAGGTCGGTGGCCGGTTGGAGGGACGCCCTGGAATCAGGCGTGGAACCCTGGTCCTGGCCTTTCAGGGCTGTGAGGCCAGCTGTTGTGGGGCTGGGGGGGTGCCCTCCCAGTGCTCCAGTCTGGAGCCCCCCGCCCCTCAGCCTTAGGCATTGAGCTCCACTGCCTGATATTCAAGTCTTGTTCCTCTTGCTGTGGGGGAGGCCGAGCTCTGTGGCTTTAGGCCCCATGGAGCCAGAAGAGCAGCAGCTTTGAGCCCACAGGGGCCACAGAAAGGCCCTCTCGGACCACGGACCGTCCTGTCCTTCCCAGGCCAGGGACACATGAGAGTGCAGCGGGCACCTTCAGGGTGCCACGCTGGCTTTGCACTGGGCCACCTCCCTGTGCTGTGCACGGCTGGCTCTTTGCTTTGCTGCTCTCGGCCTTGTGTCGTCATACTCCTCTGGCTGCCTGCAGCCAGGGGCAGCCCTATCAGGAGGGTGAAAGGCCCCGTCTCCAACATCTCAAGAGGGAAATGGAGCTCTCCCGGCCCTCAGCCCACGCTGTAAGCAGAGCAGAGCCTTTTCCCCAGCCCCGTTGCCTTTCTGCCTGCTTCTGGTCCCTGGCCACCGTGACCCACTGCACTCGCTCTGAGTCACCTACAGCATGCCTCGTGCCTCTTGATTTGCTGACCCTGGGATGTGAGGCTCACTGAGGGAAAGGTGGCTGTCCCAATGTTGAGGGCACACGTGGCTCACTGAGCAGACTTGAGGCTTCCCCAGCAGCTTGCAGGTGCCTTATGTGTCATGTTACAGTGCTTGTGCTCCTGCCTCTTCCTGTCCCTCTTCTCACCCTCACCCAAGCTTCACCCTCTGACCTACCTTCAATAAACCCTGTTGCATCAGACACGGTGTCAAGAGCCCTCCTTCGGCTGCCGGTCCAGCGCACGTTACAACCTCCGGGCCGGGGAGCAAGGTGGGGCTGGGGGCGCTGGTCTCTCAGCCCAAGAGGGAACGGCTCTCGACAGCACCTGCCCATGGACATTCCCCGCACACAAAAAAAAATCATCTCCAAGTTTAGCTAGTAAGCTAGTAAGGTATAAACCATTAATTGCCTGGAAATCTGGCACTAGTCTCTGAGTTCCATTAGGTTTCTTTATTGCTGATGTAGCAGTATTAAATTTTGACTGCCATTCTTCCAATAGTCCTGATGTCAAGGATTTTATTGATTGTTGGCTCGATTCCTTTCCTAGCTTCTAATCTTCAAGGGTATTGCTTTCTGACTACTGGCCCAACTCTTGTCTGTAGCTCAATTTTCATAGGGTCTGCTTGTTTTGATTTTCCTGGGCTATCAGATACTATCCCATACTCTTGGGTACACCTGATTCAATACTTGCTCTAACTAGTTCTTCTTGTTTGTTGGTCTGGTGTCAATTGTCAGTCCTACTGCTAAAACCGCTCCTTTGTCTTCAGGTACCTTCCATAGAAGTTTTCTTTTTCTAAACGGAACTGTTGCTTCCAAATTTTCAAGCAAATCTCTGCATAGGACAGATTTGGGTGAGTTTGGTAAAGAAAGAAACTGATGTATTCCCATTTTCTTCTTGATTTTACATCAAAGTGGTTTCAGGAAGAATGCATTTTCTGGCTGCCCTATAGTTGCTCCTATTGCTTGAAGATAGTTTTCACTTTTGGGTATCAGTGCTTGATTCAAGAGTGAAAATGTGTCTCCACTATTTCTTAAAATTTCAACTTCTTCATCATTCTTTAGCTGTATTTTAAACAGTGGCCTGCTAGGGTAAGAATTGCCAGTCTCGGTCATTTCTTATCATCTAGAGTGGCTGCAAGAGTTTGGTGTACTTTGTCGTCTAACTCTGGGCACTGGCCCTATTTCCAGTGTCCTGATTTCTTACAAGATGCACATTGATTTGCGTCCAGCTTGGTCTGTGGCTGCTTTGAACCTCCTCTGCCTCTGCTATTTTCGACCCTGCCTCTGCTTCAACCACGCCTACATCCGTCCACTCCCTGGTGCTGATCCAGAGCTGCCACCATGGCTGCAGGGAGCTCTTTTTCTTTTTCCCTCTCTTGACCTTGGTACACTTTCTACTTTTGATGTAGTGTCTAAAAGCTTGCGTCACTGCTCAGTGTTCTTCGAACACTTCTCAAACTCAGACGGGCTTGGTGCTGTGACCATTTCCCTGGGGTGTTCCAGTTTGTGTTTATTTATCTGTTATCATAGAATGGTTTGTTTTCAGGTACCCCTGGGTTCTGCCCTCCCTCAAAGCTGTCCCTCATGCCATTCCCCACTCTTTGTACCAGCTCCTTCCCTGCCTCTCAAGATAATCCAGCTCTTTATTCCTGAACCTTCCCTGTCACTTTTGCCTTGGACCAATCCCTGACTGCACCACCCCTTTGGAATTCCTCTATTGCTGGAAGCCCCACTGGCCCATGTGACCTACCCTCTCCTCCCATCTGTCCTAATTAGTCCCAAGAACCTGATGGAATCCCCTCGCTCCTCCCCTGCGGATTCCTTATTGCTCAATCGTTTGTATCCACCCCCTGAGTTGTACCCCGATAAAATCCCGTGCACAGAAGTGCTGGCGGCTCTTTGCTGCCGAATCCTTCCCTTGGAATAGGCCTTGGCCTGTGGAACCTCACAATCGAGGAGCCTCCTCCTTCTCTTTGGCCTGCTCCGTGCTGCAGTTAGTGGATCCTGAAGCACTGAGCGGTGGCTCACCAGGGTCAGCCGCTGGCGGGACCCAAGCCTTGGCCGTTCCCCGCTCCCGGCGCAGCGCCGCAGTTTTCCCAAGAGCCAGCCCGGGCTCCGCTGGGCTGCGTCAACGGGGAACCCGTCCCAGTGCCTGACTGTGCTCTGGGTGAAAAACCTTGATCTGATACGGAAATGAAACTTGCCCTGTCCCAGCTCCCTGCCCTTTTCTCCGGTCCTATCACTGGTCCCAGCAGTGACGAGAGCTGCAGCAGCCCCTCTGATTCCTCTCAGGAGGACGTTGAAGACCACAATGACGCCCTTTACTCTCCTCCAGGCTGAACAAAGTGCCTTCAGCCGCATCCAGGGCTTCCCCTCCAGGCCACACTCCATCCTTGCAGTCCTCCTTTGCATTCTGGCTAATGGTTTCATATCTTTTGATATTGTACTGCCCAAAAGTGCGCCCGTCTGCTTCCAGCGCTTCTCTTGGCTGCTGCTTCAGGGTGTGGGCACCATCATCAGAGACACAGAAGAGCTTCTCCTCCCAGAGTTGTCCTTATCCTCCGCACTTCCACCTCTCTGCCTTGATGTTCACTGGGGAACTTGCCACTTTGTGGCCGCTCACTGCTGTGCTCAGCAGGGACACACTTTTGTTTGGACATGAGCTGCCAGAGCAAGACATGCAGCAACTGAAGCTGAGAAATGCAGAGGCTGGGCAGATTCCGTTTTTTCCAGAATGTGGGAAGGAGAGTGAGAAAAGCACAAGGAAATTTCAGCCTGTTAACTTTGCAATCTAATTGCCCTGGGAAACTCAGCAATGGATGGTGCTCTGGTGCTACTGCCAATGCCTTCCATGAGAAAAATTCATTTCAGGAAGGAGCAACATCATCTGACAGAGACCAAGTGTGCCAGCAGTTGCTCCAGGTGCTCCTGCCATCAGCCCCTGCAGGAAAGAGGCACAGCCCCCAAGGCACGTGGCCTTTGGCTCCTTCTGGCACAGAAAGCCCCCAGGGGCCACAGGTCTGTGGGGCAGGAGACGGGCACCAGTGCTGCCAGGGCTCGGGGGCTGGCAGGTCTGCTTGGCCGGGGACTCTGCCACACCTGCTGATGTCAGCGCTCCCCGGGCCCCAGGCCTCAGAGCAGCATTGGGGCCCGGGCCCACACGTTCCTTGTGCGTGTCACACCGGCAGCTTTAGGACGGCCACCAGCCGGGACGTGTCCCAAGGAGGCCGTGCCAGCTTCCCTGCAAGGCCCCGTGCCCTTCCCAGAACGGCTGCGTCGGCAGCCCTGGGGGCTCCTTCTGCTGCCCTGAGCCCACAGAGCATGGCAGCGTTTGCTGATGCTCTGAGCCCTTCTTAAAGACCCTGTCGGCCTTGCTTAGGCTCCTGGGGCCAGCCATTCCTTCCAAACTGGGCCCCTTTGGGTGGGCTGGGCGTGGCCCCAGGGCAGGTGGCAGTGTGTGCAAGGGCCCTCGGTGACACGGTGCCGCACACTCACTGTGACATGGAGCGGGTGTCCAAGGGCCCTTTGTGACACAGGGTGACATAGGGGCTGGAGGTGACAAGAGCACGCCACAGTGCTCAGAGCACGCGACGGGACAGGACGGGACCGAGCGGTGTCTTGAGGAGTCCCCGCACAGCGCGCTCGTTCGCGTCCCACCCGGAGCTTTTCTGAAGCCTTGTTCCTGCAGCTGAGCTCCAGGCCAGACCACAGGACTTGCTGACCCGTGGTCTCCCTGGGGCTTCTCTTCTGCAGGTGCCCTTGAGGCCATATCATAGTCCTTGTCAGGAGTCCCCTGTCCTTGTGGCAGGGGCCCTTGAGACCGAGGGCAGGACTTGCTGTCCTGTAGCCTTCCTGAGGCTTCTTACTTGAAGGTGCCTTCCAGGCACCACTGCAGCACTTGGTGAGTTGGAGCTTTTCCAAGGCAACTCTCCTGCAAATAGCCACAAATCCAGGCAGAGACATGGAGCAGAGACACCCGGCAGTGCCTGAGCTGGCCTGGGTGGAGGAGGAGGAAGAAGGCCCTGCAGCTGCCCCGGCACAGCAGACTGAGGAGGTGGTGCCGTTTCAGCCACCGCAGGAGGGTGAGTGGCAGAGCTGGGCCACAGGACTGGTGCCTGCTGCCAGCTTGAACCCCATGCCGTGCCGTGCTGTGCCATGCTATCCCTGGGGACGTGCCCACGGACAGGACGGAAGAGGGGCCGGGCAGAAACCCCGCAGTGGCCGTGCTCCATCCCCTGGGCCATCCCGGGGCTCTCTCTGCCTGGGGATGGCAGGGCTGGGCCGTGTTGTCCGGCCTGTCCCGCAGCCCCTCATCTCTGGCTGCGCTCGCTCTTTGCCAGATGCAGCCCTGGAGCGCACACAAGAGCAGGAGTCCAGCCGTGGCCGCTTCCGCAGGACAGCGCAGGTACCTGCAGCCACCCCCACCTGGGCTGGGCCTGCTGTCCCTGCTCAGCACAGCACCGTGCGTGCAGCACTGCATGCAACATCCCCGGCTTCCTGCCCTTCTCCTACAGTTTGTTTGCAACTTCCTCAAGAGACTTGAGGAGGAAGAGACCATCGCCACGGGCATGGGCGTCAGACCATACTCGCCCATCCTCCTAAGCAAGACCGGTGCTGCCCTGCTGTGTATGCTTGTAGAGGACGATTTTTACACTCCAAAGCAAGTAAGCAGCCTGTGGCCAGGCTTTGATCCTCCCAGCAATTGCTGGGCCTCCCAATCCATGCATGCTGCTTGCTGTGAGCCTTTCACGCCACATGGCAGTGGGGTGGGAAGGGAAGCACTCCTCTGGGGAAGCTGGGAACATTGCTCCCTCTGGCAGCATTCCAAGTCTCCCCGTGCCTTCTCCAGGTGCCTGCCATGGTGAGCTACATCCACCAGTGGCTCACGGCCAATGGTTCTGCTGAGCACAGGCTGGACAAGACCCTGCTGGATCTCACCCAAGCACAGCCAAATGACGCAGTCGTGACGCTCCTGCGCGTGGCCCCGTCCTGTGACAGGTATGGGGCCCACCTGCCCACAGGGCTCAGGCCTCCCCAGCCCATCACCCTGCACAGCCTGCCCCAGGTGTCGGAGCAACAGAGAGTTCCAGGGCCCTCTGGATGCTCCCTTTCCCAGCCCTGCCATGTCAGCCCCTGAGCCTGCTGCCATGCTCCCTTGCCGCCTCTCAGGGCTCTCTCCCCACAGGGCTGGGCTGTCTGGCTGCTGCTGGCAGGGGGGCAGTGGGCACAGGCAGAAATGGCAGCCGGCTCAGCTGCCCCCGCTGCTGTGTCTGAGAGCCCCCTGAGACACAGCTCTAACCCCACAGAGCTGCCGTGGCCATGTGGAAGACCATCATGGGCTCAGCCAGGACTGCGGAGCTGGCGCAGCTGATCCTCCTGGATGTGCTGGGGAGCTGGCCAGAGTACAGCACCTGCACCTCCAACGGGGACGAAACGGCTGTCTTTGCCCTGGCTGTGAGTTTCTGCAACTGGCCTTTGCAGGCCCCAAGGCTGCCTCTCCAGCAGCTCTCCATTTTCCTTCCCCCACTGCATCTCCCTGCCTCAGGCGCTGGCCTGAAACCTGGCCCAGGGGCAGCTTCAGGCCCACCAGGCCCCGTGCTCCCCCTGCCATGGTCTCTCCTGGCCTCTCCCTGCCACGCTCGCGCCCTGCCACACACACACGCCTCGGCACTGAGCGCTGTCTCATGGGGCTTTGTCCTTTGCAGGCAACGGTGGTGATGTGGAAGATCCTCCAGGTGCCCTGTCTCCCACGGATCTTGAAGGTGTATTTCCCCCGCCTACTTGTGCATCTGCTATTCCAAGTGTTCTTCAGCACTCTGGATATGCCAGAGGAGGTCGACACCTTCTGGAAGGGATGCCAGGAAGAGCACGGCCTTGCCACCAGCCCCAACAGGTGCTCCATCCCACTCCTCCTGTCCCTGCCACGTGGCCTGCCAAGGAGCCAGTGCTGCCAGTGTGACCTGGGCTTTGCTGTGCACACAGGTTTGCTGTGCGCACCCTGAAGTCCCTGCTCTGCCTTCTCCGCTGCGAGGATGTGGTGGTGGCAATGGAGCGCAGGTGTGCCTGGGACACGCTGCTCTCTCTTGACACTCACCACTTTGCCGTGGCTCTGCTTGCCAGGTGAGACCCCCTTCTCCCCACTGCCTCTGACAATGCTGCTCTGTGCCCAGGTGCCCCACAAAGTGTCCGTGGTGGCCATGGCTCAGAGGGCCTTGTCACTGAGGGATGGCCAAGCAGACCGGAAAAGCCTGGCAGAGGAGGGTGCCCATGAGCAACCAACTCCCAAATGGCCCATGTCCCCTTGCTGGAAGGGTGCTGGGGAAAGAGGAGAACTGGGTGAGTCACGCCTGGGAGAGGTTTGCCCCACTGCATCAGGGTCTTGTTTCCTTTTTCCCCTCTTCAGAGAAATCCGCCGCTTAGCCATCCACTTCTGTTCCGCGGTTGCATTCTACCTGCTCGCCCTGCTCGGCAAAGAGATGCCATACTGGGATTTCCCTGCCCTGGCATTCCTTGTGGAGGTGAGCCTCAAGGCCAGCGCTGCCTGGCTGAGCGGCCTCCCAGCCCTCTGGCCTCTGGCAGCCACAGCTGCCAGGACAGTGCCCGTGCCCTGTGCTGCTGCCTGGGCCCGGCCCTGTGCGCTGCTGGGCTCCTGCCGGCCGGCCGGCTCCCCTGTCACTGCCCTGTGCCTTTCAGGTCCTCGAGTGCCTGGACTTGAGGGAATGCAGTGACAGTGTTCTGGAGATCCTGGCACAGAACCTGCAGAGCGAGCACATGGCCAGGCGTTACTTGGCACTCCGAGGCCTCGTAGTGCTGGGCAAGAATCCCTTGATGGTGAGAAGGGGGCACTGGCTGAAGCCGTGCAGGCAGCAGCGTGGGGCTGGGCAACGCAGTCGCTTGGCCTTGCCTGGGCTTCGGCCGCTGGGGCAGCTCTTCCCATCTCTCCTGCTTCCCACTTCAGCTGCCCCAGTGCTTCGGGACAGGCCTTTGGCCTCTGGGCCCTGCGGCAGCAGGGCGGCCTTTCACAAAGTTGTGTTCCGCACAGGCTGAAAAAATGCGGAGCCTGACTGAAAGTCTAATGGAGCTCCTGGAGGAAAATGACAGCGACATGATCAGGATGAGCATTCTTCTACTCAGATATTTGCTCCTGGATAATGGTGCTCCAATAGCCACCCCCATCGCCCTGCAGCTGGCTGAGGCGCTCCTGCCACTCTTTGACAGCGTAAGGCTCTGTGCCCACCGCCACAGCCACTGGCTGCTGCCCGGACCCTTGGGTGCCCTGTGCAGATGCACGCCTGTGCCCTGGGGGGCCTGAAGCAGCTGATGCTCAGGTCTTTTGCCCTTTCCTTTCATCCAGGATGATATCCAGGTGCAGCTGAGCTCCATGGCTCTCTTTCAAGAGATGCTGGACTTATTAACAGAAGAGGCAAGAAAGGCCCTCAAGTCCCACGTGCGCCAGAGCCTGCTCCCTCTCTACTTCCACTGCCATGACGAGAATCAGACTGTTGCTGAGGTGAGCACTTGTGGCCAGCTGCTGTGCCCCTGGCAGGGGCTTGGGCTGCCGCCTGCCCTGGCACCTTGTGGGCTGCAGCCTCCTCCAGCCTGTGCCACTGGGATGCTCCTGTGCCCTGGACTGTGGGGCCATCTGTGCACGTCTGTCCCTCTCCAGGCCTCCCGGGAAACGCTGCATTCCTCAGCCAGATTCCTGAAGAGGAGGGATATAGAACAAATGCTGCACGTGGATCAGAGCTTTGGGGAGTGCCTGGTAAGTACAGCAGAGATCGCCCAGCCTCAGCATGGCGAAGGTCCCTGAGGGCGGTGCTCAGTGTGCGGGGCTAACAGCTGTGCCCGCTGCTGCAGCCAGAGGCCGCGCGGGCTCTTCTCCAGGCTCCCGTGGGCCTGAGTCGGGTGCCCATGGAGCCCCGGCCCGGCGGGGCTGCGGGGCGGCACCACGGCTCCCCGGGCAGCAGCCGGCCCTCTGCCCCCTGCCCTCGGGAGCCCCTGGCCAGCGGCTGCTGGCCGCGCCTCAGGGCTGTGCGGGCAGGCGAGGCCGGCGATGGGCGCAGGCAGCGCCCGGCCCAGGAGCTGAGCCCGCGCCAACCCTTCCCTCCTGCCGCTCTCTGCAGCTGGCAGAGGACAGGAGCCGAGCGGCCGAGCACCTGCGCCGGGCACTGCACTACCTGCAGAGCCCACAGGAGTCCCTGCGAGAGGCGGCCGTCAGGTTCATGGGTGAGTCCCGAGCCCGGGCTCCTCCCCGGCCCGCCTGCTCGGCAGCTCGGCCCCGGCCCCGCCTGCTGCCCCGGCAGCGCCGGCCCGGCCCTGGAGCCCCGCCTGGCCTGGGCGTTGCTGCCGCCCTGTGGCAGCCGTGCCCTGGGGCGGCAGCGTGCGGCAAGGGCCCGGGCTGAGCTCTGCCTGGCCGGCAGCCCGTGTGGCCACAGCGCCGGCAGCGCCGCTGGCAGGGAGCTGTGCCGCTGGGGCCGTGACAGGCTCTGTGTTCACAGGCATGGCCGGGCGGCACCTGAGGGGGCAGCAGCAAGAGCTGCGGCTGATCTGCACTGGTGAGTGAGTGAGGGCAGCGGGCTGACCGCGGGGGCTGGAGGGGGCAGCTGCAAGCCCTGCCCCGGCTGCGGAGGGATCTGCACCCGTGGGCAGAGCACACAGACATATCAGGGCTACGTGTGCCATTCGTGGCCAGCAACTTCGGGCTGATCCCCTGGCTCCCTGCTCCCTGCGGGCCATGGCCAGAGACGACCGGGATGGCCCTGGCAGGGGGCTCTCCTCGGCTCCCTGCATATGCGGGATGTGACCTTGCCTCTGTTCCTCTTTCTTGCAGCCCTTGAAGGAATGGCATATGACAGCAGCCCTGCAATCAGAGATGCTGCAGTAGAATTTTGTTTAGTTCTCCGGGCTCTTGAGAGAGCTCCCTACTCCCCATGGCAGAAGCTGCGAGATCGATTCCGCAGTGCATGGAGGAAACGGCCTCGTCTTTGCTGCACTGCCTTACTATTCTGCTGCAGCTCCCCGGAGAGGTGATCTGCAACACGCAGTCTGCTTGGGCCATTTGAGCCAGCAGGAATTTTCTTTTGCCTTCTTCTAGATTTTTGTGTTTGTATTTCTGTTGTTTTTGATTGTGTAAATATAAAATATCTTACAATACTGTCCTGGGTTGACTATATGATGCTTTTATCCCCAATCGTCTCATTCTGTTTATGTTGAATAATAATAAGTTTTGTACCTTTAAGAGTGTTACAGAGAGTGAAGAGGGAGAGAGAAGAAGCGCGCAGTTTTGTTTTTCAGACACTGCACTCCTCCACATTCCTGCTCCTGACTGTGTTGTCTGCGGACAGACAGCGGGACAGAGAGCTCTTCTTTTGCTTTTTAGTTAGTGTTAGCTAGCTGAGGCAAAGAAGTTCCCTGGACTGTTTTTTCCCTTTTCTTTGGACCTCTTGGAACTCCTCTGGACTGAACACCCAGGAGAGCACCGGCAGCTGCAGCTGTGGCCCACCGGGCCGGCCCTGGCCTGCGACAATTCCAGCACTGAGAGACTGATCAGAGATTGAGTGAGCTGCTGCTTGAACCCGGGGTTTTTCTCAGTTTGTCATCTCTTTTAGAGTGGCAAGGGGTCTCATTGTTTTGATACTGTTTTGGTCTTATTGTTTAATAAACAGGGGTTTTTTTTTCCACCTTTCTCCAAGGAGGTATTTTTCTTTCCTCCCGGACCAGTTGGGGGGAGGGGCCGATTGGATCTGCTTTTCCCACCGGAGCTCCTTTGGGGGGATTCTTCCCCAAATTTGCTCTAAACCTGGACAAATACACAGAGTCCCAGGATCTTTCTTTTCCTGCGCAAGGTCTGTAGGGCATAAGAGAAGAGGGGGAAAAGGTTGCTTGTACTCAGCCAGCTGCCCAGGCGTGCAGTGTTGCAGGGAAAATGGCCAGAAGCCTTTTGGCCTTTGTTGGTTCCCCTGAAGCCTTTGTGCTGCCCACAGAGCGGCTGGGCAGGGGCCGGAGCTGTGGGGACCCCTGCCAGAGCGGTGCCTGGAGATGGCCACAAGCCGGGTGCCGGACAGGAAAGGCCATCCGTGTCCTCCTGCCCGTTGCTGCTGGCTGCAGTGCTGAGGGCTCCCAAGTGCCTCTGGATGGGGCTCCTCTGGAGCTGCTGTGGGGCTGCGGCGCTGCTGCCGGCAAGCTTGGCCAGGCTGGGGGAGACCCTGAGGGGCTGAGGCACTGCTAAGCCCTGAGCAATTGGCTGGCAGAGGCCATAAGGAGCCCCCTGGCAGCCGCCTCGATCCCGACAGCCGGCTGCTCTGGCGCTTCCAGGTCGGTGGCCGGTTGGAGGGACGCCCTGGAATCAGGCGTGGAACCCTGGTCCTGGCCTTTCAGGGCTGTGAGGCCAGCTGTTGTGGGGCTGGGGGGGTGCCCTCCCAGTGCTCCAGACTGGAGCCCCCCGCCCCTCAGCCTTAGGCATTGAGCTCCACTGCCTGATATTCAAGTCTTGTTCCTCTTGCTGTTGGGGAGGCCGAGCTCTGTGGCTTTAGGCCCCATGGAGCCAGAAGAGCAGCAGCTTTGAGCCCACAGGGGCCACAGAAAGGCCCTCTCGGACCACGGACCGTCCTGTCCTTCCCAGGCCAGGGACACATGAGAGTGCAGCGGGCACCTTCAGGGTGCCACGCTGGCTTTGCACTGGGCCACCTCCCTGTGCTGTGCACGGCTGGCTCTTTGCTTTGCTGCTCTCGGCCTTGTGTCGTCATACTCCTCTGGCTGCCTGCAGCCAGGGGCAGCCCTATCAGGAGGGTGAAAGGCCCCGTCTCCAACATCTCAAGAGGGAAATGGAGCTCTCCCGGCCCTCAGCCCACGCTGTAAGCAGAGCAGAGCCTTTTCCCCAGCCCCGTTGCCTTTCTGCCTGCTTCTGGTCCCTGGCCACCGTGACCCACTGCACTCGCTCTGAGTCACCTACAGCATGCCTCGTGCCTCTTGATTTGCTGACCCTGGGATGTGAGGCTCACTGAGGGAAAGGTGGCTGTCCCAATGTTGAGGGCACACGTGGCTCACTGAGCAGACTTGAGGCTTCCCCAGCAGCTTGCAGGTGCCTTATGTGTCATGTTACAGTGCTTGTGCTCCTGCCTCTTCCTGTCCCTCTTCTCACCCTCACCCAAGCTTCACCCTCTGACCTACCTTCAATAAACCCTGTTGCATCAGACACGGTGTCAAGAGCCCTCCTTCGGCTGCCGGTCCAGCGCACGTTACAACCTCCGGGCCGGGGAGCAAGGTGGGGCTGGGGGCGCTGGTCTCTCAGCCCAAGAGGGAACGGCTCTCGACAGCACCTGCCCATGGACATTCCCCGCACACAAAAAAAAATCATCTCCAAGTTTAGCTAGTAAGCTAGTAAGGTATAAACCATTAATTGCCTGGAAATCTGGCACTAGTCTCTGAGTTCCATTAGGTTTCTTTATTGCTGATGTAGCAGTATTAAATTTTGACTGCCATTCTTCCAATAGTCCTGATGTCAAGGATTTTATTGATTGTTGGCTCGATTCCTTTCCTAGCTTCTAATCTTCAAGGGTATTGCTTTCTGACTACTGGCCCAACTCTTGTCTGTAGCTCAATTTTCATAGGGTCTGCTTGTTTTGATTTTCCTGGGCTATCAGATACTATCCCATACTCTTGGGTACACCTGATTCAATACTTGCTCTAACTAGTTCTTCTTGTTTGTTGGTCTGGTGTCAATTGTCAGTCCTACTGCTAAAACCGCTCCTTTGTCTTCAGGTACCTTCCATAGAAGTTTTCTTTTTCTAAACGGAACTGTTGCTTCCAAATTTTCAAGCAAATCTCTGCATAGGACAGATTTGGGTGAGTTTGGTAAAGAAAGAAACTGATGTATTCCCATTTTCTTCTTGATTTTACATCAAAGTGGTTTCAGGAAGAATGCATTTTCTGGCTGCCCTATAGTTGCTCCTATTGCTTGAAGATAGTTTTCACTTTTGGGTATCAGTGCTTGATTCAAGAGTGAAAATGTGTCTCCACTATTTCTTAAAATTTCAACTTCTTCATCATTCTTTAGCTGTATTTTAAACAGTGGCCTGCTAGGGTAAGAATTGCCAGTCTCGGTCATTTCTTATCATCTAGAGTGGCTGCAAGAGTTTGGTGTACTTTGTCGTCTAACTCTGGGCACTGGCCCTATTTCCAGTGTCCTGATTTCTTACAAGATGCACATTGATTTGCGTCCAGCTTGGTCTGTGGCTGCTTTGAACCTCCTCTGCCTCTGCTATTTTCGACCCTGCCTCTGCTTCAACCACGCCTACATCCGTCCACTCCCTGGTGCTGATCCAGAGCTGCCACCATGGCTGCAGGGAGCTCTTTTTCTTTTTCCCTCTCTTGACTTGGGTACACTTTCTACTTTTGATGTAGTGTCTAAAAGCTTGCGTCACTGCTCAGTGTTCTTCGAACACTTCTCAAACTCAGACGGGCTTGGTGCTGTGACCATTTCCCTGGGGTGTTCCAGTTTGTGTTTATTTATCTGTTATCATAGAATGGTTTGTTTTCAGGTACCCCTGGGTTCTGCCCTCCCTCAAAGCTGTCCCTCATGCCATTCCCCACTCTTTGTACCAGCTCCTTCCCTGCCTCTCAAGATAATCCAGCTCTTTATTCCTGAACCTTCCCTGTCACTTTTGCCTTGGACCAATCCCTGACTGCACCACCCCTTTGGAATTCCTCTATTGCTGGAAGCCCCACTGGCCCATGTGACCTACCCTCTCCTCCCATCTGTCCTAATTAGTCCCAAGAACCTGATGGAATCCCCTCGCTCCTCCCCTGCGGATTCCTTATTGCTCAATCGTTTGTATCCACCCCCTGAGTTGTACCCCGATAAAATCCCGTGCACAGAAGTGCTGGCGGCTCTTTGCTGCCGAATCCTTCCCTTGGAATAGGCCTTGGCCTGTGGAACCTCACAATCGAGGAGCCTCCTCCTTCTCTTTGGCCTGCTCCGTGCTGCAGTTAGTGGATCCTGAAGCACTGAGCGGTGGCTCACCAGGGTCAGCCGCGGGCGGGACCCAAGCCTTGGCCGTTCCCCGCTCCCGGCGCAGCGCCGCAGTTTTCCCAAGAGCCAGCCCGGGCTCCGCTGGGCTGCGTCAACGGGGAACCCGTCCCAGTGCCTGACTGTGCTCTGGGTGAAAAACCTTGATCTGATACGGAAATGAAACTTGCCCTGTCCCAGCTCCCTGCCCTTTTCTCCGGTCCTATCACTGGTCCCAGCAGTGACGAGAGCTGCAGCAGCCCCTCTGATTCCTCTCAGGAGGACGTTGAAGACCACAATGACGCCCTTTACTCTCCTCCAGGCTGAACAAAGTGCCTTCAGCCGCATCCAGGGCTTCCCCTCCAGGCCACACTCCATCCTTGCAGTCCTCCTTTGCATTCTGGCTAATGGTTTCATATCTTTTGATATTGTACTGCCCAAAAGTGCGCCCGTCTGCTTCCAGCGCTTCTCTTGGCTGCTGCTTCAGGGTGTGGGCACCATCATCAGAGACACAGAAGAGCTTCTCCTCCCAGAGTTGTCCTTATCCTCCGCACTTCCACCTCTCTGCCTTGATGTTCACTGGGGAACTTGCCACTTTGTGGCCGCTCACTGCTGTGCTCAGCAGGGACACACTTTTGTTTGGACATGAGCTGCCAGAGCAAGACATGCAGCAACTGAAGCTGAGAAATGCAGAGGCTGGGCAGATTCCGTTTTTTCCAGAATGTGGGAAGGAGTGTGAGAAAAGCACAAGGAAATTTCAGCCTGTTAACTTTGCAATCTAATTGCCCTGGGAAACTCAGCAATGGATGGTGCTCTGGTGCTACTGCCAATGCCTTCCATGAGAAAAATTCATTTCAGGAAGGAGCAACATCATCTGACAGAGACCAAGTGTGCCAGCAGTTGCTCCAGGTGCTCCTGCCATCAGCCCCTGCAGGAAAGAGGCACAGCCCCCAAGGCACGTGGCCTTTGGCTCCTTCTGGCACAGAAAGCCCCCAGGGGCCACAGGTCTGTGGGGCAGGAGACGGGCACCAGTGCTGCCAGGGCTCGGGGGCTGGCAGGTCTGCTTGGCCGGGGACTCTGCCACACCTGCTGATGTCAGCGCTCCCCGGGCCCCAGGCCTCAGAGCAGCATTGGGGCCCGGGCCCACACGTTCCTTGTGCGTGTCACACCGGCAGCTTTAGGACGGCCACCAGCCGGGACGTGTCCCAAGGAGGCCGTGCCAGCTTCCCTGCAAGGCCCCGTGCCCTTCCCAGAACGGCTGCGTCGGCAGCCCTGGGGGCTCCTTCTGCTGCCCTGAGCCCACAGAGCATGGCAGCGTTTGCTGATGCTCTGAGCCCTTCTTAAAGACCCTGTCGGCCTTGCTTAGGCTCCTGGGGCCAGCCATTCCTTCCAAACTGGGCCCCTTTGGGTGGGCTGGGCGTGGCCCCAGGGCAGGTGGCAGTGTGTGCAAGGGCCCTCGGTGACACGGTGCCGCACACTCACTGTGACATGGAGCGGGTGTCCAAGGGCCCTTTGTGACACAGGGTGACATAGGGGCTGGAGGTGACAAGAGCACGCCACAGTGCTCAGAGCACGCGACGGGACAGGACGGGACCGAGCGGTGTCTTGAGGAGTCCCCGCACAGCGCGCTCGTTCGCGTCCCACCCGGAGCTTTTCTGAAGCCTTGTTCCTGCAGCTGAGCTCCAGGCCAGACCACAGGACTTGCTGACCCGTGGTCTCCCTGGGGCTTCTCTTCTGCAGGTGCCCTTGAGGCCATATCATAGTCCTTGTCAGGAGTCCCCTGTCCTTGTGGCAGGGGCCCTTGAGACCGAGGGCAGGACTTGCTGTCCTGTAGCCTTCCTGAGGCTTCTTACTTGAAGGTGCCTTCCAGGCACCACTGCAGCACTTGGTGAGTTGGAGCTTTTCCAAGGCAACTCTCCTGCAAATAGCCACAAATCCAGGCAGAGACATGGAGCAGAGACACCCGGCAGTGCCTGAGCTGGCCTGGGTGGAGGAGGAGGAAGAAGGCCCTGCAGCTGCCCTGGCACAGCAGACTGAAGAGGTGGTGCCGTTTCAGCCACCGCAGGAGGGTGAGTGGCAGAGCTGGGCCACAGGACTGGTGCCTGCTGCCAGCTTGAACCCCATGCCGTGCCGTGCTGTGCCATGCTATCCCTGGGGACGTGCCCACGGACAGGACGGAAGAGGGGCCGGGCAGAAACCCCGCAGTGGCCGTGCTCCATCCCCTGGGCCATCCCGGGGCTCTCTCTGCCTGGGGATGGCAGGGCTGGGCCGTGTTGTCCGGCCTGTCCCGCAGCCCCTCATCTCTGGCTGCGCTCGCTCTTTGCCAGATGCAGCCCTGGAGCGCACACAAGAGCAGGAGTCCAGCCGTGGCCGCTTCCGCAGGACAGCGCAGGTACCTGCAGCCACCCCCACCTGGGCTGGGCCTGCTGTCCCTGCTCAGCACAGCACCGTGCGTGCAGCACTGCATGCAACATCCCCGGCTTCCTGCCCTTCTCCTACAGTTTGTTTGCAACTTCCTCAAGAGAATTGAGGAGGAAGAGACCATCGCCACGGGCATGGGCGTCAGACCATACTCGCCCATCCTCCTAAGCAAGACCGGTGCTGCCCTGCTGTGTATGCTTGTAGAGGACGATTTTTACACTCCAAAGCAAGTAAGCAGCCTGTGGCCAGGCTTTGATCCTCCCAGCAATTGCTGGGCCTCCCAATCCATGCATGCTGCTTGCTGTGAGCCTTTCACGCCACATGGCAGTGGGGTGGGAAGGGAAGCACTCCTCTGGGGAAGCTGGGAACATTGCTCCCTCTGGCAGCATTCCAAGTCTCCCCTGCCTTCTCCAGGTGCCTGCCATGGTGAGCTACATCCACCAGTGGCTCACGGCCAATGGTTCTGCTGAGCACAGGCTGGACAAGACCCTGCTGGATCTCACCCAAGCACAGCCAAATGATGCAGTCGTGACGCTCCTGCGCGTGGCCCCGTCCTGTGACAGGTATGGGGCCCACCTGCCCACAGGGCTCAGGCCTCCCCAGCCCATCACCCTGCACAGCCTGCCCCAGGTGTCGGAGCAACAGAGAGTTCCAGGGCCCTCTGGATGCTCCCTTTCCCAGCCCTGCCATGTCAGCCCCTGAGCCTGCTGCCATGCTCCCTTGCCGCCTCTCAGGGCTCTCTCCCCACAGGGCTGGGCTGTCTGGCTGCTGCTGGCAGGGGGGCAGTGGGCACAGGCAGAAATGGCAGCCGGCTCAGCTGCCCCCGCTGCTGTGTCTGAGAGCCCCCTGAGACACAGCTCTAACCCCACAGAGCTGCCGTGGCCATGTGGAAGACCATCATGGGCTCAGCCAGGACTGCGGAGCTGGCGCAGCTGATCCTCCTGGATGTGCTGGGGAGCTGGCCAGAGTACAGCACCTGCACCTCCAACGGGGACGAAACGGCTGTCTTTGCCCTGGCTGTGAGTTTCTGCAACTGGCCTTTGCAGGCCCCAAGGCTGCCTCTCCAGCAGCTCTCCATTTTCCTTCCCCCACTGCATCTCCCTGCCTCAGGCGCTGGCCTGAAACCTGGCCCAGGGGCAGCTTCAGCCCCACCAGGCCCCGTGCTCCCCCTGCCATGGTCTCTCCTGGCCTCTCCCTGCCACGCTCGCGCCCTGCCACACACACACGCCTCGGCACTGAGCGCTGTCTCATGGGGCTTTGTCCTTTGCAGGCAACGGTGGTGATGTGGAAGATCCTCCAGGTGCCCTGTCTCCCACGGATCTTGAAGGTGTATTTCCCCCGCCTACTTGTGCATCTGCTATTCCAAGTGTTCTTCAGCACTCTGGATATGCCAGAGGAGGTCGACACCTTCTGGAAGGGATGCCAGGAAGAGCACGGCCTTGCCACCAGCCCCAACAGGTGCTCCATCCCACTCCTCCTGTCCCTGCCACGTGGCCTGCCAAGGAGCCAGTGCTGCCAGTGTGACCTGGGCTTTGCTGTGCACACAGGTTTGCTGTGCGCACCCTGAAGTCCCTGCTCTGCCTTCTCCGCTGCGAGGATGTGGTGGTGGCAATGGAGCGCAGGTGTGCCTGGGACACGCTGCTCTCTCTTGACACTCACCACTTTGCCGTGGCTCTGCTTGCCAGGTGAGACCCCCTTCTCCCCACTGCCTCTGACAATGCTGCTCTGTGCCCAGGTGCCCCACAAAGTGTCCGTGGTGGCCATGGCTCAGAGGGCCTTGTCACTGAGGGATGGCCAAGCAGACCGGAAAAGCCTGGCAGAGGAGGGTGCCCATGAGCAACCAACTCCCAAATGGCCCATGTCCCCTTGCTGGAAGGGTGCTGGGGAAAGAGGAGAACTGGGTGAGTCACGCCTGGGAGAGGTTTGCCCCACTGCATCAGGGTCTTGTTTCCTTTTTCCCCTCTTCAGAGAAATCCGCCGCTTAGCCATCCACTTCTGTTCCGCGGTTGCATTCTACCTGCTCGCCCTGCTCGGCAAAGAGATGCCATACTGGGATTTCCCTGCCCTGGCATTCCTTGTGGAGGTGAGCCTCAAGGCCAGCGCTGCCTGGCTGAGCGGCCTCCCAGCCCTCTGGCCTCTGGCAGCCACAGCTGCCAGGACAGTGCCCGTGCCCTGTGCTGCTGCCTGGGCCCGGCCCTGTGCGCTGCTGGGCTCCTGCCGGCCGGCCGGCTCCCCTGTCACTGCCCTGTGCCTTTCAGGTCCTCGAGTGCCTGGACTTGAGGGAATGCAGTGACAGTGTTCTGGAGATCCTGGCACAGAACCTGCAGAGCGAGCACATGGCCAGGCGTTACTTGGCACTCCGAGGCCTCGTAGTGCTGGGCAAGAATCCCTTGATGGTGAGAAGGGGGCACTGGCTGAAGCCGTGCAGGCAGCAGCGTGGGGCTGGGCAACGCAGTCGCTTGGCCTTGCCTGGGCTTCGGCCGCTGGGGCAGCTCTTCCCATCTCTCCTGCTTCCCACTTCAGCTGCCCCAGTGCTTCGGGACAGGCCTTTGGCCTCTGGGCCCTGCGGCAGCAGGGCGGCCTTTCACAAAGTTGTGTTCCGCACAGGCTGAAAAAATGCGGAGCCTGACTGAAAGTCTAATGGAGCTCCTGGAGGAAAATGACAGCGACATGATCAGGATGAGCATTCTTCTACTCAGATATTTGCTCCTGGATAATGGTGCTCCAATAGCCACCCCCATCGCCCTGCAGCTGGCTGAGGCGCTCCTGCCACTCTTTGACAGCGTAAGGCTCTGTGCCCACCGCCACAGCCACTGGCTGCTGCCCGGACCCTTGGGTGCCCTGTGCAGATGCACGCCTGTGCCCTGGGGGGCCTGAAGCAGCTGATGCTCAGGTCTTTTGCCCTTTCCTTTCATCCAGGATGATATCCAGGTGCAGCTGAGCTCCATGGCTCTCTTTCAAGAGATGCTGGACTTATTAACAGAAGAGGCAAGAAAGGCCCTCAAGTCCCACGTGCGCCAGAGCCTGCTCCCTCTCTACTTCCACTGCCATGACGAGAATCAGACTGTTGCTGAGGTGAGCACTTGTGGCCAGCTGCTGTGCCCCTGGCAGGGGCTTGGGCTGCCGCCTGCCCTGGCACCTTGTGGGCTGCAGCCTCCTCCAGCCTGTGCCACTGGGATGCTCCTGTGCCCTGGACTGTGGGGCCATCTGTGCACGTCTGTCCCTCTCCAGGCCTCCCGGGAAACGCTGCATTCCTCAGCCAGATTCCTGAAGAGGAGGGATATAGAACAAATGCTGCACGTGGATCAGAGCTTTGGGGAGTGCCTGGTAAGTACAGCAGAGATCGCCCAGCCTCAGCATGGCGAAGGTCCCTGAGGGCGGTGCTCAGTGTGCGGGGCTAACAGCTGTGCCCGCTGCTGCAGCCAGAGGCCGCGCGGGCTCTTCTCCAGGCTCCCGTGGGCCTGAGTCGGGTGCCCATGGAGCCCGGGCCCGGCGGGGCTGCGGGGCGGCACCACGGCTCCCCGGGCAGCAGCCGGCCCTCTGCCCCCTGCCCTCGGGAGCCCCTGGCCAGCAGCTGCTGGCCGCGCCTCAGGGCTGTGCGGGCAGGCGAGGCCGGCGATGGGCGCAGGCAGCGCCCGGCCCAGGAGCTGAGCCCGCGCCAACCCTTCCCTCCTGCCGCTCTCTGCAGCTGGCAGAGGACAGGAGCCGAGCGGCCGAGCACCTGCGCCGGGCACTGCACTACCTGCAGAGCCCACAGGAGTCCCTGCGAGAGGCGGCCGTCAGGTTCATGGGTGAGTCCCGAGCCCGGGCTCCTCCCCGGCCCGCCTGCTCGGCAGCTCGGCCCCGGCCCCGCCTGCTGCCCCGGCAGCGCCGGCCCGGCGCTGGAGTCCCGCCTGGCCTGGGCGTTGCTGCCGCCCTGTGGCAGCCGAGCCCTGGGGCGGCAGCGTGCGGCAAGGGCCCGGGCTGAGCTCTGCCTGGCCGGCAGCCCGTGTGGCCACAGCGCCGGCAGCGCCGCTGGCAGGGAGCTGTGCCGCTGGGGCCGTGACAGGCTCTGTGTTCACAGGCATGGCCGGGCGGCACCTGAGGGGGCAGCAGCAAGAGCTGCGGCTGATCTGCACTGGTGAGTGAGTGAGGGCAGCGGGCTGACCGCGGGGGCTGGAGGGGGCAGCTGCAAGCCCTGCCCCGGCTGCGGAGGGATCTGCACCCGTGGGCAGAGCACACAGACATATCAGGGCTACGTGTGCCATTCGTGGCCAGCAACTTCGGGCTGATCCCCTGGCTCCCTGCTCCCTGCGGGCCATGGCCAGAGACGACCGGGATGGCCCTGGCAGGGGGCTCTCCTCGGCTCCCTGCATATGCGGGATGTGACCTTGCCTCTGTTCCTCTTTCTTGCAGCCCTTGAAGGAATGGCATATGACAGCAGCCCTGCAATCAGAGATGCTGCAGTAGAATTTTGTTTAGTTCTCCGGGCTCTTGAGAGAGCTCCCTACTCCCCATGGCAGAAGCTGCGAGATCGATTCCGCAGTGCATGGAGGAAACGGCCTCGTCTTTGCTGCACTGCCTTACTATTCTGCTGCAGCTCCCCGGAGAGGTGATCTGCAACACGCAGTCTGCTTGGGCCATTTGAGCCAGCAGGAATTTTCTTTTGCCTTCTTCTAGATTTTTGTGTTTGTATTTCTGTTGTTTTTGATTGTGTAAATATAAAATATCTTACAATACTGTCCTGGGTTGACTATATGATGCTTTTATCCCCAATCGTCTCATTCTGTTTATGTTGAATAATAATAAGTTTTGTACCTTTAAGAGTGTTACAGAGAGTGAAGAGGGAGAGAGAAGAAGCGCGCAGTTTTGTTTTTCAGACACTGCACTCCTCCACATTCCTGCTCCTGACTGTGTTGTCTGCGGACAGACAGCGGGACAGAGAGCTCTTCTTTTGCTTTTTAGTTAGTGTTAGCTAGCTGAGGCAAAGAAGTTCCCTGGACTGTTTTTTCCCTTTTCTTTGGACCTCTTGGAACTCCTCTGGACTGAACACCCAGGAGAGCACCGGCAGCTGCAGCTGTGGCCCACCGGGCCGGCCCTGGCCTGCGACAATTCCAGCACTGAGAGACTGATCAGAGATTGAGTGAGCTGCTGCTTGAACCCGGGGTTTTTCTCAGTTTGTCATCTCTTTTAGAGTGGCAAGGGGTCTCATTGTTTTGATACTGTTTTGGTCTTATTGTTTAATAAACAGGGGTTTTTTTTTCCACCTTTCTCCAAGGAGGTATTTTTCTTTCCTCCCGGACCAGTTGGGGGGAGGGGCCGATTGGATCTGCTTTTCCCACCGGAGCTCCTTTGGGGGGATTCTTCCCCAAATTTGCTCTAAACCTGGACAAATACACAGAGTCCCAGGATCTTTCTTTTCCTGCGCAAGGTCTGTAGGGCATAAGAGAAGAGGGGGAAAAGGTTGCTTGTACTCAGCCAGCTGCCCAGGCGTGCAGTGTTGCAGGGAAAATGGCCAGAAGCCTTTTGGCCTTTGTTGGTTCCCCTGAAGCCTTTGTGCTGCCCACAGAGCGGCTGGGCAGGGGCCGGAGCTGTGGGGACCCCTGCCAGAGCGGTGCCTGGAGATGGCCACAAGCCGGGTGCCGGACAGGAAAGGCCATCCGTGTCCTCCTGCCCGTTGCTGCTGGCTGCAGTGCTGAGGGCTCCCAAGTGCCTCTGGATGGGGCTCCTCTGGAGCTGCTGTGGGGCTGCGGCGCTGCTGCCAGCAAGCTTGGCCAGGCTGGGGGAGACCCTGAGGGGCTGAGGCACTGCTAAGCCCTGAGCAATTGGCTGGCAGAGGCCATAAGGAGCCCCCTGGCAGCCGCCTCGATCCCGACAGCCGGCTGCTCTGGCGCTTCCAGGTCGGTGGCCGGTTGGAGGGACGCCCTGGAATCAGGCGTGGAACCCTGGTCCTGGCCTTTCAGGGCTGTGAGGCCAGCTGTTGTGGGGCTGGGGGGGTGCCCTCCCAGTGCTCCAGACTGGAGCCCCCCGCCCCTCAGCCTTAGGCATTGAGCTCCACTGCCTGATATTCAAGTCTTGTTCCTCTTGCTGTTGGGGAGGCCGAGCTCTGTGGCTTTAGGCCCCATGGAGCCAGAAGAGCAGCAGCTTTGAGCCCACAGGGGCCACAGAAAGGCCCTCTCGGACCACGGACCGTCCTGTCCTTCCCAGGCCAGGGACACATGAGAGTGCAGCGGGCACCTTCAGGGTGCCACGCTGGCTTTGCACTGGGCCACCTCCCTGTGCTGTGCACGGCTGGCTCTTTGCTTTGCTGCTCTCGGCCTTGTGTCGTCATACTCCTCTGGCTGCCTGCAGCCAGGGGCAGCCCTATCAGGAGGGTGAAAGGCCCCGTCTCCAACATCTCAAGAGGGAAATGGAGCTCTCCCGGCCCTCAGCCCACGCTGTAAGCAGAGCAGAGCCTTTTCCCCAGCCCCGTTGCCTTTCTGCCTGCTTCTGGTCCCTGGCCACCGTGACCCACTGCACTCGCTCTGAGTCACCTACAGCATGCCTCGTGCCTCTTGATTTGCTGACCCTGGGATGTGAGGCTCACTGAGGGAAAGGTGGCTGTCCCAATGTTGAGGGCACACGTGGCTCACTGAGCAGACTTGAGGCTTCCCCAGCAGCTTGCAGGTGCCTTATGTGTCATGTTACAGTGCTTGTGCTCCTGCCTCTTCCTGTCCCTCTTCTCACCCTCACCCAAGCTTCACCCTCTGACCTACCTTCAATAAACCCTGTTGCATCAGACACGGTGTCAAGAGCCCTCCTTCGGCTGCCGGTCCAGCGCACGTTACAACCTCCGGGCCGGGGAGCAAGGTGGGGCTGGGGGCGCTGGTCTCTCAGCCCAAGAGGGAACGGCTCTCGACAGCACCTGCCCATGGACATTCCCCGCACACAAAAAAAATCATCTCCAAGTTTAGCTAGTAAGCTAGTAAGGTATAAACCATTAATTGCCTGGAAATCTGGCACTAGTCTCTGAGTTCCATTAGGTTTCTTTATTGCTGATGTAGCAGTATTAAATTTTGACTGCCATTCTTCCAATAGTCCTGATGTCAAGGATTTTATTGATTGTTGGCTCGATTCCTTTCCTAGCTTCTAATCTTCAAGGGTATTGCTTTCTGACTACTGGCCCAACTCTTGTCTGTAGCTCAATTTTCATAGGGTCTGCTTGTTTTGATTTTCCTGGGCTATCAGATACTATTCCATACTCTTGGGTACACCTGATTCAATACTTGCTCTAACTAGTTCTTCTTGTTTGTTGGTCTGGTGTCAATTGTCAGTCCTACTGCTAAAACCGCTCCTTTGTCTTCAGGTACCTTCCATAGAAGTTTTCTTTTTCTAAACGGAACTGTTGCTTCCAAATTTTCAAGCAAATCTCTGCATAGGACAGATTTGGGTGAGTTTGGTAAAGAAAGAAACTGATGTATTCCCATTTTCTTCTTGATTTTACATCAAAGTGGTTTCAGGAAGAATGCATTTTCTGGCTGCCCTATAGTTGCTCCTATTGCTTGAAGATAGTTTTCACTTTTGGGTATCAGTGCTTGATTCAAGAGTGAAAATGTGTCTCCACTATTTCTTAAAATTTCAACTTCTTCATCATTCTTTAGCTGTATTTTAAACAGTGGCCTGCTAGGGTAAGAATTGCCAGTCTCGGTCATTTCTTATCATCTAGAGTGGCTGCAAGAGTTTGGTGTACTTTGTCGTCTAACTCTGGGCACTGGCCCTATTTCCAGTGTCCTGATTTCTTACAAGATGCACATTGATTTGCGTCCAGCTTGGTCTGTGGCTGCTTTGAACCTCCTCTGCCTCTGCTATTTTCGACCCTGCCTCTGCTTCAACCACGCCTACATCCGTCCACTCCCTGTCGCTGATCCAGAGCTGCCACCATGGCTGCAGGGAGCTCTTTTTCTTTTTCCCTCTCTTGACTTGGGTACACTTTCTACTTTTGATGTAGTGTCTAAAAGCTTGCGTCACTGCTCAGTGTTCTTCGAACACTTCTCAAACTCAGACGGGCTTGGTGCTGTGACCATTTCCCTGGGGTGTTCCAGTTTGTGTTTATTTATCTGTTATCATAGAATGGTTTGTTTTCAGGTACCCCTGGGTTCTGCCCTCCCTCAAAGCTGTCCCTCATGCCATTCCCCACTCTTTGTACCAGCTCCTTCCCTGCCTCTCAAGATAATCCAGCTCTTTATTCCTGAACCTTCCCTGTCACTTTTGCCTTGGACCAATCCCTGACTGCACCACCCCTTTGGAATTCCTCTATTGCTGGAAGCCCCACTGGCCCATGTGACCTACCCTCTCCTCCCATCTGTCCTAATTAGTCCCAAGAACCTGATGGAATCCCCTCGCTCCTCCCCTGCGGATTCCTTATTGCTCAATCGTTTGTATCCACCCCCTGAGTTGTACCCCGATAAAATCCCGTGCACAGAAGTGCTGGCGGCTCTTTGCTGCCGAATCCTTCCCTTGGAATAGGCCTTGGCCTGTGGAACCTCACAATCGAGGAGCCTCCTCCTTCTCTTTGGCCTGCTCCGTGCTGCAGTTAGTGGATCCTGAAGCACTGAGCGGTGGCTCACCAGGGTCAGCCGCGGGCGGGACCCAAGCCTTGGCCGTTCCCCGCTCCCGGCGCAGCGCCGCAGTTTTCCCAAGAGCCAGCCCGGGCTCCGCTGGGCTGCGTCAACGGGGAACCCGTCCCAGTGCCTGACTGTGCTCTGGGTGAAAAACCTTGATCTGATACGGAAATGAAACTTGCCCTGTCCCAGCTCCCTGCCCTTTTCTCCGGTCCTATCACTGGTCCCAGCAGTGACGAGAGCTGCAGCAGCCCCTCTGATTCCTCTCAGGAGGACGTTGAAGACCACAATGACGCCCTTTACTCTCCTCCAGGCTGAACAAAGTGCCTTCAGCCGCATCCAGGGCTTCCCCTCCAGGCCACACTCCATCCTTGCAGTCCTCCTTTGCATTCTGGCTAATGGTTTCATATCTTTTGATATTGTACTGCCCAAAAGTGCGCCCGTCTGCTTCCAGCGCTTCTCTTGGCTGCTGCTTCAGGGTGTGGGCACCATCATCAGAGACACAGAAGAGCTTCTCCTCCCAGAGTTGTCCTTATCCTCCGCACTTCCACCTCTCTGCCTTGATGTTCACTGGGGAACTTGCCACTTTGTGGCCGCTCACTGCTGTGCTCAGCAGGGACACACTTTTGTTTGGACATGAGCTGCCAGAGCAAGACATGCAGCAACTGAAGCTGAGAAATGCAGAGGCTGGGCAGATTCCGTTTTTTCCAGAATGTGGGAAGGAGAGTGAGAAAAGCACAAGGAAATTTCAGCCTGTTAACTTTGCAATCTAATTGCCCTGGGAAACTCAGCAATGGATGGTGCTCTGGTGCTACTGCCAATGCCTTCCATGAGAAAAATTCATTTCAGGAAGGAGCAACATCATCTGACAGAGACCAAGTGTGCCAGCAGTTGCTCCAGGTGCTCCTGCCATCAGCCCCTGCAGGAAAGAGGCACAGCCCCCAAGGCACGTGGCCTTTGGCTCCTTCTGGCACAGAAAGCCCCCAGGGGCCACAGGTCTCTGGGGCAGGAGACGGGCACCAGTGCTGCCAGGGCTCGGGGGCTGGCAGGTCTGCTTGGCCGGGGACTCTGCCACACCTGCTGATGTCAGCGCTCCCCGGGCCCCAGGCCTCAGAGCAGCATTGGGGCCCGGGCCCACACGTTCCTTGTGCGTGTCACACCGGCAGCTTTAGGACGGCCACCAGCCGGGACGTGTCCCAAGGAGGCCGTGCCAGCTTCCCTGCAAGGCCCCGTGCCCTTCCCAGAACGGCTGCGTCGGCAGCCCTGGGGGCTCCTTCTGCTGCCCTGAGCCCACAGAGCATGGCAGCGTTTGCTGATGCTCTGAGCCCTTCTTAAAGACCCTGTCGGCCTTGCTTAGGCTCCTGGGGCCAGCCATTCCTTCCAAACTGGGCCCCTTTGGGTGGGCTGGGCGTGGCCCCAGGGCAGGTGGCAGTGTGTGCAAGGGCCCTCGGTGACACGGTGCCGCACACTCACTGTGACATGGAGCGGGTGTCCAAGGGCCCTTTGTGACACGGGGTGACATAGGGGCTGGAGGTGACAAGAGCACGCCACAGTGCTCAGAGCACGCGACGGGACAGGACGGGACCGAGCGGTGTCTTGAGGAGTCCCCGCACAGCGCGCTCGTTCGCGTCCCACCCGGAGCTTTTCTGAAGCCTTGTTCCTGCAGCTGAGCTCCAGGCCAGACCACAGGACTTGCTGACCCGTGGTCTCCCTGGGGCTTCTCTTCTGCAGGTGCCCTTGAGGCCATATCATAGTCCTTGTCAGGAGTCCCCTGTCCTTGTGGCAGGGGCCCTTGAGACCGAGGGCAGGACTTGCTGTCCTGTAGCCTTCCTGAGGCTTCTTACTTGAAGGTGCCTTCCAGGCACCACTGCAGCACTTGGTGAGTTGGAGCTTTTCCAAGGCAACTCTCCTGCAAATAGCCACAAATCCAGGCAGAGACATGGAGCAGAGACACCCGGCAGTGCCTGAGCTGGCCTGGGTGGAGGAGGAGGAAGGCGGCCCTGCAGCTGCCCCGGCACAGCAGACTGAAGAGGTGGTGCCGTTTCAGCCACCGCAGGAGGGTGAGTGGCAGAGCTGGGCCACAGGACTGGTGCCTGCTGCCAGCTTGAACCCCATGCCGTGCCGTGCTGTGCCATGCTATCCCTGGGGACGTGCCCACGGACAGGACGGAAGAGGGGCCGGGCAGAAACCCCGCAGTGGCCGTGCTCCATCCCCTGGGCCATCCCGGGGCTCTCTCTGCCTGGGGATGGCAGGGCTGGGCCGTGTTGTCCGGCCTGTCCCGCAGCCCCTCATCTCTGGCTGCGCTCGCTCTTTGCCAGATGCAGCCCTGGAGCGCACACAAGAGCAGGAGTCCAGCCGTGGCCGCTTCCGCAGGACAGCGCAGGTACCTGCAGCCACCCCCACCTGGGCTGGGCCTGCTGTCCCTGCTCAGCACAGCACCGTGCGTGCAGCACTGCATGCAACATCCCCGGCTTCCTGCCCTTCTCCTACAGTTTGTTTGCAACTTCCTCAAGAGAATTGAGGAGGAAGAGACCATCGCCACGGGCATGGGCGTCAGACCATACTCGCCCATCCTCCTAAGCAAGACCGGTGCTGCCCTGCTGTGTATGCTTGTAGAGGACGATTTTTACACTCCAAAGCAAGTAAGCAGCCTGTGGCCAGGCTTTGATCCTCCCAGCAATTGCTTGGCCTCCCAATCCATGCATGCTGCTTGCTGTGAGCCTTTCACGCCACATGGCAGTGGGGTGGGAAGGGAAGCACTCCTCTGGGGAAGCTGGGAACATTGCTCCCTCTGGCAGCATTCCAAGTCTCCCCGTGCCTTCTCCAGGTGCCTGCCATGGTGAGCTACATCCACCAGTGGCTCACGGCCAATGGTTCTGCTGAGCACAGGCTGGACAAGACCCTGCTGGATCTCACCCAAGCACAGCCAAATGACGCAGTCGTGACGCTCCTGCGCGTGGCCCCGTCCTGTGACAGGTATGGGGCCCACCTGCCCACAGGGCTCAGGCCTCCCCAGCCCATCACCCTGCACAGCCTGCCCCAGGTGTCGGAGCAACAGAGAGTTCCAGGGCCCTCTGGATGCTCCCTTTCCCAGCCCTGCCATGTCAGCCCCTGAGCCTGCTGCCATGCTCCCTTGCCGCCTCTCAGGGCTCTCTCCCCACAGGGCTGGGCTGTCTGGCTGCTGCTGGCAGGGGGGCAGTGGGCACAGGCAGAAATGGCAGCCGGCTCAGCTGCCCCCGCTGCTGTGTCTGAGAGCCCCCTGAGACACAGCTCTAACCCCACAGAGCTGCCGTGGCCATGTGGAAGACCATCATGGGCTCAGCCAGGACTGCGGAGCTGGCGCAGCTGATCCTCCTGGATGTGCTGGGGAGCTGGCCAGAGTACAGCACCTGCACCTCCAACGGGGACGAAACGGCTGTCTTTGCCCTGGCTGTGAGTTTCTGCAACTGGCCTTTGCAGGCCCCAAGGCTGCCTCTCCAGCAGCTCTCCATTTTCCTTCCCCCACTGCATCTCCCTGCCTCAGGCGCTGGCCTGAAACCTGGCCCAGGGGCAGCTTCAGCCCCACCAGGCCCCGTGCTCCCCCTGCCATGGTCTCTCCTGGCCTCTCCCTGCCACGCTCGCGCCCTGCCACACACACACGCCTCGGCACTGAGCGCTGTCTCATGGGGCTTTGTCCTTTGCAGGCAACGGTGGTGATGTGGAAGATCCTCCAGGTGCCCTGTCTCCCACGGATCTTGAAGGTGTATTTCCCCCGCCTACTTGTGCATCTGCTATTCCAAGTGTTCTTCAGCACTCTGGATATGCCAGAGGAGGTCGACACCTTCTGGAAGGGATGCCAGGAAGAGCACGGCCTTGCCACCAGCCCCAACAGGTGCTCCATCCCACTCCTCCTGTCCCTGCCACGTGGCCTGCCAAGGAGCCAGTGCTGCCAGTGTGACCAGGGCTTTGCTGTGCACACAGGTTTGCTGTGCGCACCCTGAAGTCCCTGCTCTGCCTTCTCCGCTGCGAGGATGTGGTGGTGGCAATGGAGCGCAGGTGTGCCTGGGACACGCTGCTCTCTCTTGACACTCACCACTTTGCCGTGGCTCTGCTTGCCAGGTGAGACCCCCTTCTCCCCACTGCCTCTGACAATGCTGCTCTGTGCCCAGGTGCCCCACAAAGTGTCCGTGGTGGCCATGGCTCAGAGGGCCTTGTCACTGAGGGATGCCCAAGCAGACCGGAAAAGCCTGGCAGAGGAGGGTGCCCATGAGCAACCAACTCCCAAATGGCCCATGTCCCCTTGCTGGAAGGGTGCTGGGGAAAGAGGAGAACTGGGTGAGTCACGCCTGGGAGAGGTTTGCCCCACTGCATCAGGGTCTTGTTTCCTTTTTCCCCTCTTCAGAGAAATCCGCCGCTTAGCCATCCACTTCTGTTCCGCGGTTGCATTCTACCTGCTCGCCCTGCTCGGCAAAGAGATGCCATACTGGGATTTCCCTGCCCTGGCATTCCTTGTGGAGGTGAGCCTCAAGGCCAGCGCTGCCTGGCTGAGCGGCCTCCCAGCCCTCTGGCCTCTGGCAGCCACAGCTGCCAGGACAGTGCCCGTGCCCTGTGCTGCTGCCTGGGCCCGGCCCTGTGCGCTGCTGGGCTCCTGCCGGCCGGCCGGCTCCCCTGTCACTGCCCTGTGCCTTTCAGGTCCTCGAGTGCCTGGATTTGAGGGAATGCAGTGACAGTGTTCTGGAGATCCTGGCACAGAACCTGCAGAGCGAGCACATGGCCAGGCGTTACTTGGCACTCCGAGGCCTCGTAGTGCTGGGCAAGAATCCCCTTGATGGTGAGAAGGGGGCACTGGTTGAAGCCGTGCAGGCAGCAGCGTGGGGCTGGGCAACGCAGTCGCTTGGCCTTGCCTGGGCTTCGGCCGCTGGGGCAGCTCTTCCCATCTCTCCTGCTTCCCACTTCAGCTGCCCCAGTGCTTCGGGACAGGCCTTTGGCCTCTGGGCCCTGCGGCAGCAGGGCGGCCTTTCACAAAGTTGTGTTCCACACAGGCTGAAAAAATGCGGAGCCTGACTGAAAGTCTAATGGAGCTCCTGGAGGAAAATGACAGCGACATGATCAGGATGAGCATTCTTCTACTCAGATATTTGCTCCTGGATAATGGTGCTCCAATAGCCACCCCCATCGCCCTGCAGCTGGCTGAGGCGCTCCTGCCACTCTTTGACAGCGTAAGGCTCTGTGCCCACCGCCACAGCCACTGGCTGCTGCCCGGACCCTTGGGTGCCCTGTGCAGATGCACGCCTGTGCCCTGGGGGGCCTGAAGCAGCTGATGCTCAGGTCTTTTGCCCTTTCCTTTCATCCAGGATGATATCCAGGTGCAGCTGAGCTCCATGGCTCTCTTTCAAGAGATGCTGGACTTATTAACAGAAGAGGCAAGAAAGGCCCTCAAGTCCCACGTGCGCCAGAGCCTGCTCCCTCTCTACTTCCACTGCCATGACGAGAATCAGACTGTTGCTGAGGTGAGCACTTGTGGCCAGCTGCTGTGCCCCTGGCAGGGGCTTGGGCTGCCGCCTGCCCTGGCACCTTGTGGGCTGCAGCCTCCTCCAGCCTGTGCCACTGGGATGCTCCTGTGCCCTGGACTGTGGGGCCATCTGTGCACGTCTGTCCCTCTCCAGGCCTCCCGGGAAACGCTGCATTCCTCAGCCAGATTCCTGAAGAGGAGGGATATAGAACAAATGCTGCACGTGGATCAGAGCTTTGGGGAGTGCCTGGTAAGTACAGCAGAGATCGCCCAGCCTCAGCATGGCGAAGGTCCCTGAGGGCGGTGCTCAGTGTGCGGGGCTAACAGCTGTGCCCGCTGCTGCAGCCAGAGGCCGCGCGGGCTCTTCTCCAGGCTCCCGTGGGCCTGAGTCGGGTGCCCATGGAGCCCCGGCCCGGCGGGGCTGCGGGGCGGCACCACGGCTCCCCGGGCAGCAGCCGGCCCTCTGCCCCCTGCCCTCGGGAGCCCCTGGCCAGCGGCTGCTGGCCGCGCCTCAGGGCTGTGCGGGCAGGCGAGGCCGGCGATGGGCGCAGGCAGCGCCCGGCCCAGGAGCTGAGCCCGCGCCAACCCTTCCCTCCTGCCGCTCTCTGCAGCTGGCAGAGGACAGGAGCCGAGCGGCCGAGCACCTGCGCCGGGCACTGCACTACCTGCAGAGCCCACAGGAGTCCCTGCGAGAGGCGGCCGTCAGGTTCATGGGTGAGTCCCGAGCCCGGGCTCCTCCCCGGCCCGCCTGCTCGGCAGCTCGGCCCCGGCCCCGCCTGCTGCCCCGGCAGCGCCGGCCCGGCCCTGGAGCCCCGCCTGGCCTGGGCGTTGCTGCCGCCCTGTGGCAGCCGTGCCCTGGGGCGGCAGCGTGCGGCAAGGGCCCGGGCTGAGCTCTGCCTGGCCGGCAGCCCGTGTGGCCACAGCGCCGGCAGCGCCGCTGGCAGGGAGCTGTGCCGCTGGGGCCGTGACAGGCTCTGTGTTCACAGGCATGGCCGGGCGGCACCTGAGGGGGCAGCAGCAAGAGCTGCGGCTGATCTGCACTGGTGAGTGAGTGAGGGCAGCGGGCTGACCGCGGGGGCTGGAGGGGGCAGCTGCAAGCCCTGCCCCGGCTGCGGAGGGATCTGCACCCGTGGGCAGAGCACACAGACATATCAGGGCTACGTGTGCCATTCGTGGCCAGCAACTTCGGGCTGATCCCCTGGCTCCCTGCTCCCTGCGGGCCATGGCCAGAGACGACCGGGATGGCCCTGGCAGGGGGCTCTCCTCGGCTCCCTACATATGCGGGATGTGACCTTGCCTCTGTTCCTCTTTCTTGCAGCCCTTGAAGGAATGGCATATGACAGCAGCCCTGCAATCAGAGATGCTGCAGTAGAATTTTGTTTAGTTCTCCGGGCTCTTGAGAGAGCTCCCTACTCCCCATGGCAGAAGCTGCGAGATCGATTCCGCAGTGCATGGAGGAAACGGCCTCGTCTTTGCTGCACTGCCTTACTATTCTGCTGCAGCTCCCCGGAGAGGTGATCTGCAACACGCAGTCTGCTTGGGCCATTTGAGCCAGCAGGAATTTTCTTTTGCCTTCTTCTAGATTTTTGTGTTTGTATTTCTGTTGTTTTTGATTGTGTAAATATAAAATATCTTACAATACACAGAGTCCCGGGATCTTTCTTTTCCTGCGCAAGGTCTGTAGGGCATAAGAGAAGAGGGGGAAAAGGTTGCTTGTACTCAGCCAGCTGCCCAGGCGTGCAGTGTTGCAGGGAAAATGGCCAGAAGCCTTTTGGCCTTTGTTGGTTCCCCTGAAGCCTTTGTGCTGCCCACAGAGCGGCTGGGCAGGGGCCGGAGCTGTGGGGACCCCTGCCAGAGCGGTGCCTGGAGATGGCCACAAGCCCTGTGCCGGACAGGAAAGGCCATCCGTGTCCTCCTGCCCGTTGCTGCTGGCTGCAGTGCTGAGGGCTCCCAAGTGCCTCTGGATGGGGCTCCTCTGGAGCTGCTGTGGGGCTGCGGCGCTGCTGCCGGCAAGCTTGGCCAGGCTGGGGGAGACCCTGAGGGGCTGAGGCACTGCTAAACCCTGAGCAATTGGCTGGCAGAGGCCATAAGGAGCCCCCTGGCAGCCACCTCGATCCCGACAGCCGGCTGCTCTGGCGCTTCCAGGTCGGTGGCCGGTTGGAGGGACGCCCTGGAATCAGGCGTGGAACCCTGGTCCTGGCCTTTCAGGGCTGTGAGGCCAGCTGTTGTGGGGCTGGGGGGGTGCCCTCCCAGCGCTCCAGACTGGAGCCCCCCGCCCCTCAGCCTTAGGCATTGAGCTCCACTGCCTGATATTCAAGTCTTGTTCCTCTTGCTGTGGGGGAGGCCGAGCTCTGTGGCTTTAGGCCCCATGGAGCCAGAAGAGCAGCAGCTTTGAGCCCACAGGGGCCACAGAAAGGCCCTCTCGGACCACGGACCGTCCTGTCCTTCCCAGGCCAGGGACACATGAGAGTGCAGCGGGCACCTTCAGGGTGCCACGCTGCCTTTGCACTGGGCCACCTCCCTGTGCTGTGCACGGCTGGCTCTTTGCTTTGCTGCTCTCGGCCTTGTGTCGTCATACTCCTCTGGCTGCCTGCAGCCAGGGGCAGCCCTATCAGGAGGGTGAAAGGCCCCGTCTCCAACATCTCAAGAGGGAAATGGAGCTCTCCCGGCCCTCAGCCCACGCTGTAAGCAGAGCAGAGCCTTTTCCCCAGCCCCGTTGCCTTTCTGCCTGCTTCTGGTCCCTGGCCACCGTGACCCACTGCACTCGCTCTGAGTCACCTACAGCATGCCTCGTGCCTCTTGATTTGCTGACCCTGGGATGTGAGGCTCACTGAGGGAAAGGTGGCTGTCCCAATGTTGAGGGCACACGTGGCTCACTGAGCAGACTTGAGGCTTCCCCAGCAGCTTGCAGGTGCCTTATGTGTCATGTTACAGTGCTTGTGCTCCTGCCTCTTCCTGTCCCTCTTCTCACCCTCACCCAAGCTTCACCCTCTGACCTACCTTCAATAAACCCTGTTGCATCAGACACGGTGTCAAGAGCCCTCCTTCGGCTGCCGGTCCAGCGCACGTTACAACCTCCGGGCCGGGGAGCAAGGTGGGGCTGGGGGCGCTGGTCTCTCAGCCCAAGAGGGAACGGCTCTCGACAGCACCTGCCCATGGACATTCCCCGCACACAAAAAAATCATCTCCAAGTTTAGCTAGTAAGCTAGTAAGGTATAAACCATTAATTGCCTGGAAATCTGGCACTAGTCTCTGAGTTCCATTAGGTTTCTTTATTGCTGATGTAGCAGTATTAAATTTTGACTGCCATTCTTCCAATAGTCCTGATGTCAAGGATTTTATTGATTGTTGGCTCGATTCCTTTCCTAGCTTCTAATCTTCAAGGGTATTGCTTTCTGACTACTGGCCCAACTCTTGTCTGTAGCTCAATTTTCATAGGGTCTGCTTGTTTTGATTTTCCTGGGCTATCAGATACTATCCCATACTCTTGGGTACACCTGATTCAATACTTGCTCTAACTAGTTCTTCTTGTTTGTTGGTCTGGTGTCAATTGTCAGTCCTACTGCTAAAACCGCTCCTTTGTCTTCAGGTACCTTCCATAGAAGTTTTCTTTTTCTAAACGGAACTGTTGCTTCCAAATTTTCAAGCAAATCTCTGCATAGGACAGATTTGGGTGAGTTTGGTAAAGAAAGAAACTGATGTATTCCCATTTTCTTCTTGATTTTACATCAAAGTGGTTTCAGGAAGAATGCATTTTCTGGCTGCCCTATAGTTGCTCCTATTGCTTGAAGATAGTTTTCACTTTTGGGTATCAGTGCTTGATTCAAGAGTGAAAATGTGTCTCCACTATTTCTTAAAATTTCAACTTCTTCATCATTCTTTAGCTGTATTTTAAACAGTGGCCTGCTAGGGTAAGAATTGCCAGTCTCGGTCATTTCTTATCATCTAGAGTGGCTGCAAGAGTTTGGTGTACTTTGTCGTCTAACTCTGGGCACTGGCCCTATTTCCAGTGTCCTGATTTCTTACAAGATGCACATTGATTTGCGTCCAGCTTGGTCTGTGGCTGCTTTGAACCTCCTCTGCCTCTGCTATTTTCGACCCTGCCTCTGCTTCAACCACGCCTACATCCGTCCACTCCCTGGTGCTGATCCAGAGCTGCCACCATGGCTGCAGGGAGCTCTTTTTCTTTTTCCCTCTCTTGACTTGGGTACACTTTCTACTTTTGATGTAGTGTCTAAAAGCTTGCGTCACTGCTCAGTGTTCTTCGAACACTTCTCAAACTCAGACGGGCTTGGTGCTGTGACCATTTCCCTGGGGTGTTCCAGTTTGTGTTTATTTATCTGTTATCATAGAATGGTTTGTTTTCAGGTACCCCTGGGTTCTGCCCTCCCTCAAAGCTGTCCCTCATGCCATTCCCCACTCTTTGTACCAGCTCCTTCCCTGCCTCTCAAGATAATCCAGCTCTTTATTCCTGAACCTTCCCTGTCACTTTTGCCTTGGACCAATCCCTGACTGCACCACCCCTTTGGAATTCCTCTATTGCTGGAAGCCCCACTGGCCCATGTGACCTACCCTCTCCTCCCATCTGTCCTAATTAGTCCCAAGAACCTGATGGAATCCCCTCGCTCCTCCCCTGCGGATTCCTTATTGCTCAATCGTTTGTATCCACCCCCTGAGTTGTACCCCGATAAAATCCCGTGCACAGAAGTGCTGGCGGCTCTTTGCTGCCGAATCCTTCCCTTGGAATAGGCCTTGGCCTGTGGAACCTCACAATCGAGGAGCCTCCTCCTTCTCTTTGGCCTGCTCCGTGCTGCAGTTAGTGGATCCTGAAGCACTGAGCGGTGGCTCACCAGGGTCAGCCGCGGGCGGGACCCAAGCCTTGGCCGTTCCCCGCTCCCGGCGCAGCGCCGCAGTTTTCCCAAGAGCCAGCCCGGGCTCCGCTGGGCTGCGTCAACGGGGAACCCGTCCCAGTGCCTGACTGTGCTCTGGGTGAAAAACCTTGATCTGATACGGAAATGAAACTTGCCCTGTCCCAGCTCCCTGCCCTTTTCTCCGGTCCTATCACTGGTCCCAGCAGTGACGAGAGCTGCAGCAGCCCCTCTGATTCCTCTCAGGAGGACGTTGAAGACCACAATGACACCCTTTACTCTCCTCCAGGCTGAACAAAGTGCCTTCAGCCGCATCCAGGGCTTCCCCTCCAGGCCACACTCCATCCTTGCAGTCCTCCTTTGCATTCTGGCTAATGGTTTCATATCTTTTGATATTGTACTGCCCAAAAGTGCGCCCGTCTGCTTCCAGCGCTTCTCTTGGCTGCTGCTTCAGGGTGTGGGCACCATCATCAGAGACACAGAAGAGCTTCTCCTCCCAGAGTTGTCCTTATCCTCCGCACTTCCACCTCTCTGCCTTGATGTTCACTGGGGAACTTGCCACTTTGTGGCCGCTCATTGCTGTGCTCAGCAGGGACACACTTTTGTTTGGACATGAGCTGCCAGAGCAAGACATGCAGCAACTGAAGCTGAGAAATGCAGAGGCTGGGCAGATTCCGTTTTTTCCAGAATGTGGGAAGGAGAGTGAGAAAAGCACAAGGAAATTTCAGCCTGTTAACTTTGCAATCTAATTGCCCTGGGAAACTCAGCAATGGATGGTGCTCTGGTGCTACTGCCAATGCCTTCCATGAGAAAAATTCATTTCAGGAAGGAGCAACATCATCTGACAGAGACCAAGTGTGCCAGCAGTTGCTCCAGGTGCTCCTGCCATCAGCCCCTGCAGGAAAGAGGCACAGCCCCCAAGGCACGTGGCCTTTGGCTCCTTCTGGCACAGAAAGCCCCCAGGGGCCACAGGTCTGTGGGGCAGGAGACGGGCACCAGTGCTGCCAGGGCTCGGGGGCTGGCAGGTCTGCTTGGCCGGGGACTCTGCCACACCTGCTGATGTCAGCGCTCCCCGGGCCCCAGGCCTCAGAGCAGCATTGGGGCCCGGGCCCACACGTTCCTTGTGCGTGTCACACCGGCAGCTTTAGGACGGCCACCAGCCGGGACGTGTCCCAAGGAGGCTGTGCCAGCTTCCCTGCAAGGCCCCGTGCCCTTCCCAGAACGGCTGCGTCGGCAGCCCTGGGGGCTCCTTCTGCTGCCCTGAGCCCACAGAGCATGGCAGCCTTTGCTGATGCTCTGAGCCCTTCTTAAAGACCCTGTCGGCCTTGCTTAGGCTCCTGGGGCCAGCCATTCCTTCCAAACTGGGCCCCTTTGGGTGGGCTGGGCGTGGCCCCAGGGCAGGTGGCAGTGTGTGCAAGGGCCCTCGGTGACACGGTGCCGCACACTCACTGTGACATGGAGCGGGTGTCCAAGGGCCCTTTGTGACACAGGGTGACATAGGGGCTGGAGGTGACAAGAGCACGCCACAGTGCTCAGAGCACGCGACGGGACAGGACGGGACCGAGCGGTGTCTTGAGGAGTCCCCGCACAGCGCGCTCGTTCGCGTCCCACCCGGAGCTTTTCTGAAGCCTTGTTCCTGCAGCTGAGCTCCAGGCCAGACCACAGGACTTGCTGACCCGTGGTCTCCCTGGGGCTTCTCTTCTGCAGGTGCCCTTGAGGCCATATCATAGTCCTTGTCAGGAGTCCCCTGTCCTTGTGGCAGGGGCCCTTGAGACCGAGGGCAGGACTTGCTGTCCTGTAGCCTTCCTGAGGCTTCTTACTTGAAGGTGCCTTCCAGGCACCACTGCAGCACTTGGTGAGTTGGAGCTTTTCCAAGGCAACTCTCCTGCAAATAGCCACAAATCCAGGCAGAGACATGGAGCAGAGACACCCGGCAGTGCCTGAGCTGGCCTGGGTGGAGGAGGAGGAAGGCGGCCCTGCAGCTGCCCCGGCACAGCAGACTGAAGAGGTGGTGCCGTTTCAGCCACCGCAGGAGGGTGAGTGGCAGAGCTGGGCCACAGGACTGGTGCCTGCTGCCAGCTTGAACCCCATGCCGTGCCGTGCTGTGCCATGCTATCCCTGGGGACGTGCCCACGGACAGGACGGAAGAGGGGCCGGGCAGAAACCCCGCAGTGGCCGTGCTCCATCCCCTGGGCCATCCCGGGGCTCTCTCTGCCTGGGGATGGCAGGGCTGGGCCGTGTTGTCCGGCCTGTCCCGCAGCCCCTCATCTCTGGCTGCGCTCGCTCTTTGCCAGATGCAGCCCTGGAGCGCACACAAGAGCAGGAGTCCAGCTGTGGCCGCTTCCGCAGGACAGCGCAGGTACCTGCAGCCACCCCCACCTGGGCTGGGCCTGCTGTCCCTGCTCAGCACAGCACCGTGCGTGCAGCACTGCATGCAACATCCCCGGCTTCCTGCCCTTCTCCTACAGTTTGTTTGCAACTTCCTCAAGAGAATTGAGGAGGAAGAGACCATCGCCACGGGCATGGGCGTCAGACCATACTCGCCCATCCTCCTAAGCAAGACCGGTGCTGCCCTGCTGTGTATGCTTGTAGAGGACGATTTTTACACTCCAAAGCAAGTAAGCAGCCTGTGGCCAGGCTTTGATCCTCCCAGCAATTGCTGGGCCTCCCAATCCATGCATGCTGCTTGCTGTGAGCCTTTCACGCCACATGGCAGTGGGGTGGGAAGGGAAGCACTCCTCTGGGGAAGCTGGGAACATTGCTCCCTCTGGCAGCATTCCAAGTCTCCCCGTGCCTTCTCCAGGTGCCTGCCATGGTGAGCTACATCCACCAGTGGCTCACGGCCAATGGTTCTGCTGAGCACAGGCTGGACAAGACCCTGCTGGATCTCACCCAAGCACAGCCAAATGACGCAGTCGTGACGCTCCTGCGCGTGGCCCCGTCCTGTGACAGGTATGGGGCCCACCTGCCCACAGGGCTCAGGCCTCCCCAGCCCATCACCCTGCACAGCCTGCCCCAGGTGTCGGAGCAACAGAGAGTTCCAGGGCCCTCTGGATGCTCCCTTTCCCAGCCCTGCCATGTCAGCCCCTGAGCCTGCTGCCATGCTCCCTTGCCGCCTCTCAGGGCTCTCTCCCCACAGGGCTGGGCTGTCTGGCTGCTGCTGGCAGGGGGGCAGTGGGCACAGGCAGAAATGGCAGCCGGCTCAGCTGCCCCCGCTGCTGTGTCTGAGAGCCCCCTGAGACACAGCTCTAACCCCACAGAGCTGCCGTGGCCATGTGGAAGACCATCATGGGCTCAGCCAGGACTGCGGAGCTGGCGCAGCTGATCCTCCTGGATGTGCTGGGGAGCTGGCCAGAGTACAGCACCTGCACCTCCAACGGGGACGAAACGGCTGTCTTTGCCCTGGCTGTGAGTTTCTGCAACTGGCCTTTGCAGGCCCCAAGGCTGCCTCTCCAGCAGCTCTCCATTTTCCTTCCCCCACTGCATCTCCCTGCCTCAGGCGCTGGCCTGAAACCTGGCCCAGGGGCAGCTTCAGCCCCACCAGGCCCCGTGCTCCCCCTGCCATGGTCTCTCCTGGCCTCTCCCTGCCACGCTCGCGCCCTGCCACACACACACGCCTCGGCACTGAGCGCTGTCTCATGGGGCTTTGTCCTTTGCAGGCAACGGTGGTGATGTGGAAGATCCTCCAGGTGCCCTGTCTCCCACGGATCTTGAAGGTGTATTTCCCCCGCCTACTTGTGCATCTGCTATTCCAAGTGTTCTTCAGCACTCTGGATATGCCAGAGGAGGTCGACACCTTCTGGAAGGGATGCCAGGAAGAGCACGGCCTTGCCACCAGCCCCAACAGGTGCTCCATCCCACTCCTCCTGTCCCTGCCACGTGGCCTGCCAAGGAGCCAGTGCTGCCAGTGTGACCAGGGCTTTGCTGTGCACACAGGTTTGCTGTGCGCACCCTGAAGTCCCTGCTCTGCCTTCTCCGCTGCGAGGATGTGGTGGTGGCAATGGAGCGCAGGTGTGCCTGGGACACGCTGCTCTCTCTTGACACTCACCACTTTGCCGTGGCTCTGCTTGCCAGGTGAGACCCCCTTCTCCCCACTGCCTCTGACAATGCTGCTCTGTGCCCAGGTGCCCCACAAAGTGTCCGTGGTGGCCATGGCTCAGAGGGCCTTGTCACTGAGGGATGCCCAAGCAGACCGGAAAAGCCTGGCAGAGGAGGGTGCCCATGAGCAACCAACTCCCAAATGGCCCATGTCCCCTTGCTGGAAGGGTGCTGGGGAAAGAGGAGAACTGGGTGAGTCACGCCTGGGAGAGGTTTGCCCCACTGCATCAGGGTCTTGTTTCCTTTTTCCCCTCTTCAGAGAAATCCGCTGCTTAGCCATCCACTTCTGTTCCGCGGTTGCATTCTACCTGCTCGCCCTGCTCGGCAAAGAGATGCCATACTGGGATTTCCCTGCCCTGGCATTCCTTGTGGAGGTGAGCCTCAAGGCCAGCGCTGCCTGGCTGAGCGGCCTCCCAGCCCTCTGGCCTCTGGCAGCCACAGCTGCCAGGACAGTGCCCGTGCCCTGTGCTGCTGCCTGGGCCCGGCCCTGTGCGCTGCTGGGCTCCTGCCGGCCGGCCGGCTCCCCTGTCACTGCCCTGTGCCTTTCAGGTCCTCGAGTGCCTGGACTTGAGGGAATGCAGTGACAGTGTTCTGGAGATCCTGGCACAGAACCTGCAGAGCGAGCACATGGCCAGGCGTTACTTGGCACTCCGAGGCCTCGTAGTGCTGGGCAAGAATCCCTTGATGGTGAGAAGGGGGCACTGGTTGAAGCCGTGCAGGCAGCAGCGTGGGGCTGGGCAACGCAGTCGCTTGGCCTTGCCTGGGCTTCGGCCGCTGGGGCAGCTCTTCCCATCTCTCCTGCTTCCCACTTCAGCTGCCCCAGTGCTTCGGGACAGGCCTTTGGCCTCTGGGCCCTGCGGCAGCAGGGCGGCCTTTCACAAAGTTGTGTTCCACACAGGCTGAAAAAATGCGGAGCCTGACTGAAAGTCTAATGGAGCTCCTGGAGGAAAATGACAGCGACATGATCAGGATGAGCATTCTTCTACTCAGATATTTGCTCCTGGATAATGGTGCTCCAATAGCCACCCCCATCGCCCTGCAGCTGGCTGAGGCGCTCCTGCCACTCTTTGACAGCGTAAGGCTCTGTGCCCACCGCCACAGCCACTGGCTGCTGCCCGGACCCTTGGGTGCCCTGTGCAGATGCACGCCTGTGCCCTGGGGGGCCTGAAGCAGCTGATGCTCAGGTCTTTTGCCCTTTCCTTTCATCCAGGATGATATCCAGGTGCAGCTGAGCTCCATGGCTCTCTTTCAAGAGATGCTGGACTTATTAACAGAAGAGGCAAGAAAGGCCCTCAAGTCCCACGTGCGCCAGAGCCTGCTCCCTCTCTACTTCCACTGCCATGACGAGAATCAGACTGTTGCTGAGGTGAGCACTTGTGGCCAGCTGCTGTGCCCCTGGCAGGGGCTTGGGCTGCCGCCTGCCCTGGCACCTTGTGGGCTGCAGCCTCCTCCAGCCTGTGCCACTGGGATGCTCCTGTGCCCTGGACTGTGGGGCCATCTGTGCACGTCTGTCCCTCTCCAGGCCTCCCGGGAAACGCTGCATTCCTCAGCCAGATTCCTGAAGAGGAGGGATATAGAACAAATGCTGCACGTGGATCAGAGCTTTGGGGAGTGCCTGGTAAGTACAGCAGAGATCGCCCAGCCTCAGCATGGCGAAGGTCCCTGAGGGCGGTGCTCAGTGTGCGGGGCTAACAGCTGTGCCCGCTGCTGCAGCCAGAGGCCGCGCGGGCTCTTCTCCAGGCTCCCGTGGGCCTGAGTCGGGTGCCCATGGAGCCCCGGCCCGGCGGGGCTGCGGGGCGGCACCACGGCTCCCCGGGCAGCAGCCGGCCCTCTGCCCCCTGCCCTCGGGAGCCCCTGGCCAGCGGCTGCTGGCCGCGCCTCAGGGCTGTGCGGGCAGGCGAGGCCGGCGATGGGCGCAGGCAGCGCCCGGCCCAGGAGCTGAGCCCGCGCCAACCCTTCCCTCCTGCCGCTCTCTGCAGCTGGCAGAGGACAGGAGCCGAGCGGCCGAGCACCTGCGCCGGGCACTGCACTACCTGCAGAGCCCACAGGAGTCCCTGCGAGAGGCGGCCGTCAGGTTCATGGGTGAGTCCCGAGCCCGGGCTCCTCCCCGGCCCGCCTGCTCGGCAGCTCGGCCCCGGCCCCGCCTGCTGCCCCGGCAGCGCCGGCCCGGCCCTGGAGCCCCGCCTGGCCTGGGCGTTGCTGCCGCCCTGTGGCAGCCGTGCCCTGGGGCGGCAGCGTGCGGCAAGGGCCCGGGCTGAGCTCTGCCTGGCCGGCAGCCCGTGTGGCCACAGCGCCGGCAGCGCCGCTGGCAGGGAGCTGTGCCGCTGGGGCCGTGACAGGCTCTGTGTTCACAGGCATGGCCGGGCGGCACCTGAGGGGGCAGCAGCAAGAGCTGCGGCTGATCTGCACTGGTGAGTGAGTGAGGGCAGCGGGCTGACCGCGGGGGCTGGAGGGGGCAGCTGCAAGCCCTGCCCCGGCTGCGGAGGGATCTGCACCCGTGGGCAGAGCACACAGACATATCAGGGCTACGTGTGCCATTCGTGGCCAGCAACTTCGGGCTGATCCCCTGGCTCCCTGCTCCCTGCGGGCCATGGCCAGAGACGACCGGGATGGCCCTGGCAGGGGGCTCTCCTCGGCTCCCTACATATGCGGGATGTGACCTTGCCTCTGTTCCTCTTTCTTGCAGCCCTTGAAGGAATGGCATATGACAGCAGCCCTGCAATCAGAGATGCTGCAGTAGAATTTTGTTTAGTTCTCCGGGCTCTTGAGAGAGCTCCCTACTCCCCATGGCAGAAGCTGCGAGATCGATTCCGCAGTGCATGGAGGAAACGGCCTCGTCTTTGCTGCACTGCCTTACTATTCTGCTGCAGCTCCCCGGAGAGGTGATCTGCAACACGCAGTCTGCTTGGGCCATTTGAGCCAGCAGGAATTTTCTTTTGCCTTCTTCTAGATTTTTGTGTTTGTATTTCTGTTGTTTTTGATTGTGTAAATATAAAATATCTTACAATACACAGAGTCCCGGGATCTTTCTTTTCCTGCGCAAGGTCTGTAGGGCATAAGAGAAGAGGGGGAAAAGGTTGCTTGTACTCAGCCAGCTGCCCAGGCGTGCAGTGTTGCAGGGAAAATGGCCAGAAGCCTTTTGGCCTTTGTTGGTTCCCCTGAAGCCTTTGTGCTGCCCACAGAGCGGCTGGGCAGGGGCCGGAGCTGTGGGGACCCCTGCCAGAGCGGTGCCTGGAGATGGCCACAAGCCCTGTGCCGGACAGGAAAGGCCATCCGTGTCCTCCTGCCCGTTGCTGCTGGCTGCAGTGCTGAGGGCTCCCAAGTGCCTCTGGATGGGGCTCCTCTGGAGCTGCTGTGGGGCTGCGGCGCTGCTGCCGGCAAGCTTGGCCAGGCTGGGGGAGACCCTGAGGGGCTGAGGCACTGCTAAACCCTGAGCAATTGGCTGGCAGAGGCCATAAGGAGCCCCCTGGCAGCCACCTCGATCCCGACAGCCGGCTGCTCTGGCGCTTCCAGGTCGGTGGCCGGTTGGAGGGACGCCCTGGAATCAGGCGTGGAACCCTGGTCCTGGCCTTTCAGGGCTGTGAGGCCAGCTGTTGTGGGGCTGGGGGGGTGCCCTCCCAGCGCTCCAGACTGGAGCCCCCCGCCCCTCAGCCTTAGGCATTGAGCTCCACTGCCTGATATTCAAGTCTTGTTCCTCTTGCTGTGGGGGAGGCCGAGCTCTGTGGCTTTAGGCCCCATGGAGCCAGAAGAGCAGCAGCTTTGAGCCCACAGGGGCCACAGAAAGGCCCTCTCGGACCACGGACCGTCCTGTCCTTCCCAGGCCAGGGACACATGAGAGTGCAGCGGGCACCTTCAGGGTGCCACGCTGGCTTTGCACTGGGCCACCTCCCTGTGCTGTGCACGGCTGGCTCTTTGCTTTGCTGCTCTCAGCCTTGTGTCGTCATACTCCTCTGGCTGCCTGCAGCCAGGGGCAGCCCTATCAGGAGGGTGAAAGGCCCCGTCTCCAACATCTCAAGAGGGAAATGGAGCTCTCCCGGCCCTCAGCCCACGCTGTAAGCAGAGCAGAGCCTTTTCCCCAGCCCCGTTGCCTTTCTGCCTGCTTCTGGTCCCTGGCCACCGTGACCCACTGCACTCGCTCTGAGTCACCTACAGCATGCCTCGTGCCTCTTGATTTGCTGACCCTGGGATGTGAGGCTCACTGAGGGAAAGGTGGCTGTCCCAATGTTGAGGGCACACGTGGCTCACTGAGCAGACTTGAGGCTTCCCCAGCAGCTTGCAGGTGCCTTATGTGTCATGTTACAGTGCTTGTGCTCCTGCCTCTTCCTGTCCCTCTTCTCACCCTCACCCAAGCTTCACCCTCTGACCTACCTTCAATAAACCCTGTTGCATCAGACACGGTGTCAAGAGCCCTCCTTCGGCTGCCGGTCCAGCGCACGTTACAACCTCCGGGCCGGGGAGCAAGGTGGGGCTGGGGGCGCTGGTCTCTCAGCCCAAGAGGGAACGGCTCTCGACAGCACCTGCCCATGGACATTCCCCGCACACAAAAAAATCATCTCCAAGTTTAGCTAGTAAGCTAGTAAGGTATAAACCATTAATTGCCTGGAAATCTGGCACTAGTCTCTGAGTTCCATTAGGTTTCTTTATTGCTGATGTAGCAGTATTAAATTTTGACTGCCATTCTTCCAATAGTCCTGATGTCAAGGATTTTATTGATTGTTGGCTCGATTCCTTTCCTAGCTTCTAATCTTCAAGGGTATTGCTTTCTGACTACTGGCCCAACTCTTGTCTGTAGCTCAATTTTCATAGGGTCTGCTTGTTTTGATTTTCCTGGGCTATCAGATACTATCCCATACTCTTGGGTACACCTGATTCAATACTTGCTCTAACTAGTTCTTCTTGTTTGTTGGTCTGGTGTCAATTGTCAGTCCTACTGCTAAAACCGCTCCTTTGTCTTCAGGTACCTTCCATAGAAGTTTTCTTTTTCTAAACGGAACTGTTGCTTCCAAATTTTCAAGCAAATCTCTGCATAGGACAGATTTGGGTGAGTTTGGTAAAGAAAGAAACTGATGTATTCCCATTTTCTTCTTGATTTTACATCAAAGTGGTTTCAGGAAGAATGCATTTTCTGGCTGCCCTATAGTTGCTCCTATTGCTTGAAGATAGTTTTCACTTTTGGGTATCAGTGCTTGATTCAAGAGTGAAAATGTGTCTCCACTATTTCTTAAAATTTCAACTTCTTCATCATTCTTTAGCTGTATTTTAAACAGTGGCCTGCTAGGGTAAGAATTGCCAGTCTCGGTCATTTCTTATCATCTAGAGTGGCTGCAAGAGTTTGGTGTACTTTGTCGTCTAACTCTGGGCACTGGCCCTATTTCCAGTGTCCTGATTTCTTACAAGATGCACATTGATTTGCGTCCAGCTTGGTCTGTGGCTGCTTTGAACCTCCTCTGCCTCTGCTATTTTCGACCCTGCCTCTGCTTCAACCACGCCTACATCCGTCCACTCCCTGGTGCTGATCCAGAGCTGCCACCATGGCTGCAGGGAGCTCTTTTTCTTTTTCCCTCTCTTGACTTGGGTACACTTTCTACTTTTGATGTAGTGTCTAAAAGCTTGCGTCACTGCTCAGTGTTCTTCGAACACTTCTCAAACTCAGACGGGCTTGGTGCTGTGACCATTTCCCTGGGGTGTTCCAGTTTGTGTTTATTTATCTGTTATCATAGAATGGTTTGTTTTCAGGTACCCCTGGGTTCTGCCCTCCCTCAAAGCTGTCCCTCATGCCATTCCCCACTCTTTGTACCAGCTCCTTCCCTGCCTCTCAAGATAATCCAGCTCTTTATTCCTGAACCTTCCCTGTCACTTTTGCCTTGGACCAATCCCTGACTGCACCACCCCTTTGGAATTCCTCTATTGCTGGAAGCCCCACTGGCCCATGTGACCTACCCTCTCCTCCCATCTGTCCTAATTAGTCCCAAGAACCTGATGGAATCCCCTCGCTCCTCCCCTGCGGATTCCTTATTGCTCAATCGTTTGTATCCACCCCCTGAGTTGTACCCCGATAAAATCCCGTGCACAGAAGTGCTGGCGGCTCTTTGCTGCCGAATCCTTCCCTTGGAATAGGCCTTGGCCTGTGGAACCTCACAATCGAGGAGCCTCCTCCTTCTCTTTGGCCTGCTCCGTGCTGCAGTTAGTGGATCCTGAAGCACTGAGCGGTGGCTCACCAGGGTCAGCCGCGGGCGGGACCCAAGCCTTGGCCGTTCCCCGCTCCCGGCGCAGCGCCGCAGTTTTCCCAAGAGCCAGCCCGGGCTCCGCTGGGCTGCGTCAACGGGGAACCCGTCCCAGTGCCTGACTGTGCTCTGGGTGAAAAACCTTGATCTGATACGGAAATGAAACTTGCCCTGTCCCAGCTCCCTGCCCTTTTCTCCGGTCCTATCACTGGTCCCAGCAGTGACGAGAGCTGCAGCAGCCCCTCTGATTCCTCTCAGGAGGACGTTGAAGACCACAATGACGCCCTTTACTCTCCTCCAGGCTGAACAAAGTGCCTTCAGCCGCATCCAGGGCTTCCCCTCCAGGCCACACTCCATCCTTGCAGTCCTCCTTTGCATTCTGGCTAATGGTTTCATATCTTTTGATATTGTACTGCCCAAAAGTGCGCCCGTCTGCTTCCAGCGCTTCTCTTGGCTGCTGCTTCAGGGTGTGGGCACCATCATCAGAGACACGGAAGAGCTTCTCCTCCCAGAGTTGTCCTTATCCTCCGCACTTCCACCTCTCTGCCTTGATGTTCACTGGGGAACTTGCCACTTTGTGGCCGCTCATTGCTGTGCTCAGCAGGGACACACTTTTGTTTGGACATGAGCTGCCAGAGCAAGACATGCAGCAACTGAAGCTGAGAAATGCAGAGGCTGGGCAGATTCCGTTTTTTCCAGAATGTGGGAAGGAGAGTGAGAAAAGCACAAGGAAATTTCAGCCTGTTAACTTTGCAATCTAATTGCCCTGGGAAACTCAGCAATGGATGGTGCTCTGGTGCTACTGCCAATGCCTTCCATGAGAAAAATTCATTTCAGGAAGGAGCAACATCATCTGACAGAGACCAAGTGTGCCAGCAGTTGCTCCAGGTGCTCCTGCCATCAGCCCCTGCAGGAAAGAGGCACAGCCCCCAAGGCACGTGGCCTTTGGCTCCTTCTGGCACAGAAAGCCCCCAGGGGCCACAGGTCTCTGGGGCAGGAGACGGGCACCAGTGCTGCCAGGGCTCGGGGGCTGGCAGGTCTGCTTGGCCGGGGACTCTGCCACACCTGCTGATGTCAGCGCTCCCCGGGCCCCAGGCCTCAGAGCAGCATTGGGGCCCGGGCCCACACGTTCCTTGTGCGTGTCACACCGGCAGCTTTAGGACGGCCACCAGCCGGGACGTGTCCCAAGGAGGCCGTGCCAGCTTCCCTGCAAGGCCCCGTGCCCTTCCCAGAACGGCTGCGTCGGCAGCCCTGGGGGCTCCTTCTGCTGCCCTGAGCCCACAGAGCATGGCAGCGTTTGCTGATGCTCTGAGCCCTTCTTAAAGACCCTGTCGGCCTTGCTTAGGCTCCTGGGGCCAGCCATTCCTTCCAAACTGGGCCCCTTTGGGTGGGCTGGGCGTGGCCCCAGGGCAGGTGGCAGTGTGTGCAAGGGCCCTCGGTGACACGGTGCCGCACACTCACTGTGACATGGAGCGGGTGTCCAAGGGCCCTTTGTGACACAGGGTGACATAGGGGCTGGAGGTGACAAGAGCACGCCACAGTGCTCAGAGCACGCGACGGGACAGGACGGGACCGAGCGGTGTCTTGAGGAGTCCCCGCACAGCGCGCTCGTTCGCGTCCCACCCGGAGCTTTTCTGAAGCCTTGTTCCTGCAGCTGAGCTCCAGGCCAGACCACAGGACTTGCTGACCCGTGGTCTCCCTGGGGCTTCTCTTCTGCAGGTGCCCTTGAGGCCATATCATAGTCCTTGTCAGGAGTCCCCTGTCCTTGTGGCAGGGGCCCTTGAGACCGAGGGCAGGACTTGCTGTCCTGTAGCCTTCCTGAGGCTTCTTACTTGAAGGTGCCTTCCAGGCACCACTGCAGCACTTGGTGAGTTGGAGCTTTTCCAAGGCAACTCTCCTGCAAATAGCCACAAATCCAGGCAGAGACATGGAGCAGAGACACCCGGCAGTGCCTGAGCTGGCCTGGGTGGAGGAGGAGGAAGGCGGCCCTGCAGCTGCCCCGGCACAGCAGACTGAAGAGGTGGTGCCGTTTCAGCCACCGCAGGAGGGTGAGTGGCAGAGCTGGGCCACAGGACTGGTGCCTGCTGCCAGCTTGAACCCCATGCCGTGCCGTGCTGTGCCATGCTATCCCTGGGGACGTGCCCACGGACAGGACGGAAGAGGGGCCGGGCAGAAACCCCGCAGTGGCCGTGCTCCATCCCCTGGGCCATCCCGGGGCTCTCTCTGCCTGGGGATGGCAGGGCTGGGCCGTGTTGTCCGGCCTGTCCCGCAGCCCCTCATCTCTGGCTGCGCTCGCTCTTTGCCAGATGCAGCCCTGGAGCGCACACAAGAGCAGGAGTCCAGCCGTGGCCGCTTCCGCAGGACAGCGCAGGTACCTGCAGCCACCCCCACCTGGGCTGGGCCTGCTGTCCCTGCTCAGCACAGCACCGTGCGTGCAGCACTGCATGCAACATCCCCGGCTTCCTGCCCTTCTCCTACAGTTTGTTTGCAACTTCCTCAAGAGAATTGAGGAGGAAGAGACCATCGCCACGGGCATGGGCGTCAGACCATACTCGCCCATCCTCCTAAGCAAGACCGGTGCTGCCCTGCTGTGTATGCTTGTAGAGGACGATTTTTACACTCCAAAGCAAGTAAGCAGCCTGTGGCCAGGCTTTGATCCTCCCAGCAATTGCTGGGCCTCCCAATCCATGCATGCTGCTTGCTGTGAGCCTTTCACGCCACATGGCAGTGGGGTGGGAAGGGAAGCACTCCTCTGGGGAAGCTGGGAACATTGCTCCCTCTGGCAGCATTCCAAGTCTCCCCGTGCCTTCTCCAGGTGCCTGCCATGGTGAGCTACATCCACCAGTGGCTCACGGCCAATGGTTCTGCTGAGCACAGGCTGGACAAGACCCTGCTGGATCTCACCCAAGCACAGCCAAATGACGCAGTCGTGACGCTCCTGCGCGTGGCCCCGTCCTGTGACAGGTATGGGGCCCACCTGCCCACAGGGCTCAGGCCTCCCCAGCCCATCACCCTGCACAGCCTGCCCCAGGTGTCGGAGCAACAGAGAGTTCCAGGGCCCTCTGGATGCTCCCTTTCCCAGCCCTGCCATGTCAGCCCCTGAGCCTGCTGCCATGCTCCCTTGCCGCCTCTCAGGGCTCTCTCCCCACAGGGCTGGGCTGTCTGGCTGCTGCTGGCAGGGGGGCAGTGGGCACAGGCAGAAATGGCAGCCGGCTCAGCTGCCCCCGCTGCTGTGTCTGAGAGCCCCCTGAGACACAGCTCTAACCCCACAGAGCTGCCGTGGCCATGTGGAAGACCATCATGGGCTCAGCCAGGACTGCGGAGCTGGCGCAGCTGATCCTCCTGGATGTGCTGGGGAGCTGGCCAGAGTACAGCACCTGCACCTCCAACGGGGACGAAACGGCTGTCTTTGCCCTGGCTGTGAGTTTCTGCAACTGGCCTTTGCAGGCCCCAAGGCTGCCTCTCCAGCAGCTCTCCATTTTCCTTCCCCCACTGCATCTCCCTGCCTCAGGCGCTGGCCTGAAACCTGGCCCAGGGGCAGCTTCAGGCCCACCAGGCCCCGTGCTCCCCCTGCCATGGTCTCTCCTGGCCTCTCCCTGCCACGCTCGCGCCCTGCCACACACACACGCCTCGGCACTGAGCGCTGTCTCATGGGGCTTTGTCCTTTGCAGGCAACGGTGGTGATGTGGAAGATCCTCCAGGTGCCCTGTCTCCCACGGATCTTGAAGGTGTATTTCCCCCGCCTACTTGTGCATCTGCTATTCCAAGTGTTCTTCAGCACTCTGGATATGCCAGAGGAGGTCGACACCTTCTGGAAGGGATGCCAGGAAGAGCACGGCCTTGCCACCAGCCCCAACAGGTGCTCCATCCCACTCCTCCTGTCCCTGCCACGTGGCCTGCCAAGGAGCCAGTGCTGCCAGTGTGACCTGGGCTTTGCTGTGCACACAGGTTTGCTGTGCGCACCCTGAAGTCCCTGCTCTGCCTTCTCCGCTGCGAGGATGTGGTGGTGGCAATGGAGCGCAGGTGTGCCTGGGACACGCTGCTCTCTCTTGACACTCACCACTTTGCCGTGGCTCTGCTTGCCAGGTGAGACCCCCTTCTCCCCACTGCCTCTGACAATGCTGCTCTGTGCCCAGGTGCCCCACAAAGTGTCCGTGGTGGCCATGGCTCAGAGGGCCTTGTCACTGAGGGATGGCCAAGCAGACCGGAAAAGCCTGGCAGAGGAGGGTGCCCATGAGCAACCAACTCCCAAATGGCCCATGTCCCCTTGCTGGAAGGGTGCTGGGGAAAGAGGAGAACTGGGTGAGTCACGCCTGGGAGAGGTTTGCCCCACTGCATCAGGGTCTTGTTTCCTTTTTCCCCTCTTCAGAGAAATCCGCCGCTTAGCCATCCACTTCTGTTCCGCGGTTGCATTCTACCTGCTCGCCCTGCTCGGCAAAGAGATGCCATACTGGGATTTCCCTGCCCTGGCATTCCTTGTGGAGGTGAGCCTCAAGGCCAGCGCTGCCTGGCTGAGCGGCCTCCCAGCCCTCTGGCCTCTGGCAGCCACAGCTGCCAGGACAGTGCCCGTGCCCTGTGCTGCTGCCTGGGCCCGGCCCTGTGCGCTGCTGGGCTCCTGCCGGCCGGCCGGCTCCCCTGTCACTGCCCTGTGCCTTTCAGGTCCTCGAGTGCCTGGACTTGAGGGAATGCAGTGACAGTGTTCTGGAGATCCTGGCACAGAACCTGCAGAGCGAGCACATGGCCAGGCGTTACTTGGCACTCCGAGGCCTCGTAGTGCTGGGCAAGAATCCCTTGATGGTGAGAAGGGGGCACTGGCTGAAGCCGTGCAGGCAGCAGCGTGGGGCTGGGCAACGCAGTCGCTTGGCCTTGCCTGGGCTTCGGCCGCTGGGGCAGCTCTTCCCATCTCTCCTGCTTCCCACTTCAGCTGCCCCAGTGCTTCGGGACAGGCCTTTGGCCTCTGGGCCCTGCGGCAGCAGGGCGGCCTTTCACAAAGTTGTGTTCCGCACAGGCTGAAAAAATGCGGAGCCTGACTGAAAGTCTAATGGAGCTCCTGGAGGAAAATGACAGCGACATGATCAGGATGAGCATTCTTCTACTCAGATATTTGCTCCTGGATAATGGTGCTCCAATAGCCACCCCCATCGCCCTGCAGCTGGCTGAGGCGCTCCTGCCACTCTTTGACAGCGTAAGGCTCTGTGCCCACCGCCACAGCCACTGGCTGCTGCCCGGACCCTTGGGTGCCCTGTGCAGATGCACGCCTGTGCCCTGGGGGGCCTGAAGCAGCTGATGCTCAGGTCTTTTGCCCTTTCCTTTCATCCAGGATGATATCCAGGTGCAGCTGAGCTCCATGGCTCTCTTTCAAGAGATGCTGGACTTATTAACAGAAGAGGCAAGAAAGGCCCTCAAGTCCCACGTGCGCCAGAGCCTGCTCCCTCTCTACTTCCACTGCCATGACGAGAATCAGACTGTTGCTGAGGTGAGCACTTGTGGCCAGCTGCTGTGCCCCTGGCAGGGGCTTGGGCTGCCGCCTGCCCTGGCACCTTGTGGGCTGCAGCCTCCTCCAGCCTGTGCCACTGGGATGCTCCTGTGCCCTGGACTGTGGGGCCATCTGTGCACGTCTGTCCCTCTCCAGGCCTCCCGGGAAACGCTGCATTCCTCAGCCAGATTCCTGAAGAGGAGGGATATAGAACAAATGCTGCACGTGGATCAGAGCTTTGGGGAGTGCCTGGTAAGTACAGCAGAGATCGCCCAGCCTCAGCATGGCGAAGGTCCCTGAGGGCGGTGCTCAGTGTGCGGGGCTAACAGCTGTGCCCGCTGCTGCAGCCAGAGGCCGCGCGGGCTCTTCTCCAGGCTCCCGTGGGCCTGAGTCGGGTGCCCATGGAGCCCCGGCCCGGCGGGGCTGCGGGGCGGCACCACGGCTCCCCGGGCAGCAGCCGGCCCTCTGCCCCCTGCCCTCGGGAGCCCCTGGCCAGCGGCTGCTGGCCGCGCCTCAGGGCTGTGCGGGCAGGCGAGGCCGGCGATGGGCGCAGGCAGCGCCCGGCCCAGGAGCTGAGCCCGCGCCAACCCTTCCCTCCTGCCGCTCTCTGCAGCTGGCAGAGGACAGGAGCCGAGCGGCCGAGCACCTGCGCCGGGCACTGCACTACCTGCAGAGCCCACAGGAGTCCCTGCGAGAGGCGGCCGTCAGGTTCATGGGTGAGTCCCGAGCCCGGGCTCCTCCCCGGCCCGCCTGCTCGGCAGCTCGGCCCCGGCCCCGCCTGCTGCCCCGGCAGCGCCGGCCCGGCCCTGGAGCCCCGCCTGGCCTGGGCGTTGCTGCCGCCCTGTGGCAGCCGTGCCCTGGGGCGGCAGCGTGCGGCAAGGGCCCGGGCTGAGCTCTGCCTGGCCGGCAGCCCGTGTGGCCACAGCGCCGGCAGCGCCGCTGGCAGGGAGCTGTGCCGCTGGGGCCGTGACAGGCTCTGTGTTCACAGGCATGGCCGGGCGGCACCTGAGGGGGCAGCAGCAAGAGCTGCGGCTGATCTGCACTGGTGAGTGAGTGAGGGCAGCGGGCTGACCGCGGGGGCTGGAGGGGGCAGCTGCAAGCCCTGCCCCGGCTGCGGAGGGATCTGCACCCGTGGGCAGAGCACACAGACATATCAGGGCTACGTGTGCCATTCGTGGCCAGCAACTTCGGGCTGATCCCCTGGCTCCCTGCTCCCTGCGGGCCATGGCCAGAGACGACCGGGATGGCCCTGGCAGGGGGCTCTCCTCGGCTCCCTGCATATGCGGGATGTGACCTTGCCTCTGTTCCTCTTTCTTGCAGCCCTTGAAGGAATGGCATATGACAGCAGCCCTGCAATCAGAGATGCTGCAGTAGAATTTTGTTTAGTTCTCCGGGCTCTTGAGAGAGCTCCCTACTCCCCATGGCAGAAGCTGCGAGATCGATTCCGCAGTGCATGGAGGAAACGGCCTCGTCTTTGCTGCACTGCCTTACTATTCTGCTGCAGCTCCCCGGAGAGGTGATCTGCAACACGCAGTCTGCTTGGGCCATTTGAGCCAGCAGGAATTTTCTTTTGCCTTCTTCTAGATTTTTGTGTTTGTATTTCTGTTGTTTTTGATTGTGTAAATATAAAATATCTTACAATACTGTCCTGGGTTGACTATATGATGCTTTTATCCCCAATCGTCTCATTCTGTTTATGTTGAATAATAATAAGTTTTGTACCTTTAAGAGTGTTACAGAGAGTGAAGAGGGAGAGAGAAGAAGCGCGCAGTTTTGTTTTTCAGACACTGCACTCCTCCACATTCCTGCTCCTGACTGTGTTGTCTGCGGACAGACAGCGGGACAGAGAGCTCTTCTTTTGCTTTTTAGTTAGTGTTAGCTAGCTGAGGCAAAGAAGTTCCCTGGACTGTTTTTTCCCTTTTCTTTGGACCTCTTGGAACTCCTCTGGACTGAACACCCAGGAGAGCACCGGCAGCTGCAGCTGTGGCCCACCGGGCCGGCCCTGGCCTGCGACAATTCCAGCACTGAGAGACTGATCAGAGATTGAGTGAGCTGCTGCTTGAACCCGGGGTTTTTCTCAGTTTGTCATCTCTTTTAGAGTGGCAAGGGGTCTCATTGTTTTGATACTGTTTTGGTCTTATTGTTTAATAAACAGGGGTTTTTTTTTCCACCTTTCTCCAAGGAGGTATTTTTCTTTCCTCCCGGACCAGTTGGGGGGAGGGGCCGATTGGATCTGCTTTTCCCACCGGAGCTCCTTTGGGGGGATTCTTCCCCAAATTTGCTCTAAACCTGGACAAATACACAGAGTCCCAGGATCTTTCTTTTCCTGCGCAAGGTCTGTAGGGCATAAGAGAAGAGGGGGAAAAGGTTGCTTGTACTCAGCCAGCTGCCCAGGCGTGCAGTGTTGCAGGGAAAATGGCCAGAAGCCTTTTGGCCTTTGTTGGTTCCCCTGAAGCCTTTGTGCTGCCCACAGAGCGGCTGGGCAGGGGCCGGAGCTGTGGGGACCCCTGCCAGAGCGGTGCCTGGAGATGGCCACAAGCCGGGTGCCGGACAGGAAAGGCCATCCGTGTCCTCCTGCCCGTTGCTGCTGGCTGCAGTGCTGAGGGCTCCCAAGTGCCTCTGGATGGGGCTCCTCTGGAGCTGCTGTGGGGCTGCGGCGCTGCTGCCGGCAAGCTTGGCCAGGCTGGGGGAGACCCTGAGGGGCTGAGGCACTGCTAAGCCCTGAGCAATTGGCTGGCAGAGGCCATAAGGAGCCCCCTGGCAGCCGCCTCGATCCCGACAGCCGGCTGCTCTGGCGCTTCCAGGTCGGTGGCCGGTTGGAGGGACGCCCTGGAATCAGGCGTGGAACCCTGGTCCTGGCCTTTCAGGGCTGTGAGGCCAGCTGTTGTGGGGCTGGGGGGGTGCCCTCCCAGTGCTCCAGACTGGAGCCCCCCGCCCCTCAGCCTTAGGCATTGAGCTCCACTGCCTGATATTCAAGTCTTGTTCCTCTTGCTGTTGGGGAGGCCGAGCTCTGTGGCTTTAGGCCCCATGGAGCCAGAAGAGCAGCAGCTTTGAGCCCACAGGGGCCACAGAAAGGCCCTCTCGGACCACGGACCGTCCTGTCCTTCCCAGGCCAGGGACACATGAGAGTGCAGCGGGCACCTTCAGGGTGCCACGCTGGCTTTGCACTGGGCCACCTCCCTGTGCTGTGCACGGCTGGCTCTTTGCTTTGCTGCTCTCGGCCTTGTGTCGTCATACTCCTCTGGCTGCCTGCAGCCAGGGGCAGCCCTATCAGGAGGGTGAAAGGCCCCGTCTCCAACATCTCAAGAGGGAAATGGAGCTCTCCCGGCCCTCAGCCCACGCTGTAAGCAGAGCAGAGCCTTTTCCCCAGCCCCGTTGCCTTTCTGCCTGCTTCTGGTCCCTGGCCACCGTGACCCACTGCACTCGCTCTGAGTCACCTACAGCATGCCTCGTGCCTCTTGATTTGCTGACCCTGGGATGTGAGGCTCACTGAGGGAAAGGTGGCTGTCCCAATGTTGAGGGCACACGTGGCTCACTGAGCAGACTTGAGGCTTCCCCAGCAGCTTGCAGGTGCCTTATGTGTCATGTTACAGTGCTTGTGCTCCTGCCTCTTCCTGTCCCTCTTCTCACCCTCACGCAAGCTTCACCCTCTGACCTACCTTCAATAAACCCTGTTGCATCAGACACGGTGTCAAGAGCCCTCCTTCGGCTGCCGGTCCAGCGCACGTTACAACCTCCGGGCCGGGGAGCAAGGTGGGGCTGGGGGCGCTGGTCTCTCAGCCCAAGAGGGAACGGCTCTCGACAGCACCTGCCCATGGACATTCCCCGCACACAAAAAAAAATCATCTCCAAGTTTAGCTAGTAAGCTAGTAAGGTATAAACCATTAATTGCCTGGAAATCTGGCACTAGTCTCTGAGTTCCATTAGGTTTCTTTATTGCTGATGTAGCAGTATTAAATTTTGACTGCCATTCTTCCAATAGTCCTGATGTCAAGGATTTTATTGATTGTTGGCTCGATTCCTTTCCTAGCTTCTAATCTTCAAGGGTATTGCTTTCTGACTACTGGCCCAACTCTTGTCTGTAGCTCAATTTTCATAGGGTCTGCTTGTTTTGATTTTCCTGGGCTATCAGATACTATCCCATACTCTTGGGTACACCTGATTCAATACTTGCTCTAACTAGTTCTTCTTGTTTGTTGGTCTGGTGTCAATTGTCAGTCCTACTGCTAAAACCGCTCCTTTGTCTTCAGGTACCTTCCATAGAAGTTTTCTTTTTCTAAACGGAACTGTTGCTTCCAAATTTTCAAGCAAATCTCTGCATAGGACAGATTTGGGTGAGTTTGGTAAAGAAAGAAACTGATGTATTCCCATTTTCTTCTTGATTTTACATCAAAGTGGTTTCAGGAAGAATGCATTTTCTGGCTGCCCTATAGTTGCTCCTATTGCTTGAAGATAGTTTTCACTTTTGGGTATCAGTGCTTGATTCAAGAGTGAAAATGTGTCTCCACTATTTCTTAAAATTTCAACTTCTTCATCATTCTTTAGCTGTATTTTAAACAGTGGCCTGCTAGGGTAAGAATTGCCAGTCTCGGTCATTTCTTATCATCTAGAGTGGCTGCAAGAGTTTGGTGTACTTTGTCGTCTAACTCTGGGCACTGGCCCTATTTCCAGTGTCCTGATTTCTTACAAGATGCACATTGATTTGCGTCCAGCTTGGTCTGTGGCTGCTTTGAACCTCCTCTGCCTCTGCTATTTTCGACCCTGCCTCTGCTTCAACCACGCCTACATCCGTCCACTCCCTGGTGCTGATCCAGAGCTGCCACCATGGCTGCAGGGAGCTCTTTTTCTTTTTCCCTCTCTTGACTTGGGTACACTTTCTACTTTTGATGTAGTGTCTAAAAGCTTGCGTCACTGCTCAGTGTTCTTCGAACACTTCTCAAACTCAGACGGGCTTGGTGCTGTGACCATTTCCCTGGGGTGTTCCAGTTTGTGTTTATTTATCTGTTATCATAGAATGGTTTGTTTTCAGGTACCCCTGGGTTCTGCCCTCCCTCAAAGCTGTCCCTCATGCCATTCCCCACTCTTTGTACCAGCTCCTTCCCTGCCTCTCAAGATAATCCAGCTCTTTATTCCTGAACCTTCCCTGTCACTTTTGCCTTGGACCAATCCCTGACTGCACCACCCCTTTGGAATTCCTCTATTGCTGGAAGCCCCACTGGCCCATGTGACCTACCCTCTCCTCCCATCTGTCCTAATTAGTCCCAAGAACCTGATGGAATCCCCTCGCTCCTCCCCTGCGGATTCCTTATTGCTCAATCGTTTGTATCCACCCCCTGAGTTGTACCCCGATAAAATCCCGTGCACAGAAGTGCTGGCGGCTCTTTGCTGCCGAATCCTTCCCTTGGAATAGGCCTTGGCCTGTGGAACCTCACAATCGAGGAGCCTCCTCCTTCTCTTTGGCCTGCTCCGTGCTGCAGTTAGTGGATCCTGAAGCACTGAGCGGTGGCTCACCAGGGTCAGCCGCGGGCGGGACCCAAGCCTTGGCCGTTCCCCGCTCCCGGCGCAGCGCCGCAGTTTTCCCAAGAGCCAGCCCGGGCTCCGCTGGGCTGCGTCAACGGGGAACCCGTCCCAGTGCCTGACTGTGCTCTGGGTGAAAAACCTTGATCTGATACGGAAATGAAACTTGCCCTGTCCCAGCTCCCTGCCCTTTTCTCCGGTCCTATCACTGGTCCCAGCAGTGACGAGAGCTGCAGCAGCCCCTCTGATTCCTCTCAGGAGGACGTTGAAGACCACAATGACGCCCTTTACTCTCCTCCAGGCTGAACAAAGTGCCTTCAGCCGCATCCAGGGCTTCCCCTCCAGGCCACACTCCATCCTTGCAGTCCTCCTTTGCATTCTGGCTAATGGTTTCATATCTTTTGATATTGTACTGCCCAAAAGTGCGCCCGTCTGCTTCCAGCGCTTCTCTTGGCTGCTGCTTCAGGGTGTGGGCACCATCATCAGAGACACAGAAGAGCTTCTCCTCCCAGAGTTGTCCTTATCCTCCGCACTTCCACCTCTCTGCCTTGATGTTCACTGGGGAACTTGCCACTTTGTGGCCGCTCACTGCTGTGCTCAGCAGGGACACACTTTTGTTTGGACATGAGCTGCCAGAGCAAGACATGCAGCAACTGAAGCTGAGAAATGCAGAGGCTGGGCAGATTCCGTTTTTTCCAGAATGTGGGAAGGAGTGTGAGAAAAGCACAAGGAAATTTCAGCCTGTTAACTTTGCAATCTAATTGCCCTGGGAAACTCAGCAATGGATGGTGCTCTGGTGCTACTGCCAATGCCTTCCATGAGAAAAATTCATTTCAGGAAGGAGCAACATCATCTGACAGAGACCAAGTGTGCCAGCAGTTGCTCCAGGTGCTCCTGCCATCAGCCCCTGCAGGAAAGAGGCACAGCCCCCAAGGCACGTGGCCTTTGGCTCCTTCTGGCACAGAAAGCCCCCAGGGGCCACAGGTCTGTGGGGCAGGAGACGGGCACCAGTGCTGCCAGGGCTCGGGGGCTGGCAGGTCTGCTTGGCCGGGGACTCTGCCACACCTGCTGATGTCAGCGCTCCCCGGGCCCCAGGCCTCAGAGCAGCATTGGGGCCCGGGCCCACACGTTCCTTGTGCGTGTCACACCGGCAGCTTTAGGACGGCCACCAGCCGGGACGTGTCCCAAGGAGGCCGTGCCAGCTTCCCTGCAAGGCCCCGTGCCCTTCCCAGAACGGCTGCGTCGGCAGCCCTGGGGGCTCCTTCTGCTGCCCTGAGCCCACAGAGCATGGCAGCGTTTGCTGATGCTCTGAGCCCTTCTTAAAGACCCTGTCGGCCTTGCTTAGGCTCCTGGGGCCAGCCATTCCTTCCAAACTGGGCCCCTTTGGGTGGGCTGGGCGTGGCCCCAGGGCAGGTGGCAGTGTGTGCAAGGGCCCTCGGTGACACGGTGCCGCACACTCACTGTGACATGGAGCGGGTGTCCAAGGGCCCTTTGTGACACAGGGTGACATAGGGGCTGGAGGTGACAAGAGCACGCCACAGTGCTCAGAGCACGCGACGGGACAGGACGGGACCGAGCGGTGTCTTGAGGAGTCCCCGCACAGCGCGCTCGTTCGCGTCCCACCCGGAGCTTTTCTGAAGCCTTGTTCCTGCAGCTGAGCTCCAGGCCAGACCACAGGACTTGCTGACCCGTGGTCTCCCTGGGGCTTCTCTTCTGCAGGTGCCCTTGAGGCCATATCATAGTCCTTGTCAGGAGTCCCCTGTCCTTGTGGCAGGGGCCCTTGAGACCGAGGGCAGGACTTGCTGTCCTGTAGCCTTCCTGAGGCTTCTTACTTGAAGGTGCCTTCCAGGCACCACTGCAGCACTTGGTGAGTTGGAGCTTTTCCAAGGCAACTCTCCTGCAAATAGCCACAAATCCAGGCAGAGACATGGAGCAGAGACACCCGGCAGTGCCTGAGCTGGCCTGGGTGGAGGAGGAGGAAGAAGGCCCTGCAGCTGCCCTGGCACAGCAGACTGAAGAGGTGGTGCCGTTTCAGCCACCGCAGGAGGGTGAGTGGCAGAGCTGGGCCACAGGACTGGTGCCTGCTGCCAGCTTGAACCCCATGCCGTGCCGTGCTGTGCCATGCTATCCCTGGGGACGTGCCCACGGACAGGACGGAAGAGGGGCCGGGCAGAAACCCCGCAGTGGCCGTGCTCCATCCCCTGGGCCATCCCGGGGCTCTCTCTGCCTGGGGATGGCAGGGCTGGGCCGTGTTGTCCGGCCTGTCCCGCAGCCCCTCATCTCTGGCTGCGCTCGCTCTTTGCCAGATGCAGCCCTGGAGCGCACACAAGAGCAGGAGTCCAGCCGTGGCCGCTTCCGCAGGACAGCGCAGGTACCTGCAGCCACCCCCACCTGGGCTGGGCCTGCTGTCCCTGCTCAGCACAGCACCGTGCGTGCAGCACTGCATGCAACATCCCCGGCTTCCTGCCCTTCTCCTACAGTTTGTTTGCAACTTCCTCAAGAGAATTGAGGAGGAAGAGACCATCGCCACGGGCATGGGCGTCAGACCATACTCGCCCATCCTCCTAAGCAAGACCGGTGCTGCCCTGCTGTGTATGCTTGTAGAGGACGATTTTTACACTCCAAAGCAAGTAAGCAGCCTGTGGCCAGGCTTTGATCCTCCCAGCAATTGCTGGGCCTCCCAATCCATGCATGCTGCTTGCTGTGAGCCTTTCACGCCACATGGCAGTGGGGTGGGAAGGGAAGCACTCCTCTGGGGAAGCTGGGAACATTGCTCCCTCTGGCAGCATTCCAAGTCTCCCCGTGCCTTCTCCAGGTGCCTGCCATGGTGAGCTACATCCACCAGTGGCTCACGGCCAATGGTTCTGCTGAGCACAGGCTGGACAAGACCCTGCTGGATCTCACCCAAGCACAGCCAAATGACGCAGTCGTGACGCTCCTGCGCGTGGCCCCGTCCTGTGACAGGTATGGGGCCCACCTGCCCACAGGGCTCAGGCCTCCCCAGCCCATCACCCTGCACAGCCTGCCCCAGGTGTCGGAGCAACAGAGAGTTCCAGGGCCCTCTGGATGCTCCCTTTCCCAGCCCTGCCATGTCAGCCCCTGAGCCTGCTGCCATGCTCCCTTGCCGCCTCTCAGGGCTCTCTCCCCACAGGGCTGGGCTGTCTGGCTGCTGCTGGCAGGGGGGCAGTGGGCACAGGCAGAAATGGCAGCCGGCTCAGCTGCCCCCGCTGCTGTGTCTGAGAGCCCCCTGAGACACAGCTCTAACCCCACAGAGCTGCCGTGGCCATGTGGAAGACCATCATGGGCTCAGCCAGGACTGCGGAGCTGGCGCAGCTGATCCTCCTGGATGTGCTGGGGAGCTGGCCAGAGTACAGCACCTGCACCTCCAACGGGGACGAAACGGCTGTCTTTGCCCTGGCTGTGAGTTTCTGCAACTGGCCTTTGCAGGCCCCAAGGCTGCCTCTCCAGCAGCTCTCCATTTTCCTTCCCCCACTGCATCTCCCTGCCTCAGGCGCTGGCCTGAAACCTGGCCCAGGGGCAGCTTCAGCCCCACCAGGCCCCGTGCTCCCCCTGCCATGGTCTCTCCTGGCCTCTCCCTGCCACGCTCGCGCCCTGCCACACACACACGCCTCGGCACTGAGCGCTGTCTCATGGGGCTTTGTCCTTTGCAGGCAACGGTGGTGATGTGGAAGATCCTCCAGGTGCCCTGTCTCCCACGGATCTTGAAGGTGTATTTCCCCCGCCTACTTGTGCATCTGCTATTCCAAGTGTTCTTCAGCACTCTGGATATGCCAGAGGAGGTCGACACCTTCTGGAAGGGATGCCAGGAAGAGCACGGCCTTGCCACCAGCCCCAACAGGTGCTCCATCCCACTCCTCCTGTCCCTGCCACGTGGCCTGCCAAGGAGCCAGTGCTGCCAGTGTGACCTGGGCTTTGCTGTGCACACAGGTTTGCTGTGCGCACCCTGAAGTCCCTGCTCTGCCTTCTCCGCTGCGAGGATGTGGTGGTGGCAATGGAGCGCAGGTGTGCCTGGGACACGCTGCTCTCTCTTGACACTCACCACTTTGCCGTGGCTCTGCTTGCCAGGTGAGACCCCCTTCTCCCCACTGCCTCTGACAATGCTGCTCTGTGCCCAGGTGCCCCACAAAGTGTCCGTGGTGGCCATGGCTCAGAGGGCCTTGTCACTGAGGGATGGCCAAGCAGACCGGAAAAGCCTGGCAGAGGAGGGTGCCCATGAGCAACCAACTCCCAAATGGCCCATGTCCCCTTGCTGGAAGGGTGCTGGGGAAAGAGGAGAACTGGGTGAGTCACGCCTGGGAGAGGTTTGCCCCACTGCATCAGGGTCTTGTTTCCTTTTTCCCCTCTTCAGAGAAATCCGCCGCTTAGCCATCCACTTCTGTTCCGCGGTTGCATTCTACCTGCTCGCCCTGCTCGGCAAAGAGATGCCATACTGGGATTTCCCTGCCCTGGCATTCCTTGTGGAGGTGAGCCTCAAGGCCAGCGCTGCCTGGCTGAGCGGCCTCCCAGCCCTCTGGCCTCTGGCAGCCACAGCTGCCAGGACAGTGCCCGTGCCCTGTGCTGCTGCCTGGGCCCGGCCCTGTGCGCTGCTGGGCTCCTGCCGGCCGGCCGGCTCCCCTGTCACTGCCCTGTGCCTTTCAGGTCCTCGAGTGCCTGGACTTGAGGGAATGCAGTGACAGTGTTCTGGAGATCCTGGCACAGAACCTGCAGAGCGAGCACATGGCCAGGCGTTACTTGGCACTCCGAGGCCTCGTAGTGCTGGGCAAGAATCCCTTGATGGTGAGAAGGGGGCACTGGCTGAAGCCGTGCAGGCAGCAGCGTGGGGCTGGGCAACGCAGTCGCTTGGCCTTGCCTGGGCTTCGGCCGCTGGGGCAGCTCTTCCCATCTCTCCTGCTTCCCACTTCAGCTGCCCCAGTGCTTCGGGACAGGCCTTTGGCCTCTGGGCCCTGCGGCAGCAGGGCGGCCTTTCACAAAGTTGTGTTCCACACAGGCTGAAAAAATGCGGAGCCTGACTGAAAGTCTAATGGAGCTCCTGGAGGAAAATGACAGCGACATGATCAGGATGAGCATTCTTCTACTCAGATATTTGCTCCTGGATAATGGTGCTCCAATAGCCACCCCCATCGCCCTGCAGCTGGCTGAGGCGCTCCTGCCACTCTTTGACAGCGTAAGGCTCTGTGCCCACCGCCACAGCCACTGGCTGCTGCCCGGACCCTTGGGTGCCCTGTGCAGATGCACGCCTGTGCCCTGGGGGGCCTGAAGCAGCTGATGCTCAGGTCTTTTGCCCTTTCCTTTCATCCAGGATGATATCCAGGTGCAGCTGAGCTCCATGGCTCTCTTTCAAGAGATGCTGGACTTATTAACAGAAGAGGCAAGAAAGGCCCTCAAGTCCCACGTGCGCCAGAGCCTGCTCCCTCTCTACTTCCACTGCCATGACGAGAATCAGACTGTTGCTGAGGTGAGCACTTGTGGCCAGCTGCTGTGCCCCTGGCAGGGGCTTGGGCTGCCGCCTGCCCTGGCACCTTGTGGGCTGCAGCCTCCTCCAGCCTGTGCCACTGGGATGCTCCTGTGCCCTGGACTGTGGGGCCATCTGTGCACGTCTGTCCCTCTCCAGGCCTCCCGGGAAACGCTGCATTCCTCAGCCAGATTCCTGAAGAGGAGGGATATAGAACAAATGCTGCACGTGGATCAGAGCTTTGGGGAGTGCCTGGTAAGTACAGCAGAGATCGCCCAGCCTCAGCATGGCGAAGGTCCCTGAGGGCGGTGCTCAGTGTGCGGGGCTAACAGCTGTGCCCGCTGCTGCAGCCAGAGGCCGCGCGGGCTCTTCTCCAGGCTCCCGTGGGCCTGAGTCGGGTGCCCATGGAGCCCGGGCCCGGCGGGGCTGCGGGGCGGCACCACGGCTCCCCGGGCAGCAGCCGGCCCTCTGCCCCCTGCCCTCGGGAGCCCCTGGCCAGCAGCTGCTGGCCGCGCCTCAGGGCTGTGCGGGCAGGCGAGGCCGGCGATGGGCGCAGGCAGCGCCCGGCCCAGGAGCTGAGCCCGCGCCAACCCTTCCCTCCTGCCGCTCTCTGCAGCTGGCAGAGGACAGGAGCCGAGCGGCCGAGCACCTGCGCCGGGCACTGCACTACCTGCAGAGCCCACAGGAGTCCCTGCGAGAGGCGGCCGTCAGGTTCATGGGTGAGTCCCGAGCCCGGGCTCCTCCCCGGCCCGCCTGCTCGGCAGCTCGGCCCCGGCCCCGCCTGCTGCCCCGGCAGCGCCGGCCCGGCGCTGGAGTCCCGCCTGGCCTGGGCGTTGCTGCCGCCCTGTGGCAGCCGAGCCCTGGGGCGGCAGCGTGCGGCAAGGGCCCGGGCTGAGCTCTGCCTGGCCGGCAGCCCGTGTGGCCACAGCGCCGGCAGCGCCGCTGGCAGGGAGCTGTGCCGCTGGGGCCGTGACAGGCTCTGTGTTCACAGGCATGGCCGGGCGGCACCTGAGGGGGCAGCAGCAAGAGCTGCGGCTGATCTGCACTGGTGAGTGAGTGAGGGCAGCGGGCTGACCGCGGGGGCTGGAGGGGGCAGCTGCAAGCCCTGCCCCGGCTGCGGAGGGATCTGCACCCGTGGGCAGAGCACACAGACATATCAGGGCTACGTGTGCCATTCGTGGCCAGCAACTTCGGGCTGATCCCCTGGCTCCCTGCTCCCTGCGGGCCATGGCCAGAGACGACCGGGATGGCCCTGGCAGGGGGCTCTCCTCGGCTCCCTGCATATGCGGGATGTGACCTTGCCTCTGTTCCTCTTTCTTGCAGCCCTTGAAGGAATGGCATATGACAGCAGCCCTGCAATCAGAGATGCTGCAGTAGAATTTTGTTTAGTTCTCCGGGCTCTTGAGAGAGCTCCCTACTCCCCATGGCAGAAGCTGCGAGATCGATTCCGCAGTGCATGGAGGAAACGGCCTCGTCTTTGCTGCACTGCCTTACTATTCTGCTGCAGCTCCCCGGAGAGGTGATCTGCAACACGCAGTCTGCTTGGGCCATTTGAGCCAGCAGGAATTTTCTTTTGCCTTCTTCTAGATTTTTGTGTTTGTATTTCTGTTGTTTTTGATTGTGTAAATATAAAATATCTTACAATACTGTCCTGGGTTGACTATATGATGCTTTTATCCCCAATCGTCTCATTCTGTTTATGTTGAATAATAATAAGTTTTGTACCTTTAAGAGTGTTACAGAGAGTGAAGAGGGAGAGAGAAGAAGCGCGCAGTTTTGTTTTTCAGACACTGCACTCCTCCACATTCCTGCTCCTGACTGTGTTGTCTGCGGACAGACAGCGGGACAGAGAGCTCTTCTTTTGCTTTTTAGTTAGTGTTAGCTAGCTGAGGCAAAGAAGTTCCCTGGACTGTTTTTTCCCTTTTCTTTGGACCTCTTGGAACTCCTCTGGACTGAACACCCAGGAGAGCACCGGCAGCTGCAGCTGTGGCCCACCGGGCCGGCCCTGGCCTGCGACAATTCCAGCACTGAGAGACTGATCAGAGATTGAGTGAGCTGCTGCTTGAACCCGGGGTTTTTCTCAGTTTGTCATCTCTTTTAGAGTGGCAAGGGGTCTCATTGTTTTGATACTGTTTTGGTCTTATTGTTTAATAAACAGGGGTTTTTTTTTCCACCTTTCTCCAAGGAGGTATTTTTCTTTCCTCCCGGACCAGTTGGGGGGAGGGGCCGATTGGATCTGCTTTTCCCACCGGAGCTCCTTTGGGGGGATTCTTCCCCAAATTTGCTCTAAACCTGGACAAATACACAGAGTCCCAGGATCTTTCTTTTCCTGCGCAAGGTCTGTAGGGCATAAGAGAAGAGGGGGAAAAGGTTGCTTGTACTCAGCCAGCTGCCCAGGCGTGCAGTGTTGCAGGGAAAATGGCCAGAAGCCTTTTGGCCTTTGTTGGTTCCCCTGAAGCCTTTGTGCTGCCCACAGAGCGGCTGGGCAGGGGCCGGAGCTGTGGGGACCCCTGCCAGAGCGGTGCCTGGAGATGGCCACAAGCCGGGTGCCGGACAGGAAAGGCCATCCGTGTCCTCCTGCCCGTTGCTGCTGGCTGCAGTGCTGAGGGCTCCCAAGTGCCTCTGGATGGGGCTCCTCTGGAGCTGCTGTGGGGCTGCGGCGCTGCTGCCGGCAAGCTTGGCCAGGCTGGGGGAGACCCTGAGGGGCTGAGGCACTGCTAAGCCCTGAGCAATTGGCTGGCAGAGGCCATAAGGAGCCCCCTGGCAGCCGCCTCGATCCCGACAGCCGGCTGCTCTGGCGCTTCCAGGTCGGTGGCCGGTTGGAGGGACGCCCTGGAATCAGGCGTGGAACCCTGGTCCTGGCCTTTCAGGGCTGTGAGGCCAGCTGTTGTGGGGCTGGGGGGGTGCCCTCCCAGTGCTCCAGACTGGAGCCCCCCGCCCCTCAGCCTTAGGCATTGAGCTCCACTGCCTGATATTCAAGTCTTGTTCCTCTTGCTGTTGGGGAGGCCGAGCTCTGTGGCTTTAGGCCCCATGGAGCCAGAAGAGCAGCAGCTTTGAGCCCACAGGGGCCACAGAAAGGCCCTCTCGGACCACGGACCGTCCTGTCCTTCCCAGGCCAGGGACACATGAGAGTGCAGCGGGCACCTTCAGGGTGCCACGCTGGCTTTGCACTGGGCCACCTCCCTGTGCTGTGCACGGCTGGCTCTTTGCTTTGCTGCTCTCGGCCTTGTGTCGTCATACTCCTCTGGCTGCCTGCAGCCAGGGGCAGCCCTATCAGGAGGGTGAAAGGCCCCGTCTCCAACATCTCAAGAGGGAAATGGAGCTCTCCCGGCCCTCAGCCCACGCTGTAAGCAGAGCAGAGCCTTTTCCCCAGCCCCGTTGCCTTTCTGCCTGCTTCTGGTCCCTGGCCACCGTGACCCACTGCACTCGCTCTGAGTCACCTACAGCATGCCTCGTGCCTCTTGATTTGCTGACCCTGGGATGTGAGGCTCACTGAGGGAAAGGTGGCTGTCCCAATGTTGAGGGCACACGTGGCTCACTGAGCAGACTTGAGGCTTCCCCAGCAGCTTGCAGGTGCCTTATGTGTCATGTTACAGTGCTTGTGCTCCTGCCTCTTCCTGTCCCTCTTCTCACCCTCACCCAAGCTTCACCCTCTGACCTACCTTCAATAAACCCTGTTGCATCAGACACGGTGTCAAGAGCCCTCCTTCGGCTGCCGGTCCAGCGCACGTTACAACCTCCGGGCCGGGGAGCAAGGTGGGGCTGGGGGCGCTGGTCTCTCAGCCCAAGAGGGAACGGCTCTCGACAGCACCTGCCCATGGACATTCCCCGCACACAAAAAAAATCATCTCCAAGTTTAGCTAGTAAGCTAGTAAGGTATAAACCATTAATTGCCTGGAAATCTGGCACTAGTCTCTGAGTTCCATTAGGTTTCTTTATTGCTGATGTAGCAGTATTAAATTTTGACTGCCATTCTTCCAATAGTCCTGATGTCAAGGATTTTATTGATTGTTGGCTCGATTCCTTTCCTAGCTTCTAATCTTCAAGGGTATTGCTTTCTGACTACTGGCCCAACTCTTGTCTGTAGCTCAATTTTCATAGGGTCTGCTTGTTTTGATTTTCCTGGGCTATCAGATACTATCCCATACTCTTGGGTACACCTGATTCAATACTTGCTCTAACTAGTTCTTCTTGTTTGTTGGTCTGGTGTCAATTGTCAGTCCTACTGCTAAAACCGCTCCTTTGTCTTCAGGTACCTTCCATAGAAGTTTTCTTTTTCTAAACGGAACTGTTGCTTCCAAATTTTCAAGCAAATCTCTGCATAGGACAGATTTGGGTGAGTTTGGTAAAGAAAGAAACTGATGTATTCCCATTTTCTTCTTGATTTTACATCAAAGTGGTTTCAGGAAGAATGCATTTTCTGGCTGCCCTATAGTTGCTCCTATTGCTTGAAGATAGTTTTCACTTTTGGGTATCAGTGCTTGATTCAAGAGTGAAAATGTGTCTCCACTATTTCTTAAAATTTCAACTTCTTCATCATTCTTTAGCTGTATTTTAAACAGTGGCCTGCTAGGGTAAGAATTGCCAGTCTCGGTCATTTCTTATCATCTAGAGTGGCTGCAAGAGTTTGGTGTACTTTGTCGTCTAACTCTGGGCACTGGCCCTATTTCCAGTGTCCTGATTTCTTACAAGATGCACATTGATTTGCGTCCAGCTTGGTCTGTGGCTGCTTTGAACCTCCTCTGCCTCTGCTATTTTCGACCCTGCCTCTGCTTCAACCACGCCTACATCCGTCCACTCCCTGTCGCTGATCCAGAGCTGCCACCATGGCTGCAGGGAGCTCTTTTTCTTTTTCCCTCTCTTGACTTGGGTACACTTTCTACTTTTGATGTAGTGTCTAAAAGCTTGCGTCACTGCTCAGTGTTCTTCGAACACTTCTCAAACTCAGACGGGCTTGGTGCTGTGACCATTTCCCTGGGGTGTTCCAGTTTGTGTTTATTTATCTGTTATCATAGAATGGTTTGTTTTCAGGTACCCCTGGGTTCTGCCCTCCCTCAAAGCTGTCCCTCATGCCATTCCCCACTCTTTGTACCAGCTCCTTCCCTGCCTCTCAAGATAATCCAGCTCTTTATTCCTGAACCTTCCCTGTCACTTTTGCCTTGGACCAATCCCTGACTGCACCACCCCTTTGGAATTCCTCTATTGCTGGAAGCCCCACTGGCCCATGTGACCTACCCTCTCCTCCCATCTGTCCTAATTAGTCCCAAGAACCTGATGGAATCCCCTCGCTCCTCCCCTGCGGATTCCTTATTGCTCAATCGTTTGTATCCACCCCCTGAGTTGTACCCCGATAAAATCCCGTGCACAGAAGTGCTGGCGGCTCTTTGCTGCCGAATCCTTCCCTTGGAATAGGCCTTGGCCTGTGGAACCTCACAATCGAGGAGCCTCCTCCTTCTCTTTGGCCTGCTCCGTGCTGCAGTTAGTGGATCCTGAAGCACTGAGCGGTGGCTCACCAGGGTCAGCCGCGGGCGGGACCCAAGCCTTGGCCGTTCCCCGCTCCCGGCGCAGCGCCGCAGTTTTCCCAAGAGCCAGCCCGGGCTCCGCTGGGCTGCGTCAACGGGGAACCCGTCCCAGTGCCTGACTGTGCTCTGGGTGAAAAACCTTGATCTGATACGGAAATGAAACTTGCCCTGTCCCAGCTCCCTGCCCTTTTCTCCGGTCCTATCACTGGTCCCAGCAGTGACGAGAGCTGCAGCAGCCCCTCTGATTCCTCTCAGGAGGACGTTGAAGACCACAATGACGCCCTTTACTCTCCTCCAGGCTGAACAAAGTGCCTTCAGCCGCATCCAGGGCTTCCCCTCCAGGCCACACTCCATCCTTGCAGTCCTCCTTTGCATTCTGGCTAATGGTTTCATATCTTTTGATATTGTACTGCCCAAAAGTGCGCCCGTCTGCTTCCAGCGCTTCTCTTGGCTGCTGCTTCAGGGTGTGGGCACCATCATCAGAGACACAGAAGGGCTTCTCCTCCCAGAGTTGTCCTTATCCTCCGCACTTCCACCTCTCTGCCTTGATGTTCACTGGGGAACTTGCCACTTTGTGGCCGCTCACTGCTGTGCTCAGCAGGGACACACTTTTGTTTGGACATGAGCTGCCAGAGCAAGACATGCAGCAACTGAAGCTGAGAAATGCAGAGGCTGGGCAGATTCCGTTTTTTCCAGAATGTGGGAAGGAGAGTGAGAAAAGCACAAGGAAATTTCAGCCTGTTAACTTTGCAATCTAATTGCCCTGGGAAACTCAGCAATGGATGGTGCTCTGGTGCTACTGCCAATGCCTTCCATGAGAAAAATTCATTTCAGGAAGGAGCAACATCATCTGACAGAGACCAAGTGTGCCAGCAGTTGCTCCAGGTGCTCCTGCCATCAGCCCCTGCAGGAAAGAGGCACAGCCCCCAAGGCACGTGGCCTTTGGCTCCTTCTGGCACAGAAAGCCCCCAGGGGCCACAGGTCTGTGGGGCAGGAGACGGGCACCAGTGCTGCCAGGGCTCGGGGGCTGGCAGGTCTGCTTGGCCGGGGACTCTGCCACACCTGCTGATGTCAGCGCTCCCCGGGCCCCAGGCCTCAGAGCAGCATTGGGGCCCGGGCCCACACGTTCCTTGTGCGTGTCACACCGGCAGCTTTAGGACGGCCACCAGCCGGGACGTGTCCCAAGGAGGCCGTGCCAGCTTCCCTGCAAGGCCCCGTGCCCTTCCCAGAACGGCTGCGTCGGCAGCCCTGGGGGCTCCTTCTGCTGCCCTGAGCCCACAGAGCATGGCAGCGTTTGCTGATGCTCTGAGCCCTTCTTAAAGACCCTGTCGGCCTTGCTTAGGCTCCTGGGGCCAGCCATTCCTTCCAAACTGGGCCCCTTTGGGTGGGCTGGGCGTGGCCCCAGGGCAGGTGGCAGTGTGTGCAAGGGCCCTCGGTGACACGGTGCCGCACACTCACTGTGACATGGAGCGGGTGTCCAAGGGCCCTTTGTGACACGGGGTGACATAGGGGCTGGAGGTGACAAGAGCACGCCACAGTGCTCAGAGCACGCGACGGGACAGGACGGGACCGAGCGGTGTCTTGAGGAGTCCCCGCACAGCGCGCTCGTTCGCGTCCCACCCGGAGCTTTTCTGAAGCCTTGTTCCTGCAGCTGAGCTCCAGGCCAGACCACAGGACTTGCTGACCCGTGGTCTCCCTGGGGCTTCTCTTCTGCAGGTGCCCTTGAGGCCATATCATAGTCCTTGTCAGGAGTCCCCTGTCCTTGTGGCAGGGGCCCTTGAGACCGAGGGCAGGACTTGCTGTCCTGTAGCCTTCCTGAGGCTTCTTACTTGAAGGTGCCTTCCAGGCACCACTGCAGCACTTGGTGAGTTGGAGCTTTTCCAAGGCAACTCTCCTGCAAATAGCCACAAATCCAGGCAGAGACATGGAGCAGAGACACCCGGCAGTGCCTGAGCTGGCCTGGGTGGAGGAGGAGGAAGGCGGCCCTGCAGCTGCCCCGGCACAGCAGACTGAAGAGGTGGTGCCGTTTCAGCCACCGCAGGAGGGTGAGTGGCAGAGCTGGGCCACAGGACTGGTGCCTGCTGCCAGCTTGAACCCCATGCCGTGCCGTGCTGTGCCATGCTATCCCTGGGGACGTGCCCACGGACAGGACGGAAGAGGGGCCGGGCAGAAACCCCGCAGTGGCCGTGCTCCATCCCCTGGGCCATCCCGGGGCTCTCTCTGCCTGGGGATGGCAGGGCTGGGCCGTGTTGTCCGGCCTCTCCCGCAGCCCCTCATCTCTGGCTGCGCTCGCTCTTTGCCAGATGCAGCCCTGGAGCGCACACAAGAGCAGGAGTCCAGCCGTGGCCGCTTCCGCAGGACAGCGCAGGTACCTGCAGCCACCCCCACCTGGGCTGGGCCTGCTGTCCCTGCTCAGCACAGCACCGTGCGTGCAGCACTGCATGCAACATCCCCGGCTTCCTGCCCTTCTCCTACAGTTTGTTTGCAACTTCCTCAAGAGAATTGAGGAGGAAGAGACCATCGCCACGGGCATGGGCGTCAGACCATACTCGCCCATCCTCCTAAGCAAGACCGGTGCTGCCCTGCTGTGTATGCTTGTAGAGGACGATTTTTACACTCCAAAGCAAGTAAGCAGCCTGTGGCCAGGCTTTGATCCTCCCAGCAATTGCTGGGCCTCCCAATCCATGCATGCTGCTTGCTGTGAGCCTTTCACGCCACATGGCAGTGGGGTGGGAAGGGAAGCACTCCTCTGGGGAAGCTGGGAACATTGCTCCCTCTGGCAGCATTCCAAGTCTCCCCGTGCCTTCTCCAGGTGCCTGCCATGGTGAGCTACATCCACCAGTGGCTCACGGCCAATGGTTCTGCTGAGCACAGGCTGGACAAGACCCTGCTGGATCTCACCCAAGCACAGCCAAATGACGCAGTCGTGACGCTCCTGCGCGTGGCCCCGTCCTGTGACAGGTATGGGGCCCACCTGCCCACAGGGCTCAGGCCTCCCCAGCCCATCACCCTGCACAGCCTGCCCCAGGTGTCGGAGCAACAGAGAGTTCCAGGGCCCTCTGGATGCTCCCTTTCCCAGCCCTGCCATGTCAGCCCCTGAGCCTGCTGCCATGCTCCCTTGCCGCCTCTCAGGGCTCTCTCCCCACAGGGCTGGGCTGTCTGGCTGCTGCTGGCAGGGGGGCAGTGGGCACAGGCAGAAATGGCAGCCGGCTCAGCTGCCCCCGCTGCTGTGTCTGAGAGCCCCCTGAGACACAGCTCTAACCCCACAGAGCTGCCGTGGCCATGTGGAAGACCATCATGGGCTCAGCCAGGACTGCGGAGCTGGCGCAGCTGATCCTCCTGGATGTGCTGGGGAGCTGGCCAGAGTACAGCACCTGCACCTCCAACGGGGACGAAACGGCTGTCTTTGCCCTGGCTGTGAGTTTCTGCAACTGGCCTTTGCAGGCCCCAAGGCTGCCTCTCCAGCAGCTCTCCATTTTCCTTCCCCCACTGCATCTCCCTGCCTCAGGCGCTGGCCTGAAACCTGGCCCAGGGGCAGCTTCAGCCCCACCAGGCCCCGTGCTCCCCCTGCCATGGTCTCTCCTGGCCTCTCCCTGCCACGCTCGCGCCCTGCCACACACACACGCCTCGGCACTGAGCGCTGTCTCATGGGGCTTTGTCCTTTGCAGGCAACGGTGGTGATGTGGAAGATCCTCCAGGTGCCCTGTCTCCCACGGATCTTGAAGGTGTATTTCCCCCGCCTACTTGTGCATCTGCTATTCCAAGTGTTCTTCAGCACTCTGGATATGCCAGAGGAGGTCGACACCTTCTGGAAGGGATGCCAGGAAGAGCACGGCCTTGCCACCAGCCCCAACAGGTGCTCCATCCCACTCCTCCTGTCCCTGCCACGTGGCCTGCCAAGGAGCCAGTGCTGCCAGTGTGACCAGGGCTTTGCTGTGCACACAGGTTTGCTGTGCGCACCCTGAAGTCCCTGCTCTGCCTTCTCCGCTGCGAGGATGTGGTGGTGGCAATGGAGCGCAGGTGTGCCTGGGACACGCTGCTCTCTCTTGACACTCACCACTTTGCCGTGGCTCTGCTTGCCAGGTGAGACCCCCTTCTCCCCACTGCCTCTGACAATGCTGCTCTGTGCCCAGGTGCCCCACAAAGTGTCCGTGGTGGCCATGGCTCAGAGGGCCTTGTCACTGAGGGATGCCCAAGCAGACCGGAAAAGCCTGGCAGAGGAGGGTGCCCATGAGCAACCAACTCCCAAATGGCCCATGTCCCCTTGCTGGAAGGGTGCTGGGGAAAGAGGAGAACTGGGTGAGTCACGCCTGGGAGAGGTTTGCCCCACTGCATCAGGGTCTTGTTTCCTTTTTCCCCTCTTCAGAGAAATCCGCCGCTTAGCCATCCACTTCTGTTCCGCGGTTGCATTCTACCTGCTCGCCCTGCTCGGCAAAGAGATGCCATACTGGGATTTCCCTGCCCTGGCATTCCTTGTGGAGGTGAGCCTCAAGGCCAGCGCTGCCTGGCTGAGCGGCCTCCCAGCCCTCTGGCCTCTGGCAGCCACAGCTGCCAGGACAGTGCCCGTGCCCTGTGCTGCTGCCTGGGCCCGGCCCTGTGCGCTGCTGGGCTCCTGCCGGCCGGCCGGCTCCCCTGTCACTGCCCTGTGCCTTTCAGGTCCTCGAGTGCCTGGATTTGAGGGAATGCAGTGACAGTGTTCTGGAGATCCTGGCACAGAACCTGCAGAGCGAGCACATGGCCAGGCGTTACTTGGCACTCCGAGGCCTCGTAGTGCTGGGCAAGAATCCCCTTGATGGTGAGAAGGGGGCACTGGTTGAAGCCGTGCAGGCAGCAGCGTGGGGCTGGGCAACGCAGTCGCTTGGCCTTGCCTGGGCTTCGGCCGCTGGGGCAGCTCTTCCCATCTCTCCTGCTTCCCACTTCAGCTGCCCCAGTGCTTCGGGACAGGCCTTTGGCCTCTGGGCCCTGCGGCAGCAGGGCGGCCTTTCACAAAGTTGTGTTCCACACAGGCTGAAAAAATGCGGAGCCTGACTGAAAGTCTAATGGAGCTCCTGGAGGAAAATGACAGCGACATGATCAGGATGAGCATTCTTCTACTCAGATATTTGCTCCTGGATAATGGTGCTCCAATAGCCACCCCCATCGCCCTGCAGCTGGCTGAGGCGCTCCTGCCACTCTTTGACAGCGTAAGGCTCTGTGCCCACCGCCACAGCCACTGGCTGCTGCCCGGACCCTTGGGTGCCCTGTGCAGATGCACGCCTGTGCCCTGGGGGGCCTGAAGCAGCTGATGCTCAGGTCTTTTGCCCTTTCCTTTCATCCAGGATGATATCCAGGTGCAGCTGAGCTCCATGGCTCTCTTTCAAGAGATGCTGGACTTATTAACAGAAGAGGCAAGAAAGGCCCTCAAGTCCCACGTGCGCCAGAGCCTGCTCCCTCTCTACTTCCACTGCCATGACGAGAATCAGACTGTTGCTGAGGTGAGCACTTGTGGCCAGCTGCTGTGCCCCTGGCAGGGGCTTGGGCTGCCGCCTGCCCTGGCACCTTGTGGGCTGCAGCCTCCTCCAGCCTGTGCCACTGGGATGCTCCTGTGCCCTGGACTGTGGGGCCATCTGTGCACGTCTGTCCCTCTCCAGGCCTCCCGGGAAACGCTGCATTCCTCAGCCAGATTCCTGAAGAGGAGGGATATAGAACAAATGCTGCACGTGGATCAGAGCTTTGGGGAGTGCCTGGTAAGTACAGCAGAGATCGCCCAGCCTCAGCATGGCGAAGGTCCCTGAGGGCGGTGCTCAGTGTGCGGGGCTAACAGCTGTGCCCGCTGCTGCAGCCAGAGGCCGCGTGGGCTCTTCTCCAGGCTCCCGTGGGCCTGAGTCGGGTGCCCATGGAGCCCCGGCCCGGCGGGGCTGCGGGGCGGCACCACGGCTCCCCGGGCAGCAGCCGGCCCTCTGCCCCCTGCCCTCGGGAGCCCCTGGCCAGCGGCTGCTGGCCGCGCCTCAGGGCTGTGCGGGCAGGCGAGGCCGGCGATGGGCGCAGGCAGCGCCCGGCCCAGGAGCTGAGCCCGCGCCAACCCTTCCCTCCTGCCGCTCTCTGCAGCTGGCAGAGGACAGGAGCCGAGCGGCCGAGCACCTGCGCCGGGCACTGCACTACCTGCAGAGCCCACAGGAGTCCCTGCGAGAGGCGGCCGTCAGGTTCATGGGTGAGTCCCGAGCCCGGGCTCCTCCCCGGCCCGCCTGCTCGGCAGCTCGGCCCCGGCCCCGCCTGCTGCCCCGGCAGCGCCGGCCCGGCCCTGGAGCCCCGCCTGGCCTGGGCGTTGCTGCCGCCCTGTGGCAGCCGTGCCCTGGGGCGGCAGCGTGCGGCAAGGGCCCGGGCTGAGCTCTGCCTGGCCGGCAGCCCGTGTGGCCACAGCGCCGGCAGCGCCGCTGGCAGGGAGCTGTGCCGCTGGGGCCGTGACAGGCTCTGTGTTCACAGGCATGGCCGGGCGGCACCTGAGGGGGCAGCAGCAAGAGCTGCGGCTGATCTGCACTGGTGAGTGAGTGAGGGCAGCGGGCTGACCGCGGGGGCTGGAGGGGGCAGCTGCAAGCCCTGCCCCGGCTGCGGAGGGATCTGCACCCGTGGGCAGAGCACACAGACATATCAGGGCTACGTGTGCCATTCGTGGCCAGCAACTTCGGGCTGATCCCCTGGCTCCCTGCTCCCTGCGGGCCATGGCCAGAGACGACCGGGATGGCCCTGGCAGGGGGCTCTCCTCGGCTCCCTACATATGCGGGATGTGACCTTGCCTCTGTTCCTCTTTCTTGCAGCCCTTGAAGGAATGGCATATGACAGCAGCCCTGCAATCAGAGATGCTGCAGTAGAATTTTGTTTAGTTCTCCGGGCTCTTGAGAGAGCTCCCTACTCCCCATGGCAGAAGCTGCGAGATCGATTCCGCAGTGCATGGAGGAAACGGCCTCGTCTTTGCTGCACTGCCTTACTATTCTGCTGCAGCTCCCCGGAGAGGTGATCTGCAACACGCAGTCTGCTTGGGCCATTTGAGCCAGCAGGAATTTTCTTTTGCCTTCTTCTAGATTTTTGTGTTTGTATTTCTGTTGTTTTTGATTGTGTAAATATAAAATATCTTACAATACACAGAGTCCCGGGATCTTTCTTTTCCTGCGCAAGGTCTGTAGGGCATAAGAGAAGAGGGGGAAAAGGTTGCTTGTACTCAGCCAGCTGCCCAGGCGTGCAGTGTTGCAGGGAAAATGGCCAGAAGCCTTTTGGCCTTTGTTGGTTCCCCTGAAGCCTTTGTGCTGCCCACAGAGCGGCTGGGCAGGGGCCGGAGCTGTGGGGACCCCTGCCAGAGCGGTGCCTGGAGATGGCCACAAGCCCTGTGCCGGACAGGAAAGGCCATCCGTGTCCTCCTGCCCGTTGCTGCTGGCTGCAGTGCTGAGGGCTCCCAAGTGCCTCTGGATGGGGCTCCTCTGGAGCTGCTGTGGGGCTGCGGCGCTGCTGCCGGCAAGCTTGGCCAGGCTGGGGGAGACCCTGAGGGGCTGAGGCACTGCTAAACCCTGAGCAATTGGCTGGCAGAGGCCATAAGGAGCCCCCTGGCAGCCACCTCGATCCCGACAGCCGGCTGCTCTGGCGCTTCCAGGTCGGTGGCCGGTTGGAGGGACGCCCTGGAATCAGGCGTGGAACCCTGGTCCTGGCCTTTCAGGGCTGTGAGGCCAGCTGTTGTGGGGCTGGGGGGGTGCCCTCCCAGCGCTCCAGACTGGAGCCCCCCGCCCCTCAGCCTTAGGCATTGAGCTCCACTGCCTGATATTCAAGTCTTGTTCCTCTTGCTGTGGGGGAGGCCGAGCTCTGTGGCTTTAGGCCCCATGGAGCCAGAAGAGCAGCAGCTTTGAGCCCACAGGGGCCACAGAAAGGCCCTCTCGGACCACGGACCGTCCTGTCCTTCCCAGGCCAGGGACACATGAGAGTGCAGCGGGCACCTTCAGGGTGCCACGCTGCCTTTGCACTGGGCCACCTCCCTGTGCTGTGCACGGCTGGCTCTTTGCTTTGCTGCTCTCGGCCTTGTGTCGTCATACTCCTCTGGCTGCCTGCAGCCAGGGGCAGCCCTATCAGGAGGGTGAAAGGCCCCGTCTCCAACATCTCAAGAGGGAAATGGAGCTCTCCCGGCCCTCAGCCCACGCTGTAAGCAGAGCAGAGCCTTTTCCCCAGCCCCGTTGCCTTTCTGCCTGCTTCTGGTCCCTGGCCACCGTGACCCACTGCACTCGCTCTGAGTCACCTACAGCATGCCTCGTGCCTCTTGATTTGCTGACCCTGGGATGTGAGGCTCACTGAGGGAAAGGTGGCTGTCCCAATGTTGAGGGCACACGTGGCTCACTGAGCAGACTTGAGGCTTCCCCAGCAGCTTGCAGGTGCCTTATGTGTCATGTTACAGTGCTTGTGCTCCTGCCTCTTCCTGTCCCTCTTCTCACCCTCACCCAAGCTTCACCCTCTGACCTACCTTCAATAAACCCTGTTGCATCAGACACGGTGTCAAGAGCCCTCCTTCGGCTGCCGGTCCAGCGCACGTTACAACCTCCGGGCCGGGGAGCAAGGTGGGGCTGGGGGCGCTGGTCTCTCAGCCCAAGAGGGAACGGCTCTCGACAGCACCTGCCCATGGACATTCCCCGCACACAAAAAAATCATCTCCAAGTTTAGCTAGTAAGCTAGTAAGGTATAAACCATTAATTGCCTGGAAATCTGGCACTAGTCTCTGAGTTCCATTAGGTTTCTTTATTGCTGATGTAGCAGTATTAAATTTTGACTGCCATTCTTCCAATAGTCCTGATGTCAAGGATTTTATTGATTGTTGGCTCGATTCCTTTCCTAGCTTCTAATCTTCAAGGGTATTGCTTTCTGACTACTGGCCCAACTCTTGTCTGTAGCTCAATTTTCATAGGGTCTGCTTGTTTTGATTTTCCTGGGCTATCAGATACTATCCCATACTCTTGGGTACACCTGATTCAATACTTGCTCTAACTAGTTCTTCTTGTTTGTTGGTCTGGTGTCAATTGTCAGTCCTACTGCTAAAACCGCTCCTTTGTCTTCAGGTACCTTCCATAGAAGTTTTCTTTTTCTAAACGGAACTGTTGCTTCCAAATTTTCAAGCAAATCTCTGCATAGGACAGATTTGGGTGAGTTTGGTAAAGAAAGAAACTGATGTATTCCCATTTTCTTCTTGATTTTACATCAAAGTGGTTTCAGGAAGAATGCATTTTCTGGCTGCCCTATAGTTGCTCCTATTGCTTGAAGATAGTTTTCACTTTTGGGTATCAGTGCTTGATTCAAGAGTGAAAATGTGTCTCCACTATTTCTTAAAATTTCAACTTCTTCATCATTCTTTAGCTGTATTTTAAACAGTGGCCTGCTAGGGTAAGAATTGCCAGTCTCGGTCATTTCTTATCATCTAGAGTGGCTGCAAGAGTTTGGTGTACTTTGTCGTCTAACTCTGGGCACTGGCCCTATTTCCAGTGTCCTGATTTCTTACAAGATGCACATTGATTTGCGTCCAGCTTGGTCTGTGGCTGCTTTGAACCTCCTCTGCCTCTGCTATTTTCGACCCTGCCTCTGCTTCAACCACGCCTACATCCGTCCACTCCCTGGTGCTGATCCAGAGCTGCCACCATGGCTGCAGGGAGCTCTTTTTCTTTTTCCCTCTCTTGACTTGGGTACACTTTCTACTTTTGATGTAGTGTCTAAAAGCTTGCGTCACTGCTCAGTGTTCTTCGAACACTTCTCAAACTCAGACGGGCTTGGTGCTGTGACCATTTCCCTGGGGTGTTCCAGTTTGTGTTTATTTATCTGTTATCATAGAATGGTTTGTTTTCAGGTACCCCTGGGTTCTGCCCTCCCTCAAAGCTGTCCCTCATGCCATTCCCCACTCTTTGTACCAGCTCCTTCCCTGCCTCTCAAGATAATCCAGCTCTTTATTCCTGAACCTTCCCTGTCACTTTTGCCTTGGACCAATCCCTGACTGCACCACCCCTTTGGAATTCCTCTATTGCTGGAAGCCCCACTGGCCCATGTGACCTACCCTCTCCTCCCATCTGTCCTAATTAGTCCCAAGAACCTGATGGAATCCCCTCGCTCCTCCCCTGCGGATTCCTTATTGCTCAATCGTTTGTATCCACCCCCTGAGTTGTACCCCGATAAAATCCCGTGCACAGAAGTGCTGGCGGCTCTTTGCTGCCGAATCCTTCCCTTGGAATAGGCCTTGGCCTGTGGAACCTCACAATCGAGGAGCCTCCTCCTTCTCTTTGGCCTGCTCCGTGCTGCAGTTAGTGGATCCTGAAGCACTGAGCGGTGGCTCACCAGGGTCAGCCGCGGGCGGGACCCAAGCCTTGGCCGTTCCCCGCTCCCGGCGCAGCGCCGCAGTTTTCCCAAGAGCCAGCCCGGGCTCCGCTGGGCTGCGTCAACGGGGAACCCGTCCCAGTGCCTGACTGTGCTCTGGGTGAAAAACCTTGATCTGATACGGAAATGAAACTTGCCCTGTCCCAGCTCCCTGCCCTTTTCTCCGGTCCTATCACTGGTCCCAGCAGTGACGAGAGCTGCAGCAGCCCCTCTGATTCCTCTCAGGAGGACGTTGAAGACCACAATGACGCCCTTTACTCTCCTCCAGGCTGAACAAAGTGCCTTCAGCCGCATCCAGGGCTTCCCCTCCAGGCCACACTCCATCCTTGCAGTCCTCCTTTGCATTCTGGCTAATGGTTTCATATCTTTTGATATTGTACTGCCCAAAAGTGCGCCCGTCTGCTTCCAGCGCTTCTCTTGGCTGCTGCTTCAGGGTGTGGGCACCATCATCAGAGACACAGAAGAGCTTCTCCTCCCAGAGTTGTCCTTATCCTCCGCACTTCCACCTCTCTGCCTTGATGTTCACTGGGGAACTTGCCACTTTGTGGCCGCTCATTGCTGTGCTCAGCAGGGACACACTTTTGTTTGGACATGAGCTGCCAGAGCAAGACATGCAGCAACTGAAGCTGAGAAATGCAGAGGCTGGGCAGATTCCGTTTTTTCCAGAATGTGGGAAGGAGAGTGAGAAAAGCACAAGGAAATTTCAGCCTGTTAACTTTGCAATCTAATTGCCCTGGGAAACTCAGCAATGGATGGTGCTCTGGTGCTACTGCCAATGCCTTCCATGAGAAAAATTCATTTCAGGAAGGAGCAACATCATCTGACAGAGACCAAGTGTGCCAGCAGTTGCTCCAGGTGCTCCTGCCATCAGCCCCTGCAGGAAAGAGGCACAGCCCCCAAGGCACGTGGCCTTTGGCTCCTTCTGGCACAGAAAGCCCCCAGGGGCCACAGGTCTCTGGGGCAGGAGACGGGCACCAGTGCTGCCAGGGCTCGGGGGCTGGCAGGTCTGCTTGGCCGGGGACTCTGCCACACCTGCTGATGTCAGCGCTCCCCGGGCCCCAGGCCTCAGAGCAGCATTGGGGCCCGGGCCCACACGTTCCTTGTGCGTGTCACACCGGCAGCTTTAGGACGGCCACCAGCCGGGACGTGTCCCAAGGAGGCTGTGCCAGCTTCCCTGCAAGGCCCCGTGCCCTTCCCAGAACGGCTGCGTCGGCAGCCCTGGGGGCTCCTTCTGCTGCCCTGAGCCCACAGAGCATGGCAGCCTTTGCTGATGCTCTGAGCCCTTCTTAAAGACCCTGTCGGCCTTGCTTAGGCTCCTGGGGCCAGCCATTCCTTCCAAACTGGGCCCCTTTGGGTGGGCTGGGCGTGGCCCCAGGGCAGGTGGCAGTGTGTGCAAGGGCCCTCGGTGACACGGTGCCGCACACTCACTGTGACATGGAGCGGGTGTCCAAGGGCCCTTTGTGACACAGGGTGACATAGGGGCTGGAGGTGACAAGAGCACGCCACAGTGCTCAGAGCACGCGACGGGACAGGACGGGACCGAGCGGTGTCTTGAGGAGTCCCCGCACAGCGCGCTCGTTCGCGTCCCACCCGGAGCTTTTCTGAAGCCTTGTTCCTGCAGCTGAGCTCCAGGCCAGACCACAGGACTTGCTGACCCGTGGTCTCCCTGGGGCTTCTCTTCTGCAGGTGCCCTTGAGGCCATATCATAGTCCTTGTCAGGAGTCCCCTGTCCTTGTGGCAGGGGCCCTTGAGACCGAGGGCAGGACTTGCTGTCCTGTAGCCTTCCTGAGGCTTCTTACTTGAAGGTGCCTTCCAGGCACCACTGCAGCACTTGGTGAGTTGGAGCTTTTCCAAGGCAACTCTCCTGCAAATAGCCACAAATCCAGGCAGAGACATGGAGCAGAGACACCCGGCAGTGCCTGAGCTGGCCTGGGTGGAGGAGGAGGAAGGCGGCCCTGCAGCTGCCCCGGCACAGCAGACTGAAGAGGTGGTGCCGTTTCAGCCACCGCAGGAGGGTGAGTGGCAGAGCTGGGCCACAGGACTGGTGCCTGCTGCCAGCTTGAACCCCATGCCGTGCCGTGCTGTGCCATGCTATCCCTGGGGACGTGCCCACGGACAGGACGGAAGAGGGGCCGGGCAGAAACCCCGCAGTGGCCGTGCTCCATCCCCTGGGCCATCCCGGGGCTCTCTCTGCCTGGGGATGGCAGGGCTGGGCCGTGTTGTCCGGCCTGTCCCGCAGCCCCTCATCTCTGGCTGCGCTCGCTCTTTGCCAGATGCAGCCCTGGAGCGCACACAAGAGCAGGAGTCCAGCCGTGGCCACTTCCGCAGGACAGCGCAGGTACCTGCAGCCACCCCCACCTGGGCTGGGCCTGCTGTCCCTGCTCAGCACAGCACCGTGCGTGCAGCACTGCATGCAACATCCCCGGCTTCCTGCCCTTCTCCTACAGTTTGTTTGCAACTTCCTCAAGAGAATTGAGGAGGAAGAGACCATCGCCACGGGCATGGGCGTCAGACCATACTCGCCCATCCTCCTAAGCAAGACCGGTGCTGCCCTGCTGTGTATGCTTGTAGAGGACGATTTTTACACTCCAAAGCAAGTAAGCAGCCTGTGGCCAGGCTTTGATCCTCCCAGCAATTGCTGGGCCTCCCAATCCATGCATGCTGCTTGCTGTGAGCCTTTCACGCCACATGGCAGTGGGGTGGGAAGGGAAGCACTCCTCTGGGGAAGCTGGGAACATTGCTCCCTCTGGCAGCATTCCAAGTCTCCCCGTGCCTTCTCCAGGTGCCTGCCATGGTGAGCTACATCCACCAGTGGCTCACGGCCAATGGTTCTGCTGAGCACAGGCTGGACAAGACCCTGCTGGATCTCACCCAAGCACAGCCAAATGACGCAGTCGTGACGCTCCTGCGCGTGGCCCCGTCCTGTGACAGGTATGGGGCCCACCTGCCCACAGGGCTCAGGCCTCCCCAGCCCATCACCCTGCACAGCCTGCCCCAGGTGTCGGAGCAACAGAGAGTTCCAGGGCCCTCTGGATGCTCCCTTTCCCAGCCCTGCCATGTCAGCCCCTGAGCCTGCTGCCATGCTCCCTTGCCGCCTCTCAGGGCTCTCTCCCCACAGGGCTGGGCTGTCTGGCTGCTGCTGGCAGGGGGGCAGTGGGCACAGGCAGAAATGGCAGCCGGCTCAGCTGCCCCCGCTGCTGTGTCTGAGAGCCCCCTGAGACACAGCTCTAACCCCACAGAGCTGCCGTGGCCATGTGGAAGACCATCATGGGCTCAGCCAGGACTGCGGAGCTGGCGCAGCTGATCCTCCTGGATGTGCTGGGGAGCTGGCCAGAGTACAGCACCTGCACCTCCAACGGGGACGAAACGGCTGTCTTTGCCCTGGCTGTGAGTTTCTGCAACTGGCCTTTGCAGGCCCCAAGGCTGCCTCTCCAGCAGCTCTCCATTTTCCTTCCCCCACTGCATCTCCCTGCCTCAGGCGCTGGCCTGAAACCTGGCCCAGGGGCAGCTTCAGCCCCACCAGGCCCCGTGCTCCCCCTGCCATGGTCTCTCCTGGCCTCTCCCTGCCACGCTCGCGCCCTGCCACACACACACGCCTCGGCACTGAGCGCTGTCTCATGGGGCTTTGTCCTTTGCAGGCAACGGTGGTGATGTGGAAGATCCTCCAGGTGCCCTGTCTCCCACGGATCTTGAAGGTGTATTTCCCCCGCCTACTTGTGCATCTGCTATTCCAAGTGTTCTTCAGCACTCTGGATATGCCAGAGGAGGTCGACACCTTCTGGAAGGGATGCCAGGAAGAGCACGGCCTTGCCACCAGCCCCAACAGGTGCTCCATCCCACTCCTCCTGTCCCTGCCACGTGGCCTGCCAAGGAGCCAGTGCTGCCAGTGTGACCAGGGCTTTGCTGTGCACACAGGTTTGCTGTGCGCACCCTGAAGTCCCTGCTCTGCCTTCTCCGCTGCGAGGATGTGGTGGTGGCAATGGAGCGCAGGTGTGCCTGGGACACGCTGCTCTCTCTTGACACTCACCACTTTGCCGTGGCTCTGCTTGCCAGGTGAGACCCCCTTCTCCCCACTGCCTCTGACAATGCTGCTCTGTGCCCAGGTGCCCCACAAAGTGTCCGTGGTGGCCATGGCTCAGAGGGCCTTGTCACTGAGGGATGCCCAAGCAGACCGGAAAAGCCTGGCAGAGGAGGGTGCCCATGAGCAACCAACTCCCAAATGGCCCATGTCCCCTTGCTGGAAGGGTGCTGGGGAAAGAGGAGAACTGGGTGAGTCACGCCTGGGAGAGGTTTGCCCCACTGCATCAGGGTCTTGTTTCCTTTTTCCCCTCTTCAGAGAAATCCGCTGCTTAGCCATCCACTTCTGTTCCGCGGTTGCATTCTACCTGCTCGCCCTGCTCGGCAAAGAGATGCCATACTGGGATTTCCCTGCCCTGGCATTCCTTGTGGAGGTGAGCCTCAAGGCCAGCGCTGCCTGGCTGAGCGGCCTCCCAGCCCTCTGGCCTCTGGCAGCCACAGCTGCCAGGACAGTGCCCGTGCCCTGTGCTGCTGCCTGGGCCCGGCCCTGTGCGCTGCTGGGCTCCTGCCGGCCGGCCGGCTCCCCTGTCACTGCCCTGTGCCTTTCAGGTCCTCGAGTGCCTGGACTTGAGGGAATGCAGTGACAGTGTTCTGGAGATCCTGGCACAGAACCTGCAGAGCGAGCACATGGCCAGGCGTTACTTGGCACTCCGAGGCCTCGTAGTGCTGGGCAAGAATCCCTTGATGGTGAGAAGGGGGCACTGGCTGAAGCCGTGCAGGCAGCAGCGTGGGGCTGGGCAACGCAGTCGCTTGGCCTTGCCTGGGCTTCGGCCGCTGGGGCAGCTCTTCCCATCTCTCCTGCTTCCCACTTCAGCTGCCCCAGTGCTTCGGGACAGGCCTTTGGCCTCTGGGCCCTGCGGCAGCAGGGCGGCCTTTCACAAAGTTGTGTTCCACACAGGCTGAAAAAATGCGGAGCCTGACTGAAAGTCTAATGGAGCTCCTGGAGGAAAATGACAGCGACATGATCAGGATGAGCATTCTTCTACTCAGATATTTGCTCCTGGATAATGGTGCTCCAATAGCCACCCCCATCGCCCTGCAGCTGGCTGAGGCGCTCCTGCCACTCTTTGACAGCGTAAGGCTCTGTGCCCACCGCCACAGCCACTGGCTGCTGCCCGGACCCTTGGGTGCCCTGTGCAGATGCACGCCTGTGCCCTGGGGGGCCTGAAGCAGCTGATGCTCAGGTCTTTTGCCCTTTCCTTTCATCCAGGATGATATCCAGGTGCAGCTGAGCTCCATGGCTCTCTTTCAAGAGATGCTGGACTTATTAACAGAAGAGGCAAGAAAGGCCCTCAAGTCCCACGTGCGCCAGAGCCTGCTCCCTCTCTACTTCCACTGCCATGACGAGAATCAGACTGTTGCTGAGGTGAGCACTTGTGGCCAGCTGCTGTGCCCCTGGCAGGGGCTTGGGCTGCCGCCTGCCCTGGCACCTTGTGGGCTGCAGCCTCCTCCAGCCTGTGCCACTGGGATGCTCCTGTGCCCTGGACTGTGGGGCCATCTGTGCACGTCTGTCCCTCTCCAGGCCTCCCGGGAAACGCTGCATTCCTCAGCCAGATTCCTGAAGAGGAGGGATATAGAACAAATGCTGCACGTGGATCAGAGCTTTGGGGAGTGCCTGGTAAGTACAGCAGAGATCGCCCAGCCTCAGCATGGCGAAGGTCCCTGAGGGCGGTGCTCAGTGTGCGGGGCTAACAGCTGTGCCCGCTGCTGCAGCCAGAGGCCGCGCGGGCTCTTCTCCAGGCTCCCGTGGGCCTGAGTCGGGTGCCCATGGAGCCCCGGCCCGGCGGGGCTGCGGGGCGGCACCACGGCTCCCCGGGCAGCAGCCGGCCCTCTGCCCCCTGCCCTCGGGAGCCCCTGGCCAGCGGCTGCTGGCCGCGCCTCAGGGCTGTGCGGGCAGGCGAGGCCGGCGATGGGCGCAGGCAGCGCCCGGCCCAGGAGCTGAGCCCGCGCCAACCCTTCCCTCCTGCCGCTCTCTGCAGCTGGCAGAGGACAGGAGCCGAGCGGCCGAGCACCTGCGCCGGGCACTGCACTACCTGCAGAGCCCACAGGAGTCCCTGCGAGAGGCGGCCGTCAGGTTCATGGGTGAGTCCCGAGCCCGGGCTCCTCCCCGGCCCGCCTGCTCGGCAGCTCGGCCCCGGCCCCGCCTGCTGCCCCGGCAGCGCCGGCCCGGCCCTGGAGCCCCGCCTGGCCTGGGCGTTGCTGCCGCCCTGTGGCAGCCGTGCCCTGGGGCGGCAGCGTGCGGCAAGGGCCCGGGCTGAGCTCTGCCTGGCCGGCAGCCCGTGTGGCCACAGCGCCGGCAGCGCCGCTGGCAGGGAGCTGTGCCGCTGGGGCCGTGACAGGCTCTGTGTTCACAGGCATGGCCGGGCGGCACCTGAGGGGGCAGCAGCAAGAGCTGCGGCTGATCTGCACTGGTGAGTGAGTGAGGGCAGCGGGCTGACCGCGGGGGCTGGAGGGGGCAGCTGCAAGCCCTGCCCCGGCTGCGGAGGGATCTGCACCCGTGGGCAGAGCACACAGACATATCAGGGCTACGTGTGCCATTCGTGGCCAGCAACTTCGGGCTGATCCCCTGGCTCCCTGCTCCCTGCGGGCCATGGCCAGAGACGACCGGGATGGCCCTGGCAGGGGGCTCTCCTCGGCTCCCTACATATGCGGGATGTGACCTTGCCTCTGTTCCTCTTTCTTGCAGCCCTTGAAGGAATGGCATATGACAGCAGCCCTGCAATCAGAGATGCTGCAGTAGAATTTTGTTTAGTTCTCCGGGCTCTTGAGAGAGCTCCCTACTCCCCATGGCAGAAGCTGCGAGATCGATTCCGCAGTGCATGGAGGAAACGGCCTCGTCTTTGCTGCACTGCCTTACTATTCTGCTGCAGCTCCCCGGAGAGGTGATCTGCAACACGCAGTCTGCTTGGGCCATTTGAGCCAGCAGGAATTTTCTTTTGCCTTCTTCTAGATTTTTGTGTTTGTATTTCTGTTGTTTTTGATTGTGTAAATATAAAATATCTTACAATACACAGAGTCCCGGGATCTTTCTTTTCCTGCGCAAGGTCTGTAGGGCATAAGAGAAGAGGGGGAAAAGGTTGCTTGTACTCAGCCAGCTGCCCAGGCGTGCAGTGTTGCAGGGAAAATGGCCAGAAGCCTTTTGGCCTTTGTTGGTTCCCCTGAAGCCTTTGTGCTGCCCACAGAGCGGCTGGGCAGGGGCCGGAGCTGTGGGGACCCCTGCCAGAGCGGTGCCTGGAGATGGCCACAAGCCCTGTGCCGGACAGGAAAGGCCATCCGTGTCCTCCTGCCCGTTGCTGCTGGCTGCAGTGCTGAGGGCTCCCAAGTGCCTCTGGATGGGGCTCCTCTGGAGCTGCTGTGGGGCTGCGGCGCTGCTGCCGGCAAGCTTGGCCAGGCTGGGGGAGACCCTGAGGGGCTGAGGCACTGCTAAACCCTGAGCAATTGGCTGGCAGAGGCCATAAGGAGCCCCCTGGCAGCCACCTCGATCCCGACAGCCGGCTGCTCTGGCGCTTCCAGGTCGGTGGCCGGTTGGAGGGACGCCCTGGAATCAGGCGTGGAACCCTGGTCCTGGCCTTTCAGGGCTGTGAGGCCAGCTGTTGTGGGGCTGGGGGGGTGCCCTCCCAGCGCTCCAGACTGGAGCCCCCCGCCCCTCAGCCTTAGGCATTGAGCTCCACTGCCTGATATTCAAGTCTTGTTCCTCTTGCTGTGGGGGAGGCCGAGCTCTGTGGCTTTAGGCCCCATGGAGCCAGAAGAGCAGCAGCTTTGAGCCCACAGGGGCCACAGAAAGGCCCTCTCGGACCACGGACCGTCCTGTCCTTCCCAGGCCAGGGACACATGAGAGTGCAGCGGGCACCTTCAGGGTGCCACGCTGGCTTTGCACTGGGCCACCTCCCTGTGCTGTGCACGGCTGGCTCTTTGCTTTGCTGCTCTCAGCCTTGTGTCGTCATACTCCTCTGGCTGCCTGCAGCCAGGGGCAGCCCTATCAGGAGGGTGAAAGGCCCCGTCTCCAACATCTCAAGAGGGAAATGGAGCTCTCCCGGCCCTCAGCCCACGCTGTAAGCAGAGCAGAGCCTTTTCCCCAGCCCCGTTGCCTTTCTGCCTGCTTCTGGTCCCTGGCCACCGTGACCCACTGCACTCGCTCTGAGTCACCTACAGCATGCCTCGTGCCTCTTGATTTGCTGACCCTGGGATGTGAGGCTCACTGAGGGAAAGGTGGCTGTCCCAATGTTGAGGGCACACGTGGCTCACTGAGCAGACTTGAGGCTTCCCCAGCAGCTTGCAGGTGCCTTATGTGTCATGTTACAGTGCTTGTGCTCCTGCCTCTTCCTGTCCCTCTTCTCACCCTCACCCAAGCTTCACCCTCTGACCTACCTTCAATAAACCCTGTTGCATCAGACACGGTGTCAAGAGCCCTCCTTCGGCTGCCGGTCCAGCGCACGTTACAACCTCCGGGCCGGGGAGCAAGGTGGGGCTGGGGGCGCTGGTCTCTCAGCCCAAGAGGGAACGGCTCTCGACAGCACCTGCCCATGGACATTCCCCGCACACAAAAAAATCATCTCCAAGTTTAGCTAGTAAGCTAGTAAGGTATAAACCATTAATTGCCTGGAAATCTGGCACTAGTCTCTGAGTTCCATTAGGTTTCTTTATTGCTGATGTAGCAGTATTAAATTTTGACTGCCATTCTTCCAATAGTCCTGATGTCAAGGATTTTATTGATTGTTGGCTCGATTCCTTTCCTAGCTTCTAATCTTCAAGGGTATTGCTTTCTGACTACTGGCCCAACTCTTGTCTGTAGCTCAATTTTCATAGGGTCTGCTTGTTTTGATTTTCCTGGGCTATCAGATACTATCCCATACTCTTGGGTACACCTGATTCAATACTTGCTCTAACTAGTTCTTCTTGTTTGTTGGTCTGGTGTCAATTGTCAGTCCTACTGCTAAAACCGCTCCTTTGTCTTCAGGTACCTTCCATAGAAGTTTTCTTTTTCTAAACGGAACTGTTGCTTCCAAATTTTCAAGCAAATCTCTGCATAGGACAGATTTGGGTGAGTTTGGTAAAGAAAGAAACTGATGTATTCCCATTTTCTTCTTGATTTTACATCAAAGTGGTTTCAGGAAGAATGCATTTTCTGGCTGCCCTATAGTTGCTCCTATTGCTTGAAGATAGTTTTCACTTTTGGGTATCAGTGCTTGATTCAAGAGTGAAAATGTGTCTCCACTATTTCTTAAAATTTCAACTTCTTCATCATTCTTTAGCTGTATTTTAAACAGTGGCCTGCTAGGGTAAGAATTGCCAGTCTCGGTCATTTCTTATCATCTAGAGTGGCTGCAAGAGTTTGGTGTACTTTGTCGTCTAACTCTGGGCACTGGCCCTATTTCCAGTGTCCTGATTTCTTACAAGATGCACATTGATTTGCGTCCAGCTTGGTCTGTGGCTGCTTTGAACCTCCTCTGCCTCTGCTATTTTCGACCCTGCCTCTGCTTCAACCACGCCTACATCCGTCCACTCCCTGGTGCTGATCCAGAGCTGCCACCATGGCTGCAGGGAGCTCTTTTTCTTTTTCCCTCTCTTGACTTGGGTACACTTTCTACTTTTGATGTAGTGTCTAAAAGCTTGCGTCACTGCTCAGTGTTCTTCGAACACTTCTCAAACTCAGACGGGCTTGGTGCTGTGACCATTTCCCTGGGGTGTTCCAGTTTGTGTTTATTTATCTGTTATCATAGAATGGTTTGTTTTCAGGTACCCCTGGGTTCTGCCCTCCCTCAAAGCTGTCCCTCATGCCATTCCCCACTCTTTGTACCAGCTCCTTCCCTGCCTCTCAAGATAATCCAGCTCTTTATTCCTGAACCTTCCCTGTCACTTTTGCCTTGGACCAATCCCTGACTGCACCACCCCTTTGGAATTCCTCTATTGCTGGAAGCCCCACTGGCCCATGTGACCTACCCTCTCCTCCCATCTGTCCTAATTAGTCCCAAGAACCTGATGGAATCCCCTCGCTCCTCCCCTGCGGATTCCTTATTGCTCAATCGTTTGTATCCACCCCCTGAGTTGTACCCCGATAAAATCCCGTGCACAGAAGTGCTGGCGGCTCTTTGCTGCCGAATCCTTCCCTTGGAATAGGCCTTGGCCTGTGGAACCTCACAATCGAGGAGCCTCCTCCTTCTCTTTGGCCTGCTCCGTGCTGCAGTTAGTGGATCCTGAAGCACTGAGCGGTGGCTCACCAGGGTCAGCCGCGGGCGGGACCCAAGCCTTGGCCGTTCCCCGCTCCCGGCGCAGCGCCGCAGTTTTCCCAAGAGCCAGCCCGGGCTCCGCTGGGCTGCGTCAACGGGGAACCCTTCCCAGTGCCTGACTGTGCTCTGGGTGAAAAACCTTGATCTGATACGGAAATGAAACTTGCCCTGTCCCAGCTCCCTGCCCTTTTCTCCGGTCCTATCACTGGTCCCAGCAGTGACGAGAGCTGCAGCAGCCCCTCTGATTCCTCTCAGGAGGACGTTGAAGACCACAATGACGCCCTTTACTCTCCTCCAGGCTGAACAAAGTGCCTTCAGCCGCATCCAGGGCTTCCCCTCCAGGCCACACTCCATCCTTGCAGTCCTCCTTTGCATTCTGGCTAATGGTTTCATATCTTTTGATATTGTACTGCCCAAAAGTGCGCCCGTCTGCTTCCAGCGCTTCTCTTGGCTGCTGCTTCAGGGTGTGGGCACCATCATCAGAGACACGGAAGAGCTTCTCCTCCCAGAGTTGTCCTTATCCTCCGCACTTCCACCTCTCTGCCTTGATGTTCACTGGGGAACTTGCCACTTTGTGGCCGCTCATTGCTGTGCTCAGCAGGGACACACTTTTGTTTGGACATGAGCTGCCAGAGCAAGACATGCAGCAACTGAAGCTGAGAAATGCAGAGGCTGGGCAGATTCCGTTTTTTCCAGAATGTGGGAAGGAGAGTGAGAAAAGCACAAGGAAATTTCAGCCTGTTAACTTTGCAATCTAATTGCCCTGGGAAACTCAGCAATGGATGGTGCTCTGGTGCTACTGCCAATGCCTTCCATGAGAAAAATTCATTTCAGGAAGGAGCAACATCATCTGACAGAGACCAAGTGTGCCAGCAGTTGCTCCAGGTGCTCCTGCCATCAGCCCCTGCAGGAAAGAGGCACAGCCCCCAAGGCACGTGGCCTTTGGCTCCTTCTGGCACAGAAAGCCCCCAGGGGCCACAGGTCTCTGGGGCAGGAGACGGGCACCAGTGCTGCCAGGGCTCGGGGGCTGGCAGGTCTGCTTGGCCGGGGACTCTGCCACACCTGCTGATGTCAGCGCTCCCCGGGCCCCAGGCCTCAGAGCAGCATTGGGGCCCGGGCCCACACGTTCCTTGTGCGTGTCACACCGGCAGCTTTAGGACGGCCACCAGCCGGGACGTGTCCCAAGGAGGCCGTGCCAGCTTCCCTGCAAGGCCCCGTGCCCTTCCCAGAACGGCTGCGTCGGCAGCCCTGGGGGCTCCTTCTGCTGCCCTGAGCCCACAGAGCATGGCAGCGTTTGCTGATGCTCTGAGCCCTTCTTAAAGACCCTGTCGGCCTTGCTTAGGCTCCTGGGGCCAGCCATTCCTTCCAAACTGGGCCCCTTTGGGTGGGCTGGGCGTGGCCCCAGGGCAGGTGGCAGTGTGTGCAAGGGCCCTCGGTGACACGGTGCCGCACACTCACTGTGACATGGAGCGGGTGTCCAAGGGCCCTTTGTGACACAGGGTGACATAGGGGCTGGAGGTGACAAGAGCACGCCACAGTGCTCAGAGCACGCGACGGGACAGGACGGGACCGAGCGGTGTCTTGAGGAGTCCCCGCACAGCGCGCTCGTTCGCGTCCCACCCGGAGCTTTTCTGAAGCCTTGTTCCTGCAGCTGAGCTCCAGGCCAGACCACAGGACTTGCTGACCCGTGGTCTCCCTGGGGCTTCTCTTCTGCAGGTGCCCTTGAGGCCATATCATAGTCCTTGTCAGGAGTCCCCTGTCCTTGTGGCAGGGGCCCTTGAGACCGAGGGCAGGACTTGCTGTCCTGTAGCCTTCCTGAGGCTTCTTACTTGAAGGTGCCTTCCAGGCACCACTGCAGCACTTGGTGAGTTGGAGCTTTTCCAAGGCAACTCTCCTGCAAATAGCCACAAATCCAGGCAGAGACATGGAGCAGAGACACCCGGCAGTGCCTGAGCTGGCCTGGGTGGAGGAGGAGGAAGGCGGCCCTGCAGCTGCCCCGGCACAGCAGACTGAAGAGGTGGTGCCGTTTCAGCCACCGCAGGAGGGTGAGTGGCAGAGCTGGGCCACAGGACTGGTGCCTGCTGCCAGCTTGAACCCCATGCCGTGCCGTGCTGTGCCATGCTATCCCTGGGGACGTGCCCACGGACAGGACGGAAGAGGGGCCGGGCAGAAACCCCGCAGTGGCCGTGCTCCATCCCCTGGGCCATCCCGGGGCTCTCTCTGCCTGGGGATGGCAGGGCTGGGCCGTGTTGTCCGGCCTGTCCCGCAGCCCCTCATCTCTGGCTGCGCTCGCTCTTTGCCAGATGCAGCCCTGGAGCGCACACAAGAGCAGGAGTCCAGCCGTGGCCGCTTCCGCAGGACAGCGCAGGTACCTGCAGCCACCCCCACCTGGGCTGGGCCTGCTGTCCCTGCTCAGCACAGCACCGTGCGTGCAGCACTGCATGCAACATCCCCGGCTTCCTGCCCTTCTCCTACAGTTTGTTTGCAACTTCCTCAAGAGAATTGAGGAGGAAGAGACCATCGCCACGGGCATGGGCGTCAGACCATACTCGCCCATCCTCCTAAGCAAGACCGGTGCTGCCCTGCTGTGTATGCTTGTAGAGGACGATTTTTACACTCCAAAGCAAGTAAGCAGCCTGTGGCCAGGCTTTGATCCTCCCAGCAATTGCTGGGCCTCCCAATCCATGCATGCTGCTTGCTGTGAGCCTTTCACGCCACATGGCAGTGGGGTGGGAAGGGAAGCACTCCTCTGGGGAAGCTGGGAACATTGCTCCCTCTGGCAGCATTCCAAGTCTCCCCGTGCCTTCTCCAGGTGCCTGCCATGGTGAGCTACATCCACCAGTGGCTCACGGCCAATGGTTCTGCTGAGCACAGGCTGGACAAGACCCTGCTGGATCTCACCCAAGCACAGCCAAATGACGCAGTCGTGACGCTCCTGCGCGTGGCCCCGTCCTGTGACAGGTATGGGGCCCACCTGCCCACAGGGCTCAGGCCTCCCCAGCCCATCACCCTGCACAGCCTGCCCCAGGTGTCGGAGCAACAGAGAGTTCCAGGGCCCTCTGGATGCTCCCTTTCCCAGCCCTGCCATGTCAGCCCCTGAGCCTGCTGCCATGCTCCCTTGCCGCCTCTCAGGGCTCTCTCCCCACAGGGCTGGGCTGTCTGGCTGCTGCTGGCAGGGGGGCAGTGGGCACAGGCAGAAATGGCAGCCGGCTCAGCTGCCCCCGCTGCTGTGTCTGAGAGCCCCCTGAGACACAGCTCTAACCCCACAGAGCTGCCGTGGCCATGTGGAAGACCATCATGGGCTCAGCCAGGACTGCGGAGCTGGCGCAGCTGATCCTCCTGGATGTGCTGGGGAGCTGGCCAGAGTACAGCACCTGCACCTCCAACGGGGACGAAACGGCTGTCTTTGCCCTGGCTGTGAGTTTCTGCAACTGGCCTTTGCAGGCCCCAAGGCTGCCTCTCCAGCAGCTCTCCATTTTCCTTCCCCCACTGCATCTCCCTGCCTCAGGCGCTGGCCTGAAACCTGGCCCAGGGGCAGCTTCAGGCCCACCAGGCCCCGTGCTCCCCCTGCCATGGTCTCTCCTGGCCTCTCCCTGCCACGCTCGCGCCCTGCCACACACACACGCCTCGGCACTGAGCGCTGTCTCATGGGGCTTTGTCCTTTGCAGGCAACGGTGGTGATGTGGAAGATCCTCCAGGTGCCCTGTCTCCCACGGATCTTGAAGGTGTATTTCCCCCGCCTACTTGTGCATCTGCTATTCCAAGTGTTCTTCAGCACTCTGGATATGCCAGAGGAGGTCGACACCTTCTGGAAGGGATGCCAGGAAGAGCACGGCCTTGCCACCAGGTGCCACAGGTGCTCCATCCCACTCCTCCTGTCCCTGCCACGTGGCCTGCCAAGGAGCCAGTGCTGCCAGTGTGACCAGGGCTTTGCTGTGCACACAGGTTTGCTGTGCGCACCCTGAAGTCCCTGCTCTGCCTTCTCCGCTGCGAGGATGTGGTGGTGGCAATGGAGCGCAGGTGTGCCTGGGACACGCTGCTCTCTCTTGACACTCACCACTTTGCCGTGGCTCTGCTTGCCAGGTGAGACCCCCTTCTCCCCACTGCCTCTGACAATGCTGCTCTGTGCCCAGGTGCCCCACAAAGTGTCCGTGGTGGCCATGGCTCAGAGGGCCTTGTCACTGAGGGATGCCCAAGCAGACCGGAAAAGCCTGGCAGAGGAGGGTGCCCATGAGCAACCAACTCCCAAATGGCCCATGTCCCCTTGCTGGAAGGGTGCTGGGGAAAGAGGAGAACTGGGTGAGTCACGCCTGGGAGAGGTTTGCCCCACTGCATCAGGGTCTTGTTTCCTTTTTCCCCTCTTCAGAGAAATCCGCTGCTTAGCCATCCACTTCTGTTCCGCGGTTGCATTCTACCTGCTCGCCCTGCTCGGCAAAGAGATGCCATACTGGGATTTCCCTGCCCTGGCATTCCTTGTGGAGGTGAGCCTCAAGGCCAGCGCTGCCTGGCTGAGCGGCCTCCCAGCCCTCTGGCCTCTGGCAGCCACAGCTGCCAGGACAGTGCCCGTGCCCTGTGCTGCTGCCTGGGCCCGGCCCTGTGCGCTGCTGGGCTCCTGCCGGCCGGCCGGCTCCCCTGTCACTGCCCTGTGCCTTTCAGGTCCTCGAGTGCCTGGACTTGAGGGAATGCAGTGACAGTGTTCTGGAGATCCTGGCACAGAACCTGCAGAGCGAGCACATGGCCAGGCGTTACTTGGCACTCCGAGGCCTCGTAGTGCTGGGCAAGAATCCCTTGATGGTGAGAAGGGGGCACTGGTTGAAGCCGTGCAGGCAGCAGCGTGGGGCTGGGCAACGCAGTCGCTTGGCCTTGCCTGGGCTTCGGCCGCTGGGGCAGCTCTTCCCATCTCTCCTGCTTCCCACTTCAGCTGCCCCAGTGCTTCGGGACAGGCCTTTGGCCTCTGGGCCCTGCGGCAGCAGGGCGGCCTTTCACAAAGTTGTGTTCCACACAGGCTGAAAAAATGCGGAGCCTGACTGAAAGTCTAATGGAGCTCCTGGAGGAAAATGACAGCGACATGATCAGGATGAGCATTCTTCTACTCAGATATTTGCTCCTGGATAATGGTGCTCCAATAGCCACCCCCATCGCCCTGCAGCTGGCTGAGGCGCTCCTGCCACTCTTTGACAGCGTAAGGCTCTGTGCCCACCGCCACAGCCACTGGCTGCTGCCCGGACCCTTGGGTGCCCTGTGCAGATGCACGCCTGTGCCCTGGGGGGCCTGAAGCAGCTGATGCTCAGGTCTTTTGCCCTTTCCTTTCATCCAGGATGATATCCAGGTGCAGCTGAGCTCCATGGCTCTCTTTCAAGAGATGCTGGACTTATTAACAGAAGAGGCAAGAAAGGCCCTCAAGTCCCACGTGCGCCAGAGCCTGCTCCCTCTCTACTTCCACTGCCATGACGAGAATCAGACTGTTGCTGAGGTGAGCACTTGTGGCCAGCTGCTGTGCCCCTGGCAGGGGCTTGGGCTGCCGCCTGCCCTGGCACCTTGTGGGCTGCAGCCTCCTCCAGCCTGTGCCACTGGGATGCTCCTGTGCCCTGGACTGTGGGGCCATCTGTGCACGTCTGTCCCTCTCCAGGCCTCCCGGGAAACGCTGCATTCCTCAGCCAGATTCCTGAAGAGGAGGGATATAGAACAAATGCTGCACGTGGATCAGAGCTTTGGGGAGTGCCTGGTAAGTACAGCAGAGATCGCCCAGCCTCAGCATGGCGAAGGTCCCTGAGGGCGGTGCTCAGTGTGCGGGGCTAACAGCTGTGCCCGCTGCTGCAGCCAGAGGCCGCGCGGGCTCTTCTCCAGGCTCCCGTGGGCCTGAGTCGGGTGCCCATGGAGCCCCGGCCCGGCGGGGCTGCGGGGCGGCACCACGGCTCCCCGGGCAGCAGCCGGCCCTCTGCCCCCTGCCCTCGGGAGCCCCTGGCCAGCGGCTGCTGGCCGCGCCTCAGGGCTGTGCGGGCAGGCGAGGCCGGCGATGGGCGCAGGCAGCGCCCGGCCCAGGAGCTGAGCCCGCGCCAACCCTTCCCTCCTGCCGCTCTCTGCAGCTGGCAGAGGACAGGAGCCGAGCGGCCGAGCACCTGCGCCGGGCACTGCACTACCTGCAGAGCCCACAGGAGTCCCTGCGAGAGGCGGCCGTCAGGTTCATGGGTGAGTCCCGAGCCCGGGCTCCTCCCCGGCCCGCCTGCTCGGCAGCTCGGCCCCGGCCCCGCCTGCTGCCCCGGCAGCGCCGGCCCGGCCCTGGAGCCCCGCCTGGCCTGGGCGTTGCTGCCGCCCTGTGGCAGCCGTGCCCTGGGGCGGCAGCGTGCGGCAAGGGCCCGGGCTGAGCTCTGCCTGGCCGGCAGCCCGTGTGGCCACAGCGCCGGCAGCGCCGCTGGCAGGGAGCTGTGCCGCTGGGGCCGTGACAGGCTCTGTGTTCACAGGCATGGCCGGGCGGCACCTGAGGGGGCAGCAGCAAGAGCTGCGGCTGATCTGCACTGGTGAGTGAGTGAGGGCAGCGGGCTGACCGCGGGGGCTGGAGGGGGCAGCTGCAAGCCCTGCCCCGGCTGCGGAGGGATCTGCACCCGTGGGCAGAGCACACAGACATATCAGGGCTACGTGTGCCATTCGTGGCCAGCAACTTCGGGCTGATCCCCTGGCTCCCTGCTCCCTGCGGGCCATGGCCAGAGACGACCGGGATGGCCCTGGCAGGGGGCTCTCCTCGGCTCCCTACATATGCGGGATGTGACCTTGCCTCTGTTCCTCTTTCTTGCAGCCCTTGAAGGAATGGCATATGACAGCAGCCCTGCAATCAGAGATGCTGCAGTAGAATTTTGTTTAGTTCTCCGGGCTCTTGAGAGAGCTCCCTACTCCCCATGGCAGAAGCTGCGAGATCGATTCCGCAGTGCATGGAGGAAACGGCCTCGTCTTTGCTGCACTGCCTTACTATTCTGCTGCAGCTCCCCGGAGAGGTGATCTGCAACACGCAGTCTGCTTGGGCCATTTGAGCCAGCAGGAATTTTCTTTTGCCTTCTTCTAGATTTTTGTGTTTGTATTTCTGTTGTTTTTGATTGTGTAAATATAAAATATCTTAGAATACACAGAGTCCCGGGATCTTTCTTTTCCTGCGCAAGGTCTGTAGGGCATAAGAGAAGAGGGGGAAAAGGTTGCTTGTACTCAGCCAGCTGCCCAGGCGTGCAGTGTTGCAGGGAAAATGGCCAGAAGCCTTTTGGCCTTTGTTGGTTCCCCTGAAGCCTTTGTGCTGCCCACAGAGCGGCTGGGCAGGGGCCGGAGCTGTGGGGACCCCTGCCAGAGCGGTGCCTGGAGATGGCCACAAGCCCTGTGCCGGACAGGAAAGGCCATCCGTGTCCTCCTGCCCGTTGCTGCTGGCTGCAGTGCTGAGGGCTCCCAAGTGCCTCTGGATGGGGCTCCTCTGGAGCTGCTGTGGGGCTGCGGCGCTGCTGCCGGCAAGCTTGGCCAGGCTGGGGGAGACCCTGAGGGGCTGAGGCACTGCTAAACCCTGAGCAATTGGCTGGCAGAGGCCATAAGGAGCCCCCTGGCAGCCACCTCGATCCTGACAGCCGGCTGCTCTGGCGCTTCCAGGTCGGTGGCCGGTTGGAGGGACGCCCTGGAATCAGGCGTGGAACCCTGGTCCTGGCCTTTCAGGGCTGTGAGGCCAGCTGTTGTGGGGCTGGGGGGGTGCCCTCCCAGCGCTCCAGACTGGAGCCCCCCGCCCCTCAGCCTTAGGCATTGAGCTCCACTGCCTGATATTCAAGTCTTGTTCCTCTTGCTGTGGGGGAGGCCGAGCTCTGTGGCTTTAGGCCCCATGGAGCCAGAAGAGCAGCAGCTTTGAGCCCACAGGGGCCACAGAAAGGCCCTCTCGGACCACGGACCGTCCTGTCCTTCCCAGGCCAGGGACACATGAGAGTGCAGCGGGCACCTTCAGGGTGCCACGCTGGCTTTGCACTGGGCCACCTCCCTGTGCTGTGCACGGCTGGCTCTTTGCTTTGCTGCTCTCAGCCTTGTGTCGTCATACTCCTCTGGCTGCCTGCAGCCAGGGGCAGCCCTATCAGGAGGGTGAAAGGCCCCGTCTCCAACATCTCAAGAGGGAAATGGAGCTCTCCCGGCCCTCAGCCCACGCTGTAAGCAGAGCAGAGCCTTTTCCCCAGCCCCGTTGCCTTTCTGCCTGCTTCTGGTCCCTGGCCACCGTGACCCACTGCACTCGCTCTGAGTCACCTACAGCATGCCTCGTGCCTCTTGATTTGCTGACCCTGGGATGTGAGGCTCACTGAGGGAAAGGTGGCTGTCCCAATGTTGAGGGCACACGTGGCTCACTGAGCAGACTTGAGGCTTCCCCAGCAGCTTGCAGGTGCCTTATGTGTCATGTTACAGTGCTTGTGCTCCTGCCTCTTCCTGTCCCTCTTCTCACCCTCACCCAAGCTTCACCCTCTGACCTACCTTCAATAAACCCTGTTGCATCAGACACGGTGTCAAGAGCCCTCCTTCGGCTGCCGGTCCAGCGCACGTTACAACCTCCGGGCCGGGGAGCAAGGTGGGGCTGGGGGCGCTGGTCTCTCAGCCCAAGAGGGAACGGCTCTCGACAGCACCTGCCCATGGACATTCCCCGCACACAAAAAAATCATCTCCAAGTTTAGCTAGTAAGCTAGTAAGGTATAAACCATTAATTGCCTGGAAATCTGGCACTAGTCTCTGAGTTCCATTAGGTTTCTTTATTGCTGATGTAGCAGTATTAAATTTTGACTGCCATTCTTCCAATAGTCCTGATGTCAAGGATTTTATTGATTGTTGGCTCGATTCCTTTCCTAGCTTCTAATCTTCAAGGGTATTGCTTTCTGACTACTGGCCCAACTCTTGTCTGTAGCTCAATTTTCATAGGGTCTGCTTGTTTTGATTTTCCTGGGCTATCAGATACTATCCCATACTCTTGGGTACACCTGATTCAATACTTGCTCTAACTAGTTCTTCTTGTTTGTTGGTCTGGTGTCAATTGTCAGTCCTACTGCTAAAACCGCTCCTTTGTCTTCAGGTACCTTCCATAGAAGTTTTCTTTTTCTAAACGGAACTGTTGCTTCCAAATTTTCAAGCAAATCTCTGCATAGGACAGATTTGGGTGAGTTTGGTAAAGAAAGAAACTGATGTATTCCCATTTTCTTCTTGATTTTACATCAAAGTGGTTTCAGGAAGAATGCATTTTCTGGCTGCCCTATAGTTGCTCCTATTGCTTGAAGATAGTTTTCACTTTTGGGTATCAGTGCTTGATTCAAGAGTGAAAATGTGTCTCCACTATTTCTTAAAATTTCAACTTCTTCATCATTCTTTAGCTGTATTTTAAACAGTGGCCTGCTAGGGTAAGAATTGCCAGTCTCGGTCATTTCTTATCATCTAGAGTGGCTGCAAGAGTTTGGTGTACTTTGTCGTCTAACTCTGGGCACTGGCCCTATTTCCAGTGTCCTGATTTCTTACAAGATGCACATTGATTTGCGTCCAGCTTGGTCTGTGGCTGCTTTGAACCTCCTCTGCCTCTGCTATTTTCGACCCTGCCTCTGCTTCAACCACGCCTACATCCGTCCACTCCCTGGTGCTGATCCAGAGCTGCCACCATGGCTGCAGGGAGCTCTTTTTCTTTTTCCCTCTCTTGACTTGGGTACACTTTCTACTTTTGATGTAGTGTCTAAAAGCTTGCGTCACTGCTCAGTGTTCTTCGAACACTTCTCAAACTCAGACGGGCTTGGTGCTGTGACCATTTCCCTGGGGTGTTCCAGTTTGTGTTTATTTATCTGTTATCATAGAATGGTTTGTTTTCAG